>NC_024317.1:1020014-1035949 GCF_000523025.1 Cynoglossus semilaevis | reverse complement strand
TCTCACTTTACTTCCTGTTCCCACAACAGTTGGGCTCCTGGGTGGAATCCACACACAGGCCACTTTCTACAGTCGGCTAAAAAAAAAGTCCTTGGGCTACGGCAGAGAGGCTCGGTGATTAATGGACACAGGTTTCCTGAGTCTAAATAACCAGGTCAACGCTCGACTTCTGAAGCAGCAGATTTGTGTGAAACAAAAATATGTAATCTTCCTCCGGACACCTGCCTGACAACGTCAGCCGGGCCAGGTGTTGGAAACCTCTGAAGGCTGTTACGGAATATCACTTATTTATCCTCCCTATCCTAGAATATTTAAAAAAAATATATAAAAATCGTTTTTTATTTTTAATACTGTAGTATATGCAATCACAAAAAAAATAAAAACCCATTTACGATCAGTGATGATTAATATTTATGAAAGAAACAAACGATACTTTTCTAACCCTGTGAAGTCCCAGTTTTGTTTTGATCAGTTTTCTAATGAACTCTTTGTCGTTTCCTTGTCACAGAGTGAACCAGAAGTCTTCCAGTCAAGGTGACTCGGACCATCAGGAGTCATAAACCACAGCCTGACTCACTAACCTCTGGGAGGTGCGCGGCCTCATCCCTGTAATCTGTGGTTTGTGTCGTCGTGGCAACTCACACAAAACAAATTCCTGCGAGATGGAAGACACCGCTCAGGTAGTCAAACTGTCACATTCACACGGCCCTTCCTTTTACTCAATCAGGGACGCAGGTTGACGTGAGGCTAAAAGAATTCCTTTCAGAAATCCCCCGGGCGAACTATGCCCTTCCTCCCCCCTCTCTCCCCCCTCCCTCCCCCCTTCCTCTTCTTTCAGTACCCTCTCTCTCCTCCCACGTTTCCTACAGACTCTTCACAACACCACACCCTAAATGCCAACACACTGAACACACAGCAGCAGCAGCGCATGTACAGTACGAAGACTCTGTCTCAGCGTCGTACGTATATCGTCGTACCTACAGTATCGCAGTATGTCGCAGTATGTCGCAGTATGTCGCAGTATGTCGCAGTATGTCGTATCGTTACCCCTGTACCGTGATACGTATCGTTAGGTAGTGACGGTGTAAATAATAATTTAAAATATTATCCCAATAACAAAATAGTTTAACGCCTCCTTTTAATGTTAAACCACTGTTATTAATGGAACAAACATTCTCACCACTAGTGGCCACTGTTGATTAATTAAAGTTATTTTGTTGTATTTAAGAGCTAAATAACAAACTAGTTTTTTATATTTTGGAAAACTTAAAACGACATCTTTGTCACATCTTAGTTTTTTTCGGTCTTCCCATAAACCTGCGTCTCAGCCCAGTCTCATTCCTAAGTGCTGACAGTGGAAAGAATGTTCTGGCAAACAGGTGATATTGGATGAGACACTGCTGGAAGTTTCTTTGTTTGTTTTTGTTTTTATCCCATGATGTCGTTGTTGATCTCAGCCTCAAATCTCAGCAAAACAAACAACACTTTAAAGACTGGACTGGACTCTGCTCCTCCTCTGCCGTGAAGTTCTGCTCCACTGGACCCACACCGCGGCAGATACCGTGTGTTTTTCCAGCCGGCTTCTAAACAAGCCACACACAATTAACATTCCTCTGCGCTCATTTCTCAGTTTGAGAAGTTGCCGTGGGAGGCGTTTCATTTGCTACGACTCAGACATGCCTGTGTTGACTGAACGGCAGACTTCTGGCAGCTCTTACCTTGGCACGACTCCCCCGTGGTTTCATAGCCGGGCAGACACTGGCACTGGCCCACGGGAACCACCCACTCGCCCTCGGCTGTGCAGTAGATGCGTGGGGTGGCCTGACTGACGGCGTTCTCCACGCAGGTTCCCTCCACCTCCCTCAGGGCGTCCGCCACTGTCTCCGGGAAGGACGCCAAGCTCTGCACCGTGGACGGACACGTCTTGTAATACACTCTCACTGACAGCAGGGCGACACAGGCGCCCAAATCCTGGAACGCCAGGTAGAAGCCCTTCCTGGACAGAGGCCCCACGCTCCTCGTTTCTTTGTTGACCTTCAGCACGCGGCCCCTGGTGACCTCATCGGGCGCTATGGTGGCCACTTTGCGGAACTGCCCTTTACGGAAGTTGGTGCCAACGTCGTCGTCGGCCTCGGACATGAAGAGGTTAAAGGTCTCTTTGCAGGCCACGGAGGCTCCGTCGAACGTGTTGCAGTCTCGCACGACAAACTGCAGCTCCACGGAGACGCGTGACGTCCCAGGATGCCTCTGGATGAAGGTGGTCCGCAGCCAGTGGTCCTGTTCGTTGTTATCTACGCTACAGACGCTGTAGGTGTAGAAGAGTGAGCTGTTGACCACGGTTTGAACGATCTCCCACTGCAGGACAGAAGACACAGGACAGAAGGATCAGTCTCTAACCCTACTGCAATAATGAGAGGCAAGAAGGCATTTTGGGGGTGGGGGGGGGGTGTGGGGGGGTGTAAGTACAGGCTTCGGCGCCTTTGTTCCTTCAGTTTCATTGATGAAACATCCAGTCTTTCATGCCGAGTGAGAAGCTCATAAAGCCTCAGCTTTTTTTCCGCACCGTCAGATCACCGGCCTGGACATGCGCTGCGCTCACAACGTGTGTGGTTTTAACCAGCACACCGGGGGGCACCAGTGAGTTAGTCACACATTAACCCAGTAAATGCTACTGTGCAACACCAGCTCATGTTAATGAGGCTGTAATGAAGTTTATAATCGCCGCAGTTCAGACTGAGTCAACAAATCCATCCAATAATATTCCACTTCCTATGAGTAGAACCGCTCCACCTGAGGTCAGAACTACTTCAGCTGTGATTTACGTAAACTTCAGGGAAAATAACCGAAGACTAAAGTGGGGGAAAAAAAACAACTTTATATATTATATTTTGACGTATCAAACCCCGAATCTAAAATGACTTCCATTTCCAGTGTTTTTTCAGGAAGCTTCTGGAAAGTAGACGTGACCGCGGCCACAACCGCACTCACATATACACGTATGTATATATAGACATAAAGAAGTGTCATAAACCATCGCTGTAAAGACCAGGGGAAATCCTAACGGTGGAAACAGAATATCCTTGGATCTTCTGAGAAAATGTCACACAAGAAATGTGGCCCACAGTGGAGGTGGCCCACAGAGGAGGTGGCCCACAGAGGAGGTGGTCACTTTATTTAGAAGGAAAGCCACTGAACTTTAGATAGAGGGATGGTTCTCCACTCTTTCTTTTTTCCTTTGACTCACGTCCTCCTACTCTACACGTCACCCCGACCACGGTCATCTCAAAAAGCCCAGAGCGGACTCCGGACCAGGACACGCGTCCAAACGTTCAGTTCCACGGCTCGGAGTCGGAATGAAAACTATGATTGTGCAAAATGCACTTTGGTGCTGTAAATCCAGAGAGCTGACGATGAGCCGTGACATTTTAATGGCATTCATAACTCCTTTATGAAAGGGTAGCGTTAACATGAGGCTAGCTCTGCCCTGCCAAACCTCATTGAGCTGCCACTCATTCCATCACTACCAAAGAGCTTTTTTTAGGGGACGAGGCGAGCGGAAACGGAGTCTGTGATTGTTGCCGAACAGAATTTGGACCGAAGTGATCTTCAGCTGCTTGTCCCTTTCTTTAGTTGTTGAACCACAGCGGAGGACGGCTTTGAAATCTTGAGCCTCTCGAGGTATTAATACTCACCCCATTCTCATTTGGCAGCGTCAGCCAGCCCAGCTCTGATCCTGAAGCTCTCATGTCCAGAAGAACTTCTGCTGGGAAGAAAAACAGAAACACATGTGACACGCTGTAGTAACGGGCACGTAACGCACCTGATGTAACCGGCAGGTTATTATTACTTTATTACTTATAATTTAACAATTTAAAAAAAAATAATCTTAAAAGTCCAGTTGTTGTGATGAGATTTAAATTTCTTTATTAAACTCTTGTAATACGGGATTACACCGTCTTAAACCCTCTGCCTTAATCTCGCGGGGCCGAATGTTTGATGGGGGGCACATGCCAGGCTTTGACGGTCTAATCAGGCATGTCCGTGTGATTCAGGACTGTAATAACCGTGTCCTCCAGGTCCGGCACGCATACAACACCAGTGCTGTCTGGGAAAGGCGTGGGCTCCTTAACAACCGTGACGGCAAAAATACACGAATGTAAAGTGGAAGTGAAACGGAAAAAAAATTCATGACATGTTCAGACATTGTACAGGTGCCCCCCCCCTCCGCCCTCCCCATCCCGTGACTGCACCGTAACCAGAATTATTAATTTTTTAATTAAAAAATTCAATTACAACTAAGTGAAAACGTTTTACTAGTAAAAGTAGTCATAAAATCCGACTTACGTCTTAATTTTTTTATTGTTTTGTTCAACGATAAGTGAAAACGTTTTACTAGTAAAAGTCCTAAAATCCGACTTACGTCTTAATTTTATTATTGTTTTGTTCAACGATAAAACTTAAAACTTTACTTTGTTTTTTTTTTTTTCAAACGCGCAACATTTTCAAACAAACATAATTCTTCTTCACTGGAGTTTATCAACAGTAAAACAGTTACAGTTGGATCAGATTCCGACCTCCTGACTCATGAGGTGAGGTCGCTCGAAATCTCTCAGTTTCAACGCGTAAAAAAACAAAAAACAAAAAAAAAACTTTCTACTCACGTTCTTTCGACTGCAGACTGACGAACACTTGGTTGACAAATAGAAACAGGACGGGACTGAAGCGGCGAAACTCCATTTTTCTTCTGCGTTTTAAAGTAACTGGACGGTTTTCTGTCCCACGGCCCGTCTCCGTGCGTCCCACTCCGACTCCACTTCTCCAAATACTTGACTGTACCGGCTGAGTGAGCACAAGTCCGCAGCCCATTCAGAAACAGGTGGCGTCATCGCCCCGCCCACCGCCCTTTGGAATGGGGAAGTTAGCCAAATATGGTAACCGAGGGGGCGGGGCTACACGTACGGCACCGCACCTGTTTCATTGAGGAGAATGGAGGCCTTCATAAACCGCCGTGTCACTGTGTGTGAAATATGTGACAAGGAAATATAACAGCTGCTCAAGTCAAAACAATTACTGCGAATTTTTAAAATCTTTTTATATTTTGTGTTACTGTAAAATAAACATAGTTTTAAAGGTAATTATATATATTTAATAATTGACTTAAGACTAGGTTAAGTTCATCAAATTAACTAAACTAATATGATAAAAAAAAACTTTAACAAAAACTAAAACTTTTTATTTTAATTTTAAACTCCCCTGAGAGTCAGCTGGGAGCTGATTCTGATCCTCCCCCTGCTGGTCACTGTTAACAGCAGCTGGCAAACCTTGGGAATCATTTATCAAGAATGTCAAGTTTAACAGGAAGATTAAACTCCGTCCATGAATCATTTATGACTAAGATGAAACACCCAGAACACAAACCGTCATTATTGTGACTAGACTCAACGTCTCAGAATTTAGCAACCGTTTTTTTTGTCCCTCTGTGTCATTGTCATTGTTTTTCAACAAAAATATGTTTAAACAGACATGATAACATGTAAAAGTCCAAAAGTCTTTTGAATTTGTTTTGGAAAAATCCTTTGAAAAATTTTTTTTGTAAAAATCTTTTTACTTTCTAAATTTGAGAATTTTTTAGAAATGTTTTTTTGAAAACTTTAGAAAATTAAAAAAAAAATTTTTTTTTTAGAAAAAAATTTTTTTTTTAGAAAAACAGTTTTTTTTAGAAAATTTTTTTTGTTTTTTAGAAAAAAATTTTTTTTTTAGAAAAAAAATTTTTTTTTTTTTTGAAAAAAAAAATTTTATTTTTTAGAAAAAAAATTTTTTTTTTAGAAAAACAGTTTTTTTTAGAAAATTTTTTTTGTTTTTTAGAAAAAAATTTTTTTTCGAAAAAAAATTTTTTTCTAAAAAACAAAAAAAATTTTCTAAAAAAAATTTTTTTTTTAAAAAAAAATTTTTTTCTAAAAAACAAAAAAAATTTTCTAAAAAAAATTTTTTTCTAAAAAAAAAAAAAATGTTTTTTCTAAAAAAAAAAATTTTCTAAAAAAAAAATTTTCTAAAAAAATTTTTTTCTGTAAAATTTTTTCTAGAAAAAAATTTTTTTTTTTCAGAAAAACAAATCTTTTTTTTTTCGAAAAAAAATTTTTTTCTAAAAAACAAAAAAAATTTTCTAAAAAAAAATTTTTTTCTAAAAAACAAAAAAAATTTTCTAAAAAAAATTTTTTTCTAAAAAACAAAAAAAATTTTCTAAAAAAAATTTTTTTCTAAAAAACAAAAAAAATTTTCTAAAAAAAAATTTTTTTTCAGAAAAAGGTTTTTTTAAAAAAAAAAATTTTTGGAAAACTCTTGAAATTTTTTTGGAACAATCCTTTGGGAAAAATAGTTTTGAAACCGTTTGGTGTTTAATTTGAGAAACCTTTTTGATGCTGGGTTTTTGTGTTTGTTGTTAAATGTTAACCATGTCAATATGTTCAGGTCCAAACGTTCCAAAGTGAAACAGTCTTTAGGTCGGACAGTCCCTGCTGACCGTCCTCTAAATAATCGCCTGGATTTCCCCTCCTCTCCTCCTGGACGTCGTTCCCACGAGTGGTAAAGAAGGGGTCAAGTGGGGGGGTGGTCTGGTATGAATATATGACTACTAATGAGGCGCTCCTCATAAAAGAACCAAACAATTTGGGTATGAATATGTGACCACAATGAAGATCCGACAGAAGTATCACCTAGCAACTCTTATCTGTTGGAATTTCAGAGTCAAGGCCCGTCTGTGCAGCGGCGTGCACTCGGAGAGAAGAGGCTTCAGGCTGAGGACCAATCACACCCGCCTCCCCCCGACAGAGGATCCCCCGACATCAACTGAAGAGGCGGACATTGTCTCGTCCAAAGTTACCGACCACGGACATTAATCATACAACGGACAGAGTGAGTAATTCTGGTCAAAAAAACAGATTAACAAGTTAAGTGTGGGTTGAGTTATGACACTGTGACCTGAGGATGACAATCAGACAAACACACACGGTCCTTAAACACAACACAGTCAGACAAACACACACGGTCCTTAAACACAACACAGTCAGACGTTTTCACCTCTCAGAGATCAGGTTGTACTGCAGGAAAAAATATTCATCAGAGTTTGTCACTGTGAAGGTCTCAGTTTAAAAAAAGATTTTCTTTTTCTTTTACCTTAACATTAATAATTTAATTATTTCAGAGCCACTCATGTCAAGCACTGTTTTTTCCAACCACCCAACAAAAAGTCAATTGAATTAAATATAATAATGTTCTAGTTTAAATGACCTCATAATTGACTCAAATCTCAGCCTGTTTAGTTGAAGACAACGTGACATAGTGGCAGAAATTAAAGAAAGACACTCACAAAGATCTTTCATTATCTTTTTTTTTAGTTTTCATAGCCATGTGCTGCCACCTAGCAGAAGAGGATTTAATTATTCTGCCTTTCATGTTTTGATGTAAAATTATATGCAATAAATAAATAATAGTTTTCAGCCTAATTAAGTGAAATCATTTTCCACGCCACAGAAGTGGGCCACGGCACAGAGGTTGAGAATCACTGATGTGAAGTGTCAACACAAATATTTCCCTCTCCTTCAGAACATTCAACAGTTGTCTTTGTTGTTTTCAGGCTCCACACAGAGAGGGCGCTCTCCTGAGATGATCTTTATCCACTCAGTTCTGAAAACGCTCGACTACTTGAGAGAAACTTCCAGATCCAACAACTGAAACAGTCTTTTATCTTCAGTCCTTGTCGGTTCTGCTCCACACTCACACGCTGAGGTGTTATTTTCAACTGTGCTAACGCCGAGACTCTGACGAGTGGTTTCTGTTGTCACACACTCCTCCACGGTGTCAAAGGTTAACACCCTCTCTAACACACTAGTATGCAAATGCCTCCAATACAATACAGGCTTCTTTTTATTCACCTAACAGAGCATGTGTCGAGCTGCAGAGTGGAGAGTGGACCGCGGCCTCACAGCGCTCGCCCCCGCGGGTACCCGAATACCCGAATACCCCTCCCTCCCTCCCTCCTCCCCTCTGGTCCAAGGGCTTCTGAGGGCAGCGGTAAGACAAAAGTACTTCACACTGGGGGCTGGGCTTGGACTCTGTGGGTCACTGAACATCAGCCGCTGCAGCAACGCCATGTCATTCAGATCCTGATCCCCTCACCCCCCCCCTTTCCCCCCTGCTCTCCTGACACTTTTGGTGGTGTCAGCAAACACAGAGGTGGACCACTTTGAAAGCGCCGGGGAGTTTTTGTATACAGCCAGAATGCAATGCGCCCACTCTTTCAGCCCACTCACAGCGAGGGGCCCACGAACCCTTGTTAAGAAATGATGGATCCACACTTCTGTGTCGGCATTTTGATGAGCAGCCGTCAGTGGCGCTAAAACACCGATCACTGACAGCATGAGACAGAAATCCACATTTACAAACAGAAGCCACAGCAGCAGCGGCTAGGCTAGGCTAGGCTAGGCTGGTATAGTGTAGTGTAAGTGTCAGCAATAACCAGAACCTGGTACCAGAACCTAAAACAGAACCTTTTAACCAGAGTTTGGACACAGTAGTGTTGTGTTCACACCATCGAATTCCTCGACCTTACAGAAGACGTAGCATCGTAGCATCGTAGCATTAGTTGGAAACTGTCACAGACGTGTGGAAGCAGACTGGAACTGTTCCTGTAGGTCAAGAAGAAACTTTAAATTTTATCAAAACAACTTTTTTTTATCTTTATTTCCTGATTTCAATCTGACTTTTGTCACTAAATGTGTGTGTGTGGTCCGTGAACAAATCTGATTCCAGGTAAAATCCAATCCCAATGTGATGATGAAACTCTCAGATAGTTCTGCTCAACAATCGCACCTCTGTTCTGGGTCCAGTGGGAAGTGAAAGGTGAATTCCTCTCTTCACTCCTGGCTAAACCTCAACACAAACAATGAAAACACACTTGTTCTTTCACCAAAAATGAACTGAAACCACATCATAGAACTTATGGTGAACGATGTGTTGTGATGACAATATAAAAAAAAAAACCACATTGTTTTTTTTAAATTCACCATCAGAGAATAGATGTTATTTAAAGGTACACTGTGTGGGATTTAGCAGCATCTGGTGGTGAAGGTACATGTTGTGGTTCAGTCCACATGTCATTTTGTTCATATGTCGTCATGTTAATTATTGTCTGGTTTTGTTCATATGTCGTCATGTTAATTGTCTGTTTGTTCATATGTCGTCATGTTAATTGTTGTCTGTTTTTTTACAGGTTACTGGTTCAATTCCCCGTTCAACTGTTTTCTATATAAAATGGTTTGAATGGATTGAAGATTCCTGTCCAACTTCCTGTTCAAACCTGTAGGAGATTATATGGGATCATTAAAGCAAACCAGGTATTTATTTAGTCTACTGTGAGCTAATACAGTAAAAATATGAGTCATTAGTCATTTAAAGAGACAGTCTCCACAGAGAAGTCTTCGTCTGGATATAACATTTAAAAACTTTGTTGTAAAGTTCCGCTGCGTCTCTGCCTGTTTTAAAATGTTTTAATGCCACATCTGGGAAGTGGAATTCAACCGTCTGTTGTATAATGTCAGATGTATTGTGTGCAGCCTGGCGTTCAGAAACAAAAGCAGCGGCGTGCCTCGACAGGTCTTCATCTTCTGATCCCACCAGATGAAAGGTGAGAATGTGGTTCCAAAAACACGCGGTGTTCCTCCAGAACACATGGGCTGAATCTGTTTGTGGCTTCGCCCACGATCACTCATCGCCGCCTGCATCGCCGCTGACCTCACGCATCAAAGAGCGACAGCAGAAGAAAAATGAAGTCTGCAGGTAAGGGCAGAAGCGTAGGATATTAACGGAAGAGTCGTTTGGCAGCAGGGCCTCACCTTTGAAATTCAAAACCTCCAATTAACCGGGCCTTTAAAGGTACATATCGTATAACAATCATAACCAGCCGCAGAACCACTCTGGGGAATAGTCATTCAAAGTGAGCCTTTGTTTGTTGCTGATTGCTTTTGTTCCCGTATTAGTGTGTGACAGGTTGTGTATTCAACCTGAGGTCACTGTAATC
Organism: Cynoglossus semilaevis; assembly: GCF_000523025.1. Lineage (NCBI taxonomy): Eukaryota > Metazoa > Chordata > Actinopteri > Pleuronectiformes > Cynoglossidae > Cynoglossus > Cynoglossus semilaevis. The sequence continues at coordinate 1,025,874 of NC_024317.1, read as the reverse complement.
CTCGTCTGGCAGGAGAGAGAGAGAGAGAGAGAGAGAGAGAGGAAAGCGTGAAAGTGAATTTCAGTAAAGACCTGTGTTAAATCTAATGACTGTTGGGGGAGCCCCCCCCCCTGCACTAACCCCCCCCCCATAAAGATGACAGCACACATTCATATGCATTGGCTTGTGTGCTCAGCTTGACCAAGTCTGCCCCGCAGGCTGAACAAAGGGGAGGAAGGAAGAGAGGGGCTGTAGAGAATGCCCGGGGGTGTGGAGTGACAACAACACACACTCACACACTCACACACTCACACTCACACACACACACAGTGTTCCTCCAGCTTGCATCCTGTGGTCTCTCATGTCTGCAGTCGTAGCAGTGACAGCTGGGCCAGCACACTCCACATGGGTTCATTCTCTCTTTAAGCTGCCACACACACACACACACACACACACACACTGACACGCACACACAAGGATACTTCGTCCTGTTTACTATTTACCTTTCACAGTGTCCAGCCAACATGGGAGGTTTCCACAGTGTGATCACAGCCATTACAGCTGTTTGTGTGTGTGTGTGTGTGTGTGTGTGTGTGTGTGTGTCATGTTGTCATAAAGTGGGGCAAATGTGACCTTCAAGTCTTACCTTTAATGTGGTGGTTAATTACTTTTTTTTGGGGCTCCAGTCCGGTCGTTCCTGCTGCCAGTCTGACGACCACAAACAAAACAGACTTCCCGAAACTCGACGGGTGTTGGTCGACAATTTTGTGGTAAGAAAAACGTGATTAATGAAAGCCACATCAGAAAGGTCAGCTGTTAAAGTCAGTGCGTGCTTCAGGTTAGCTGCACTCCAGAGAGACTTTCAGATGTTGTTTGTATAAATTTAATTCAAAGAAAACACAATGTGAATGATTTAAGTTCATGAAACTATGAACTGATGATTTTTGGTTTTTTTTGTGTCCAGGAAAGACCATCACGTTGGATCACCAGGTAAACAAACTTTATTAGTATTAATTATTGAGTCAAAAAAAAGAGAAGAAAAACAGTCACAATATTGAATTTAATAGAATAGAATAGAACTAGAATTTAAGTCAAGACATAAAGAGAAACTAGGAAAAGTTAGAAAGTAATAATTTTAAAAGACAAGTCTTAAAGGTATGAGAAATAAGAAATAAAAAGGTTGTATTTTTTAGGAGGATAATGATGTAATGTTACATAAAATAACACTAAAATTAGAGGATAAAAAAAGGTAAAACTTTAAGAAAAAAGGGACAAATTACAACTATCTATCATAACCAAAGACAGACTGTTCTTCAAAGTTTATGGGAACTTGTAAAACTTTTCAATGTTCTAAGTTATATCTTATTTTTTCAACTGCACTAAACAATGTAAAACCTAAACTTAAGACTTTGTTCTCAGAAACTTAAAACTTTCTTGTCTTAAACTTTGTCATAAAGTTCTAAATTTATGCTCTAATTATTTTATTTTCTCTCCTCATGTCCCTAATACTTCATCAAACAAAAGCCTTTCTCATTTGTTAGGACCGCATTTGACATTTTATTAAAAATCCCCAAGGTGGCGTTAGTATTAATCATCTTGGCCATAGTTCAGTCATTTCAACACGTTTTATATAAATTAAACTTTTTAAAATGTAGTCAAAGTGAAGAAAAAGTCGTTAAATTAAGACTGGAATTTTATTTTTCAAATTACATTGTAAAATTAAAGGTTTAACGTTAGAAAAACAAAATAAAAAGAATGTGAATGTCAGATGTGACTTTGATGTTTTCTGCTCTTCATGAAGGAGAGAAGAGTCCAGAAGGTGACTGTCGGTGTGGTCCACAACAATGACGTCACTATTTGGCCAAACGGAACACCTGCTCTGTTGGAGGTAGAGCTGCATTCATGGCAATGACAGGAAACAGCTGAAGTATGCCGCACCACCAGAGGATGAAAGGTCTGATTCATGCACCGTACCGGTAAGTAGTGACCAACACTGACCAACAGGAGTCGCACTTCACGTCACAACACAGTGTAGTCAACGACTGCCCCCGTGTGACCGCTAGGTAGTACAATGTCATATTTATCTTACAACTTGTAGATTTGTAGAACCAACTTGGAACGGTGTTTTGGCGCCTCCTGCTGAGAAGGGACGTCAATTGCTCAATGTTAAGCAGCATTTAAGCCAAATTTAGACTCGATTCACAAACCACGACGCAAAACGTCTTGTGCTTTAAAGTTTAAACCGTAAACATAATAATATTTATTATGTCTGTGGTATTGAAAACCGACCGTCAGTCAGACCGATATTCTTCCCTTCGTAAAATGTCACCGCTAAGATGTTAGTTCTACCAGGAAGTTGTTGAAAACCTCCGCGGTGACGTATATGTCTACACGCATATGTCTGTAAGTAGTAGCAACACAGAGATACGTCATTTCCTCTACCGGCAGCTACGGAAGTCGACAAAATAGAAGCGCGAACGAAGCGTAACTGTAAATCAGTTCAACAAATGGCCTTAGCCTGGTAGCCGAACAACACGTCAGTATAAATAATGTTTACAGAAATAGTACTTTATTAATCGGCCATGTTGGTTTTAGTGTTTTCGTTAAACGATCTCTTAAACCTGACATTGATAATGACACTAAACACACGTCTAAAAATGTGAACTACTTATAACTGTGACACAGAACACGACGTAATGTGACTTCTGTTTTTACTCAGTGGTAACTCGGCAACTGGTGGACTCTAACCTGAAACCCTCTGGACCCAAGTCCACTTCCCTGACCACCACTGACCACTGTGCACGGACCCGTGACAGGATTTCTTTCTGTGAGTACAAGCTCTCTGTTGGTACAAGGCAGACATTTTGTGCTTGTGTAGAATGAGGTCTGGTTTTATGTCTTAACCTTTGTTTAGTTAACTTAGTTAAGTTAGCTGCTATCTGAGTACAGGAGCACAGTTCATGTCTAGTCACTCAGATAGCAGCTAACTAACTAACCTGTTCAAACATTAATGAAATGGACTGTGGCAAAGAATTTAATGAGGACTTTGTTTATTAAACAGCTTATCTTTAATATATATATACATATATACATGTATATACATGTATATATGTATATATATGTATATATATGTATATGTATATATGTATATGTGTATATGTGTAGATATATGTATATGTGTATATGTGTAGATATATGTGTATATATATATATAAATATATATATATATGTATACATACATATACATATATACATATATATACATATATACATGTATATATATATACACATGCGTATATATGTATGTATACATGTATATATATGTATATGTATGTATACATGTATATATATGTATATGTATATGTGTAGATATATGTATATGTGTATATACGTATATGTATATATATATATACATATATATACATATATACATATACATATATATACATATATACATATACATATATATACATATATACATGTATATATATTTATATATGTATATATATAAATATACATATATACACATATACATATATGTGTATATACATATATATAAATATATATATACATATATACATATATATACATATATATATATGTATATATATGTATATGTATGTATACATGTATATATATGTATATGTATGTATACATGTATATATATTTATATATGTATATATATGTATATGTATATGTGTAGATATATGTATATATATACATATATACACATATATATACATATATAAATATATATATACATATACGTATATACACATATACATATATACATAAACTTAACTTAGTTAGTTAGCTGCTATCTGAGTACAGGCGCACAGTTCATGTCTAGTCACTCAGATAGCAGCTAACTAACTAAGTTAAGTTTATGTATATATGTATATGTATATGTGTAGATATATGTATATGTGTAGATATATGTATATGTGTATATACGTATATGTATATATATATATTTATATATATATACACGTGTATATATGTATGTATACATGTATATATATGTGTATATATTTATATATTTGAGAGCACCCAGTGACAGGAGTGGAATACCAACAGTTATCACACAGTAGTCGACACAAAGAGGGAGGAAAGTCTCAGAGTTTTATTTTTGTTTTTTCCTGATGTCGACACAAAGAGGAAGGAAAGTCTCAGATTTTTATTTTTTCCTGATGAAATTTTTTTCCCTGTAGGTTGTGTCACAGCCATCTACATGTGATGGTCCAGTGTCAAACAGCAGTGACGTCAGACGTCGTCTGGTAACTTCACTTATTGTAAGTTATTCAATCCAAAATATATATTTTTATTTGTAAGCACTTTGTGAATTACATTAACAGTTTTAAGGCATTTACAGTTTTTACAACTCTTTATCCTAAAAGTGCATCATAGTCCATGTACCACACCGATTTTCCAGGTGAGGGCGACACTCTGGTGACAGGGTATCTGTCTTTATCGTTTTTCAGTCGGCTCAGCTGTGTGACCAGCTCGTGTTTTTGTTTACCGATGACTAGAAGAGCCACTCGGCGGGCGTGGTTGATGGCAGTGAAGGTGAGGCTCATGCGCTGATGGGGTTTGGTCGGGCTCTCGGTGAGGGCCACCAGCTGCTCCCCATGTTTCTCCACCTCAGTCCCACGGAACAGGGAGGCCACGTGGCCGTCGTAGCCCACGCCCAGCAGTACGAAGTGGAAGCTGGAACCGTTCACCAGCTGGGTTATCAGCTCCTGGTACATCTGCGCTCCTCCGTCCTCCTCCACACATAAACGACGGTTGAGCTCCACCGGCATGGGGTGAATGTTGAAGTACGGTATCTTCACATGCTGAAGCAGATGGTTGTGCAGCAGGTAGAAGTTTGACTCCACTTGGGTCGGCGACACACAGCGCTCGTCCACCATCCACACGTGAGTGTACCTCCAGGGGAAGGAGAAGTGGTGGAAGGCCAGTCTGTGGAACAGAGCCAGGGGGCTGGAGCCTCCTGAGAGCGCCAGGTGAAAAACCCCGCTCTCGAGCACCGCCGCCTCGGCCGCCTCCTGCAGGTCTGCAGCTAGCTTCTCCACCAGCTGCTCAGTCCAGGCTGAAACCATGTCCGTGTCACAAAATTTGCCGTGTATGGCCTGATAGCCCCCGCCCGACGTTCCCCCCATCTGATCGGGCCGGATTATCACCACTTCACTTTTAAACTTGATGTCATTTCCTTTCAGTTGTACGTCCAGCAGATCCACGTTGTCTTCGCCACCAGGGTAGATGCGAGGAAATTCAGTGTATAAGCTGCTGAGCAGAGGCGTCCAGACGCTCCAGGAGGCCAGCAGGTTTTCAACACTGATGAAACTGTTCTTCTCTCCTGCATAGATCCGTGAAATCAGTTCTGAATAAGCCTCTCTCTGTTCTTTGGGCGTTTGGACGTAGAAGTCTGACAGCGGCGAACCGAAAACTTTGACGTTACTGTGCTCCGTCACTTCCTTCCATTCTCCGTCCACTAAAACCGGCTTGAACAAAGTCTTACTGACCAGAACCGCTGGGTACTGGAGGCTGCCGTGGCCGAAGTAGAAAACGATCTGTTTGGGTTTGCAGTGAACGCTGTTGTCGTTCTGAAGGCAGAACATGTCGTTCTTGAAAAGTACACGTGCGTACCCCACACGTTCATCCAGCATCTTCCCTGAGAGCAAAAGGACGGGGACGCCTTCATACTGGGCGTCGTCCAACCGCAGCAACACAGCTGAAACAGAGAACCGACATTGGTCGGATTATTGGCAGGGAAACCTTGACAACACTGGAGCACAGGGAGAACTGATTATTGTTGAGGACAGTATTAAAAAAAGAGTCTGAGACTAGGATCACACTGGGGGGGGGGGGCAGAGAGTGAGAG
>NC_024317.1:1014533-1019741 GCF_000523025.1 Cynoglossus semilaevis | reverse complement strand
TAGGAGAGGTCGGCGGTGGGTAGGCGGGGGGATAGCGGGGCCTGTGGGGGGGGGGGGGGGTCAATATATCATCCTGACTATAGTATCGCAGTATATTGCGATATATCGTATCGTTCCCCACTGTATGGTGATACGTATCTTATCACCAGATTCTTGTCGATACACAACTCTACCTTCTAGCAAACAAACATGGCTCTGTTTTCTGCTAAATCAACATTTAAACATTTAACAGAAACATTTATCCAACACACCTTACAGGAGTTCCTCTGGGAATCGAACCCAGAACTCTCTGCTTGTGAGGCAGGCGTGCTAACTACTACACTATGGACCCGACAATAGTAGCTAAGAGTAGCTACTCACCTGCAAACGTTGGTGTGAGACTCCTGCGGTCTTTGGTCTTATTCAGCTCCAGCTGAACCTGAGAACTGTACTCCTGGTACTGACCAATCACGGCCTGGTTCCTCCCTAAAGGCAACAAGGAGCTGAGAACCTGCAGCTTGTTCTGAACCACTTCTTCACTGTTGCTCATGTTTGAGGGCGGCCTCATGGTCAACAGCATCATGACCTCAGTCAGGTGGTTCTGAATCACATCTCTGATCACGCCGTACTCGTCGTAGAAGGACATTCGACCTTAGAGACACAAAGACGGGGGGAGAATGAAGACACGCCTCAACCAAAGAACCGATGACATCACTGCTGATTCACCTTTGACATCTAACGTTTCCTTCACGACGACCTCCACTCTCTCGATGTGGTGCTTGTTCCAGATGGGATCCAGAAACTCTTTGTTCTCCATTCTAAATGGAAGGATCTTTGCGATCACCTGAACATGACAGCGGACAAACACGAGGAAGATGAGGAATGAAATGGTTTGGTTGGTATATTCTTAGACAACACACACACACACACACACACACACACACACACACACACACACACACACACACACACACACACACACACACACACACACACACACACACACACACACACACACACACACACACACACACACACACACACACACACACACACACACACACACACACACACACACAGAGGAGTGTTTTCTGACCTGTTTGCCCAGGTAGTGGTCAATTCTGTACATTTCCTCTTCCTTCAAAGAGCTCCCGAGCCGAGACGCCAGTTCCTCTGCGCTCAGAAGGCTGTGTCCAAAAGGTTTCTCCAGTACCACCCTGAACCACGCCCCACCGCTTGGTCTGCAGCTGTTATTGATTTTGTCAGCGATGTCAGCGTAGGTAAAGGCCGGCACCGAGAGGTAGAAGAGTCTCCCTGCTTCTGTCACATTGTCCTTCTTCAGCGTTTGCTCGATATGCTGGGCCAAGTCCTGGTAGTTCTCCAGGGTTTTCAGCTGTCTATACTGTGACACTCGAAGGAACTGGTCTTTCAGAACGGCACAGCGCTCCTGGGACACCTCTTTTGGACAGGACACTGTCTTCAGGGCCTCGAAAAGAATCGGCGTGGCAACGTCAGCAGTTCTCTGTCCTCCACCGTAGAAGGAAAAGCTCCTCCCACTCCTGACCTGCTCGACGTACAGCTGGAAGAAGCCCTGCCACAGGTACTTCTTTGCCAGGTCACCTGTCGCTCCCAGTACCACCACGGAGACATGTCCAGGTCTCTCTGCGTCCCCCGTCTTCTCTGCATGTCCTCCAAGAGCACACAGAGTGACCAGGAGCAGGAGAGCAGTCACCAACATGGCCTGGTCTGGAGAAGAAACATTAGTTTGATTTCAACTGTCATCAAGAATTCATCAAGCACTTTCCCACTTAGCCAGACATTTTCATCACATCATCAGGAAAACCCCACGGCACACCACCAAACAAACATCTCACAAAAAGTCGACGTAATGAAATATAATTATAATAATAGTTTAAATTGACTAAAAAAGTACTCCGGTTTAGTTGAAGACAACGCTGATCTACTGGCAGGAGTTGAAGAAAAACACTCACAAAGATCTTCTTTAACAGCTCTAATTATCTTTTTTTGCAGGTTTTAACAACCATCTGCTGCCATCTAGTGGAAGAGGATTTGATTGCTCGGCATGTCACGCATTGAGGAACAATTTTTTATTTTTAATAAATAAATAATTGTTTTAAGACCAATTAAGTGACATTTGATAATTTTCCGCAGCACACCTAGCGGTCTTTCACGGCACATTAAGGTGCCACGACACAGAGGTTGGGAATCACTGACATAACTTTTAAACAAATTAGCTTTAATTCAATTTTTTTTTTAAATTTTAACTGAAGACTAAAGAAATTCAGCAGTAGTCAGTGATAGAAGTTTAGAAAAATAAAACCCTAAACAAATAGAGAATGAAGTAAATACTTAGCACGGCTCTGTGTCCACAGTCCTGTCTGAGGCGGTGATGTGATGTGGTGATAGAGTCATGAGTTCCTGGACAGATGAACGGCGGTGGAGCAGATACACTCAGACGCTCTGCACTTTGAGCCGAGGGCGTCGAGCTTCCAGGACAGAAGAGTCAACGTTGACCAACTGCCGGGAAAAGATCGACCGACGGACGTTTGTCAGAGTCTGAGTCTGTGGATAAGAAGAAGAGTAAAAAAACAAAAATTATAGATATTTGTCTAAGTTCAGGTTTTTATATCAGTTATACTTCATTTATTTCAGGTTGAACTTGTTGGTCTCACAAATCAATGTTACCAATGAAAAACATTCACGTAATTTCTCTGCGTTAGAATGTTTGGAGAGAAAAGAAGTTATTGACAGAAAAGTAAAAACAAACAAGAAAACAAGCTAAATATATATAATATATATACATAAATGTATATATATATAATCTGTCTCTATATATAAACTAGATATATATATAAATTAAATATATCTGTAAAAAGGCAGTGAGAGAGACAGCACAGACTGACTAATTACATGCACTAATTATTATCAAGTCAATTTGGTACAACAGTAATTGATGACAAGGCTGTTTGTTGCCCCCCCTCTCTCCTCCCCCTCTCCCTCTCTTTACTAGGACAACATGTGGAGTCCCTGTGTTCAACAGTCATGTTTGCACAGCAAACAGCAAAGAGCAACGACAGCTTACAAATTAACAACAAGGTAAAACATTTACTAAGTACTCTGTGGTACTCCGTACGTAGTACTTCGTTCTCCGTCACCCATTCATTTTCTTTGCTTGATAAAACACTAACTCCATTCACTCTCTGTCTCTGCTCCTCCACAACTGGTCACCACAGAGTTGAACCCATGGTTCCTCCTCAGTCACACCAGATTATTTTTCTGAATCAATTCTATTGAGAAAAATTAAGTTTTCTAAGAAAACAAAAAAAAAAGCGCACAGTTACTTCCTGTAAAATATTTTCCCCACACAAACACAAGGAGGACTTTTAACAAAAAGGCTGATTTAAACAGATTAATGGCATCCAGAGCACACACACTCTTCCATAAGTTCATGCTAAACCTGATTAATTTTTCTCATTTATTAAAAGAAATCTGTTTGTTTTTTTCTACAGTGACCCCAACAATGTCTACTGTGACCCACCGTTGGACCTCCACCCTCAGTTTTGGAATGGCGGCCAGCAATAGAAGGTGAAATTCTTAAACTATTCCATTTGAATGCTTTGATGGGGAACTGTTCGATATTAATGTAATTTACAGGTCGTGACCATCTATGGTCAGTGAACGTGGATCACCTGAAGTGCAGTGAGCCCCCTGGAGGTCAGGAGTCATTAATTCAGGAAAAGAAAACCAAAACATTTACAGCGTATCAATTCTGCGTTGATCACCTGTTGGTGCTTCAGGTTCACGGATCGAGCACGAGGCACACGTGACTTTAAAACCTCCGGTGTTTTCCTGCAACTAAACTTGGTCTCCTCTACAGCATGATCACACTGTTCCCACCTGACACTTTCCAGTACGTTCGAGCTGTGTCGACGATCGACGAGCTAACGAACAAATCCAGTTTCCCCTCATTGCAGTCGTCAGAAACGTTTTGGAATGATTAGGTCTTCGTATTCTATTCCGGTTAGGAAGATAAAGAGCTACGCCAGATTTAGCACATTCTGGCTACAGCAATATCAAACGTCCGGGACTGAAGCTAATGCTCAGGGACCGTCTACAAAGTGCAAGAAGAAAAATCGAACACTGTTTTGCCCGCCTCTCAACGGAAATGAAAAACACAATTAACAGACCTCTCAATACGATATATACTATATATACAGTCTATTGAATCCACAAAATTGACGAATTTATACAAAGAGTATATATATAAAATAAATCAACACAGTAGTTTTTTTTACTAAATCATACTAAAGATGACTGTGAAAATAAACCGTTTTTTTCCCCTAAAAACATTCTCAAAATGCTCTAATTTGGTGAGAGACATGCAGAAAAGATACCATTTTGAAAACAGTTTTGGAATTTTTTTTTATTAAATTGTTTGTCAAAATCTGTATTGTTAGAAAACAATGTATAGTCAAATTCTAATACATTTTGACAAAATCTTTTATAAAATTATTTTTCAAAACTTTATCTTTATCTGCACGTTTCTCATCAAAATAGGGCATTAAGAGAACAATTTTGGAAATTGTATCTTTTTTTTTTTGTCAAAATCGGTCTAAAAATGTAAACATTTAAAAAATATTTGCAAAAAGTTTTCCGAAATATTTTTCCTAGAAATGTTTACCATAAGATATTTTCCCACAAAACCTTTTCCAAAAATATTTTTATTAATATTATTAAATATTAAATATTAATATTTTGCCAAAACAAATGTATTTTCTAAAAATGTATTTTCTTAACAATTTTTCCATCAATTTTTTAGAAGTGTTTTCATGTTTAGATTCTTTTGTCAAAATCTGAACTTTTTGTGTCATTTTTGGTTAAATCTGTTCAAAGTTTGACGATTTATTTATTGGTAAAATATTTTTTCAAAACTTTATCTTTGTCTATATCTTTTTCATCAAAATATGACATTTAGAAAACATTTTTAGAAATTTTTATTAATTAGATTAATTAGATTTTTTTGATTAAATCAGAACTTTTTTTCATTTTTGGACAAATATGTTCACATTTTGATTACATTTTTTGTAAAATAATTTTTCAAAACTTTATCTTTGTTTGCATGTTTCTCATCAAATTAAGGCATTAAGAGAATAGTTTTAGAATTTTTTTTCATTAGATTCCTTTGTCAAAATCTCTTGTCAAAATCAC
>NC_024317.1:988825-1014433 GCF_000523025.1 Cynoglossus semilaevis | reverse complement strand
TATTTTTTTAGCACTTTATTAATCCCTCGGGTGTTTCCGTCGGGAAATTTAGTCTGCAGCTGCAGTACAGCACCAAAACAACCGTAAAAACACACAAATAGGTAAAATACAATCATGAGTAGCAGCAGACTGGCATAATTATAGCAAAATAAAAATCAACAATTCAAATACAAATACTCAACTTCGAATGATGTTTACAACAACACGAGTTGGCTCTGGCTACGACCTGAGGCCCCGCCCTATAACATGAGGCCCCGCCCTATAACACGAGGCCCCTCCCTACAAAACGAGGCCGCTCACTATAACACTTGGCCCCTCCCTACAACATGAGGCCCCGCCCTATAACACGAGGCCCCTCCCTAAAACACAAGGCCCCTCCCTACAACACGAGGCTCCTCCCTACAACATGAGGCTCCTCCCTCTATCTCTACCATCATACAGTAATATCCATACATCATTTTAACAATCCATCGCCTGTTAATGTCTGGGGGTCTGTTATTCAAGGATTAGGATGATTTCATTAGAGGGAAAAAAACTTGGATTATTTCTGACTGTGCTCTGGTTAAACAACTTTTTTAACGTGAGGCGACTTCACTGAAACGTTGGTTCTCAGGACGGATGCTCAGCTACCGGAAATAATAATCGATATCATAAAGGCACATTTTGCTGAAGAGAGGAAGGTTTTAACCAAACTATAAACATAACATTTAGGAAACACGGGTGAAAGCGCAGATTCTTTACTCACCGCCACATGCTTTCGCAGGTTTGACGTTAAAGTTTCCTCAGCCACAGCGACAGCGACAGCTCCGTCCGCCGGGGCACGCAATTCTTGCATGGGTTGATAAAGCTGAGATTTGGCCAAGGATTTCCCTCTCGTCTGTTCCACGGGAGTTCTGTGCTCGACAATCCTCCACCTGCTTCACCCAACGACAGGTTAAAGTCAGTCTCTCTGAGTCCACGTTATCTGGCTACATTAACGTAGTGGAGGAATCCGCGCACACACGTCCACGCGGTTTTCCTTCAATTAACGCTGCTTGTTTCAGTAACGGGTTCTTTTTCAATGTAGCGAAGTAAAAGTCTTGAGTCAAAATGTACTTAAGTCAAAGTAAAATCACATATTTCCCGAAACTACTTAAAAATGACAAATTACTCACAAAAACATGACTCGATTAAAGCGACGCGTGTAAATGCGACTCGTGACTTTCCACCTGTGGCTGCAGCACATCAGGAAACTGTCCTCTCTCGACCTGCAGACAGGGGGCAGCAAAACAAAACAAGCTCGGCAAAACATGTCTACTGGGGAATTAATGCATGGAAAACTTTCATGAGTAACTTTTAACATGTGGAAATATGTTTGGGAGGAGGTGGGGGGGGGTGATGTGGGGGGGTGATGTTCTGAGTCAGATGTCACTGAGACTGGTCTCTGAACACGAGCAAAAACTGCCCAACAACAACAACAACAGTCCCAAAGTTTTTCACTGACAAACTGTTATGTTTTGATGTGATTCGTCACAGCTGTGAATTAATCAGGATCCCAAGAAAAGAGTCTTTTAAAGGTTTTTTAAAAAAAAAATTCAAAGGATTTTTTTTTTAATCAAAAGATTTTTCGAAAAAGAAAATTCAAGATTTTTCAAAAAAAGTTTCAAAGGTTTTTTAATTTTTTTTAAAAAAAGACGATTTTTTTGGAAAAATCTTTTGAAAATTTTTTTTGAAAAATCCTTTGAATTTTTTTTTCTTGGGTCTATTTAATTATAAGCTGAATAATGAAGTGAGGAGTTACATTTGACTCTCAGTTAGAAATAATAACTTCCTATACTTCATGTCAACTCTTTGAGTCTTTATTCAGTCTTTGCTGCTGTGACAGTGAAAGCGTGCAGTACAAACACATGCTGTTGACACTGACAAATACAACAAACTGTCGGACAAACATCCGCTTTGTGGCAGCGAGTCGTCAAAAACCGAGACGGATGAAGTTACCTTTCCTTTTCCTCCTGCCTCCGTCCCTTCTGTTGGTGAAGGAAATCTCATGAATTGTTAATAATGTGTGGAGTCAGGTGTTTCAGGGGGACAGCTGGGGGGGGGGGAGGTGCTGGTCAGCCACAGTCCTCCTCTCACCATGAACAAAACTGAAAAAAACAACAAAAAGCAGGTTGTTGTCATGAATCCGTTGTGGTCGACGTCGTCTGTGGGAGTGGCTTCACACGGTCAAGTGTGTCGTGTTTACTGTGACGTTCACCTGTGCCTGTGATGGACGCCACCGTGAGGACTAAGGACAGGTAGTACAGCTCTGGAGTTGTCTGGGCCTGTGAATATACAAACACAAAGTTTTTTTTCTTTTCTGTCTAACTTTTTTATAAACGACGTTTGTTTTCTTACACACGCAGCTGCTGACAGCGTCACGATGGTCGTAGACAGTCCTTGTCCAAACGACAGCAGCCCAAACAGGTGATAAGAAGCCCACAGACCCTGAGGGACTGGTTCTAACAGGGTAAACATCACCGCAAAACCTGCGCAGCGGGGTAATTCAACAATTCAAGTTATAATTTGTGTAATTACTTGTGGGTTTCTTAAATGTTTTAATTACCTGAGGCTATGAATGACAGGGCCACAGAGGCGGACATGTTGTTCAGGAGAGGCTGCCTGCAGTATCTGGAGGATTTAGGGCTGAAAAAAAAAAAAAAAAAAAAAGGAAAATGGCATCATAACGACCAAGTTTCCACACAGATGACCTGTGATCTGGTTGCTTGTGTCCCAGTTACCTCGCCAAGACGTACAACTGGGGAAGCAGCACGACGGCCGTGAACAGGACATTCACAGTTTGGCTGCAAAAGAAAATTAAAAATTAAAAAAACACAATCAAATATGACAACGCCTGAAGAGATGAAAGAGGTTTTTCTGAGGTGGTTTAAACAGAAATAGAGAGAAAACCAAAGCAGCACTGACAATTTTAACCTCCTGCTCCTCGGTATCCATCGGCTGCTGCGATAGGCCATGAAGACCAGCGTGTAGAGAAACATGGACGCTTCAAGGCCAGCGTGGCTGTAACACTACTCCTGATGCACGGACGTGGTGTCACCTGGAGGACGGAGCTTCAGTGAAAACAGAAACCTGTAGCAGCTTCAGTTCAATTCACATTCAACATCACGACAGGATGAACACGTACGAAACAAGATTCAGATTCCACATTTTTCTCACAGTAACAGATTTATTGCTGTTTTATATCCAGTATATATAAACAATGACACATTTGATCATTTCTTTTATAGGGATCAAAGTCTTTGCAGATGTCTGTGAGCAGCGTGGTCTCAAACACGCCCACATTTATTATTTCATGTTGTTTGATTTGGAGCTCGTCTTCCTCGTGTGTCTCTCACCTTTCTTCCACATCGACACAAAATGATAAATCCCACCCACGAGCTTTAAAAACTCCTCGGCTCCCGACTCTCACCAGTCTCTCGCCATGACAGCGGAGATGACTGTGGACTACAGTGGGACGTGGGACATCATCAGCAACGTCAACTTTGATGGGTACATGATTGCACTAGGTGAGACTCCCTACTTCAATTATACTGTATACATAAAAAATATATAAAAGCTTAAAACTATAGTCATAGTATTAATGAATTTATTCTATTTGATTTCATCAGTGAGCAGATGTGAAGTTTGAAAGATGAGATAAATGTGTGATCAGATTAAAAAAAAAGAAAAAAAAGAAATGGAATTTCCCTACCTTTCAACATACAGACAACGACTATGCAACACGCAAACTTGCCAAGATGTTGAGTCCCCAGAAGGTCATTAAACAGGAAGGAGACTCTTTCACCATCAAGACCGTCACCGCATTTAGAAACTACGAGTGCTCTTTCACGATTGGACAAGAGTTCACAGAAGTGACTTCAGGAATGGACAACCGCAGCTGTCAGGTAAAACCAGCAGGAAACTGCTGCTGCGTCCACGGGTGGAAACAAACAAGTACATTTTCTGCACCAAATATAAAAGCCAGGCTGTTTGTGATTGGTCAGAGTGTGGTGACCTGGGACGACAACAAGCTGGTGTGTGTTCAAAACGGACAAAAGAAGAACAGAGGGTGGACACACTGGATCGAAGAGGACCAGCTGTTCTTGGTACGAGTCTCTCTCACCCCTGGTTCTTGAAGTCTAAAGGTCTGTCACTCATGTTCTGTGTCCCCCCCCCCCCCAGGAACTGACCTGTGAGAACCATGTCTGCAGACAAGTTTATAAAAGGAAGCCGTGACCTTTGAACTGACGTTTGGCTGCTGCTTCTTTACGATTTAAGTCCATTGTCCTAAAATATAGTTTAAACGTCCAAATGACTTTACACTTAAAAAAGTCTAAAGGTGGTTTTGGTTTTGGAGATTTGACACTGAGGACTTTTTGTTTAGTAGTGAATACTACCATGACTGAGCAGTGATGCCAAAGTGATTGATGTTAGACGAAAATATACAAGCCACTAAATGAGTCTTTAAAGAAGCAGTAAAAAGAACTCTTCTGCTGAAATAAAACTCAATGAAATCATGTTTTAAAAGTTCTGTTTCTGTGTCAATTGATCCCGTGTGTGTGTGTGTATACGTATATATTGTACAGTATATACAGTAAATGTACTGTTGGTATTAACACTGGCCCTACAGCCTAGCATTACTGCCATCTAGCGGGTAAAAGCTTGGTTACGTCACTGTTTGTCCACCATATTCCACCACGGTGACACCCACACCCACACGGAACAAAAGTGAAAAAATAACAGCCGTAATTACTGTAGTTACTCGATTAATTCTAATGAAAAACAGATGGCCTGTGTGCAATTACTACCAATAGTATTCGAACCATAGTTTGAGAACCATGGGTTTAGTTTAGACCACTATATACAGACAGAGAAAGTACAACATAGAAAACACAGAGGCCAGTGCATCCGTGTGTATTCACTTGGTCACGTGTTGCCATTAGACAAAATAAAAAACCCAGACGTAAACGTTATTTTGGTGTGAAATATGCACTTACAATGTTGAGTGTTGTTAGTAACTCCTCCGGACCACGAGGTGGCGTCACTGCACTTGTCCTATAAAAATAAGAAAAAGAAAAAAGTGTTAGCGTCAGTGCAGCGGGAGTTTGTTGTGTCGCTTAAACGTGTCCGGCGTCAACAAACAACTTCACTTACCGAGTTATTATCAAATATAGTTCCGTTTTACTCTTGATTTTTGTTTGTTTGATTTGAGTTTTCCACATCCGTTCCGTTAGTTGGTTGAATCGAGTGAAAGGAAAAAGTTTTCCACATCCGTTCCGGTAGTTGGTTGAATCGAGTGAAAGGAAAATGTCAGTCGATGAAGATGAAGAAAAGCTGGTAAGATCAGTGGATTCAGTGATTGGATTCACAGAAACACTGGACACTTTGTGTAGAATGTACTGCCGTTACAAACAAAGTACTATATTGATACAGAGAGCCCAGAAAATACTTATATAAATTATAAATTCGTAGTGAACATTGACAGATCACAACAACCAGCAGATGGCGATTGAGTAAAATCATCTCTAAATCAAAGTAAACGAAGAACTAGATTATTTTAAAACAGACATTAACATTAACAAACTTTGTTTGAAGAAACGAGTTATAGTTTTCATTACATTCTGGAAATAAACTTAACAGTAGCTATGACACATTGAACTTTTAATTCCATTTTGACAGTTATTGAGCTGTAATTATAATTAAATCCAATGTGTTCCCTTCTGTACAACATAAGAAAAACAATGTTTACAATAACTCATTAAGACATTTCTCTTGTATTTTTTGTGTCCACTGAAACAGTAAAACTGTACGTTACCACTGTCACTTACTGCTGTGAATTTCAGAGGTTAAAGGCCGCCGTGCACTTCACCGTCGGTCGTCTGTGCCAAAAGGTCGGGGAGGAGCACCACAGACCGTTCAGTCGACAGATCATAGCGGCCCTGGCTGAGACAACATTCAGACAGTGTGGTATGTTTGAATAAGTTGATACAGTTATGTGCTACTGTTCGTCAGACTGACACAGAAGTGTATCAACACAGACCACGACAGTTATAAAAGTTGACATAAATATTACCAAAAACAAATGTTAGTGTTTACCATTTCAGCATTCTGTCTTTGTTTTGTCCTCAGATATTTTTGCCAGAGACCTGGAAGCGTTTGCCAGGTGAGCCTCCGCTTTGTGACTTTGTTCTTAACAGTTTAAACTTTAATCAAAACATCTCAAATTTAAATTTAGGCACGCCAAGAGAAGCACCGTCACGGCTGACGACGTGAAGCTCATAGCTCGTCGGAGCACCGCCCTGGTGAGTTAAACCAGCGGCACACGAACAATCGTAAAAATGCATTAACGCTGGGTGAATATATTAAATGTACATGCAAGTTCTAAAGCACACAGAAAACTTTGTCATTTTTAATGTCTTTTATTTATTGTAGTTTGTCTACATACAAAATAAAAGTGAGGAACTGAACCAGGAGCAAAAGGATGCCAAAAAGAAAAGTACTGCAAAGAGGAAGATCAGAGACACTGAGGAGGACAAAGACTGAGGACAGGACACAGACGGCTGCTGCACCGTCCAACCAGTGTCCGACATTCAAATAGAGACAAACGCAGACTTAAAAAAACATGGAATACTTAACTTATTGTGAAATGCATGGCCGTGTCAGATCACACTGCATCTGTATCAAAGCTGTTTACCAATAAAAACATGGACAACATGACACTGACATGAGTCTGAATACATGTTCATACTGTGGCGGTTTTTGCGTGGTTACTTACCTACACCTCGATAAACCTTGATACTGTTAAGACTGTCAGGTATTGAACCTAATGTAAACAAAAAAAAAAAAAGCACTTGCAGGACAAAGCCGATGAGCGTCTCTGACAATCCACTGAAATCATCACAAAGACAGTTACTAGCCCACGTCATGTCTGAGAAGGCCACACACACTGGAAGTGTTGGAACTTCCATCTTCGTCCTTCAGTACACACCTCAGTCGGGGTTCAAACGGAGACCTCGACCAGCAGAGCCCAAGGTCCCTAGATATGTGAATTGAATTAGATTTGCTTTTTAATTTGACGAACTGACTCAGGTGATGTCAACTAAGCATCTATTCAAATGAACTTTATTAGAGAACTCCCTTCATTTGACATGAGTTTCAACACCTCACAAACAACAAGAGCTGCTGGGTCAAAGGTCACACCACTCCACATTCACACCAACACTCGGTCTCCCAGCGTCTTCCGTTGTCATCCACATCAAATACACACAGATTAGTTTAGTAACATGAAAGCACTCACCATACAGCATTCAGTTCAGATAATATAAGCAATACAAATATTCAACACAACATTCAACTACATATCCATAGTTCTGTACTTGTTCAACATACGTAGAGAAACAAAAAAAAAAACTTGCAGAAATAAAAAAAATATATCTTGAAGTACTAATTAAAGAAAGTCCATTTTAGGGGAGGTGCTCGTAGCATCTGCAGCTTCCACTCACACACTCAGAAAAGCAGTCAAATTGGGCTCTTTCACCGCACAACCAGTCCGTTTCACGCGTCTCTCTCCGTTCGCTCACTCATCTCTTCACTCTTCTTCACAAGCCATCCTCAACCGCACTCATCAGTTCTTAAAAATGTCAGTTGCGCAGTTCTTTCCATTTAAAAGTGGATAAAAATGAAAACACCCACCGTCTCTTAGAACATGCGGAGTGAAGCCGGTCGGTGATGACATAGCATTTACAGGTGGGAAGAGGAAGAATGATACGGATATCACGCCGAGAATGCTGCCAAAGAGGAGCTTCCTCACAGGGAAATGGAAGAGAGGTGAACTGCAGAAGAGATTTCAATGAAGGCTTTTCCACAGAACTTGACTGCAAATAAGGTTGCACTTAAAACATGTAGGTTTCAACCAGATTCTTCCCAATGCAAGATTGCTTTTCAAGTCTGTGACAATGCCATGTAAATGGTGTATCAGAAACATTCATGCATTCTCAAATGGTTATACAACATTTCACAATTCATGCATTAGAGAATCCAGTTGAAATGAGAACAAACAAACATCAAAAATAGCACTTAAGTCGGGACATCCTGGTAAACAACTCACGTCAAAACATTCTAATTTAAATCTTTAGCATTTTTCCAAATGTACAAAACATCCTCCACAAAAGTGTTTCCATATACGCCACACCAGATTTTTTTTTATCCTTTTGTTTTTTGAAAAGACTCATCTTTCTCACAATACTTACCAGACAAAAGCTTTACTTACATACCCCACCCAGATGACTTGGAATCCATATTGGAACCAAACCCTGAGCTAAACCCACTACCACTAGTCGCAGAATTGGACCCTGTTCCCCAGCTGAGACTGGCTGAACCAGTACCAAAGTTACTGTTGCCTGTACTGAAAGACTGACCCTGGTCCCTGCTAGAGCTGGTGCCACTGGAGGTGCTGCCTGACGTGGACGTGTGCTGCTGGTTTGCTAGCATCATCCCCCAACTACTGTGCAGGGCAGCCATCACGGCAGGATTCAGACTGAAGGAACTAAAATTAGCCAGGCTGTTGTTGGAGCCACTCCCTAAACCACTGCGACTGCTACCAAATGCCTGTGCCCCAAAACCATTCCCAAAGCGGGATCCTCGGTCATACTGCCTATTGCCGTGTTTTGGCTCAGCGTTTGAGATGTGAACGCTGACACCTTTGATGATCAGGTCCTCACCACAGAGGGCCTGGGCAACCTGTGAGGGCAGATAACCTAAGTCAGATCACTGGGTCACAGGGGATGGAGGGTGGGGTCACGGAACCAGGAAGGTGACTGTCTGCAGAAACAATACTGTACCTGATCATCTGCAAACGTGACAAAGGCAAAAGCACGGAACGGCTTAGGAATGAAGACGTCTGTGACTTCTCCGTACTGCAGAAAGAACTGCCTGAGGTCATCTGTGGTCATGTCTTCTGTGCAACGACCAACAAACACTTTGCGGCTTCTTAGAGGCTCGTCTGGACCCGTCTGTACACAAACAGGATTAATATTACAAGTTGTGGTGCGTGGGTGTTTATCCCCAGTACATGCAGGTATGTCTGGACATTACCATACTCACCTTTGAGTTAGGGACCTTGCAGTCACACCATCTTCCGTCAATCATGTGACGCTGCGAGATCACTTTTTCTTGAGCTTCATATTCCGTGAACCTCACAAAACCAAATCCTTTGGAGATCCCACTCTTATCACGTTTGACCTGGAAGACAAACGGATGACAGTTATTAGGTGTGGAATACAAGCAAAACAAATCTGTGTGTTTTTTAATGTAGTACCTGAACCATGATGACTTCCCCAAATGTACTAAAGTAGTCCTTCAGATCCTGCTCAGTGGTTTTCCAAGGTACACCAAGTACAATGAGATCAGATGTCTTCATGTCCCCTCTCTTCATTTTCACAGCAGATGAGGCATCAATTTCCTCCATCTTTCTTTTGTTATCTACATTTGAATAATAATAACAACATGAATAAATAATATAATAGCTTACCATGGCAACCCATGACATGCAAGCTCTCATTACAACTTTTACTTAATCAAACAGGAGATTCATTGGTTAAAAAATTATATTCACACACATATACATATATATATATAAACTTGTTGCAATAAATGGGCACATGAAGGCATAGTTTGGCGTTTGTCAGTCAACAGTCTCTTAACGGTATGGTACCAAGAAAACTATCAATGCTGAATAAAAAAATGAAAAATCACAAAATTGTAAACGACATTTGCATACACTTTTATTATTTACTTTAAAACTATATGCTGCTGGTTAATATTTTCCAGAACATGTCAGCATAATTATGACACAGATATGGCACCTGTGTTTTGATAAGAGCTACCACCTAACATGCTCGGCTTATGTGTTAGCAACTTAAAAACGAGACGCGGGGAAAGTTCCTCTTGCCTTTAAAGAGATAAGGCTATATTTAATTTTAATATAACAAGTCCTTGTAAACATCTGATATTAGGAGCCATATAACCATGAGAGAGATAACAGTTGTGTGTCTGAAATCCCCTGAAAACACGGACTATAACTTAGAATACAAATAATTTTATACGTGGAGTTTATCAGAACAATATTTACTATTTTCGGCAGCAGTACATACGCAGTGTTTCGATGAGACAAACTTACAAAAACACGCAAGACAGGTTTCGATGTGACAAACTTACAAAAACACGCAAGACAGATGAAACTTGAGCCGTAGCACTAACTACCGATAAGTGGACGAGAAAGATCTGTACTTGTTTACGTTGCGGTTTCGAAATGAACACATGATCAAACACAAATGTTTACCTTTGGGATAGTTCACCACATACACGATGTTGCCCCATCCGTTCTCTGGTGCGTGCAAGACCCCTTCCACGAGCCGTACTCCCCGCATGCACTGGGAAAGGGGGCTCCTGAACCGTAGGCCGCACGCGCCTGGAAACTGAGCTGCCACGGTGGAGAGCAGGACAGTGCCGTCATCCTCGGACGGAATCTCCATAGGCTCTTCATTTTCTTCCTCTGCCACTCGAATGTACACTTCAGCCATTTCCTCCTCAATAACTAAAACCTCCTTGTTTAATAAGTATTCTACTGAGATTAGCCGTTAGCTTGCCACTTGTCTACAAATGTAGCTAACTTAGCCAATATTGCTAATACCACTGGGAACTATTTGTGTTGTCAAGATCAGAGACGCCAAAGCGTCTGAGAAAACTGATTAAAAAACGGTTTCTTTGCCTTCGCTTGGTGTCTCCAACTGTCTCCAACAAAACTCTGTCTCCGAACTGCCGTTAAAAGCGTCTACGGGCCTTTCTAGTCCTTTGTTCGCGGGACGGTGATGCTCGACGTCAACACCGGGAAGAAAACCTTTCAAATGTGGCTACACAAAAAGTGCGCACAGCCAACGTGGTACGAACGATATCTCCAAAATAACTTGTTCCGACCAGAAATGTATGTTTCCCGAAATTACACAAAACCTTATTCTTAATCCAGAGTGACTATAATACCTCCAAAATGTATTTTGAAACACGAGGTGAAAATTTCAAAGCGCTTGACGAGGCCTACAAAGAGGGTATTATCTAAGTAAAACCGGAAATGCGTCATTATTTTGGATATTTACATTCTATCCTGGTAAATTAAATGATAACATGGGAACCAATAAATATAACTATGCTATGACATATTAAGGAACCGGTAACGTGCAATTACAATATATATAGGTGATATTGAAGGATTTTTTAATAGTAATTTTAAAAACAAAATCCTGACTGCGCCCCCACTCTGCAAGTGAGAATGGTACATCCCCGTCGGCAGCTACTGTAGAGCCAAGGTTTGTTGCCAAGTAGTAAACGACGGCCATTTCCCGGGATTCTGTTAATATTTTTGTGCAACGCCAATCGAACAGATCTTGATAACTGTAACTGACATGCGGGTCAACCCGCAGTGACTAATCGATTAGGTCAGAATTTCACGGAGACGTCGAACCCTTGGTTGTGTTTCGTGTATAATGGTCGTTTGGGAAACGTAAACAATGGACAGGGATGTGACAAAACAAATAATGGACAACACCGTTTCGTTGATAGCCAAAAGAAGACATGGAAGTAAACCGAAATAAATGGAAAAATAAAGCTAGTTCTTACTCTATGTCTAACTTATTACCATACCTGATTGTTAAGGATCAGTGGTCCTAATCATGTAGTTTAATGAAGCAAAACTAATTAAAAATTATTAGTTGCCTAAACCATCTAATTATTAATGTTCAAATGTGGCAATTATCAACATAACCATTAATTTAGGAATTAACGGCAGTGAATGTTGCAGTTATAAAAAAAAGTATATAAAAGTTTAGCCCATTCGTCCTGTTTACCTTTAAAGATAAAACATAAGGTCGACATATGGTTAATCAAACTTACCAGTTAAAAGTACTAGAAGAAAACGAATTGTTGCAGGAATATTTTTCTAAATTTCCTTTTGAGAACAGAATTAGGATTTAAGTCTTATTGACAGTTTCTCGTTTTGCAGTTTGTTTTGATATTTTTGTCATTTGTAGCACTTTAAAAAAGGTCAACAATGATAAGTGTTAAATACAGTCATTTTACTGGATCATTATTCTGTTGTTCATAAGTACACTTAAAACAACAACAGAATAATGTCAAACAGACAGAACTCAGTAACACACTAATGTCTTTTGATTGACCAACTCTTCTTTCATTGGTTCAGACAGAACCAACCTGACATTTCTCGTAATGTAAAGTGTTGTAATTCACTTGTCGGCGTACTCCAGCTTTTAGATAGGAGTCGACAACCAACAGAGATCTCAAACAGCTTTTTATTACATTTTTCAATCAATAACAGTACAATTTAGTACAGTATCTATCTTGCATCCAGCTCACCGTGGAACACCAACAGACTGAAATGAAATACAAAAAGTGAAAAGATACATAAGGGTGCAGAGCTCTATAATATTAATGGAAAGAGAAAAAGGAATCCATCTCAGTTGAATTGCATTTTCACTTGTGGCCACACACAAATACATCACATTTATTGTACACCATCGCAGAAAAAAGAAAAGTGAAAATATGTCACAACTTTAATAAAAGTGCTTTTGTATACAGTGAAATGTTGTCATTCAGATGCTCCAATTTTCAATTTAAGACCAAGGAAAAAAAATATACAAAAGTTTTTAGTATGTGAGGACATTACTGTTTTGAGTGTGAAGCTTTGAAGGAGAGAAAAGGACTCTCACAATGATTGTTATAGTTACTACAAAATTAGCATCAAGAGAACTGGTAAGCATAATTTACACTAAGTATGCAGTCAATATTAAGTCTTTCCCCATTCTTGCTCACTCTGGTGCATAGCATTACCAGTATTAGAACATGATGTATGCAGAGCTGGAGCCAAAGAACTGGCTACTATTAAGTTCAATGAATCGGCTGCTCTCCGTTTCCAAAACTAAACAAAAAGAAAAAAAAGAAAAGAAAAGAAAAGAAAAGAAAACTCTAGGATTGTTGCACCATTAAAAGCAAGTCTACAGCATGCACATCTAAATTAACTCATGGCAGACAAAATTAAATGTCTTAACTTAAAACATCAGACCATTATTTTCAGACATTGATTTGTACATTTCATTCAGAGTTGCAACTGCAGTCCCAAGCAAAGGAAGTGTCTATTTAGCCAGGTGAGGTGTTCACTCAAAGTGGATACTAAACACAATTGCCCCACCCCTGCCCAGATTATCTCTGCACCTAGCACCCCGCCACTCCCAACCCATCCCACCCAAAGGCAAAGGCATGTACAAGAATTAAGGGGTTAACTGGATAAGTTACTCATAATAACTCCTTTTGTACTGGAATGAGCATTCATAACTTATAGCATGTGCTTTGTTAGTCAACATAGCATTAGTCGAGAGGCAAAGCTTCTTCATGTGCAAAAGGCTGTGATGAAAAAAACAAAACAAAAAAAAACAAAAACAAAGACAGCTAGTATATAAATACATCATGGACATTTTGAAAGCTGCTCGTGTAATATGATCCAAGCTTTTACTTCAGCATCTTTTCGCTCATTTGATTTAACTGGATTAGAAAGACAAGCTGTAATTCAAACAAATCTAAAACCACTAAAGAAACATGGAAAAAAGAAAGCCATCGAGAATAACAAACCATCAGAATATAATTCTTTTTAAAAAAAGTTAAATAATTTGTACATTACACTCCAACATTTGCTTTCAAGACGCACACATTTGCATGGGATGATAGTGTTGTTTTTCTCTTTCATGTCTACGTAACATAAAATGGTCCAGGAAGGAATGCAGAAGTTTCTGATTTGATACCACAGGAGATCCTTTCTTAACTAGGTGACAAACAATTGTGCTCTTCTTTGTGTAGGAAAGGCATTGATTTTTTTTGTTTTTTTTTTCTCGTTTGTTTGTTTTGTTTGTTTTTGGTGTCCAAGTCAATCTAAACAGTGTTGAAGTGTTGAACATTCTGAAGTTGTAATGGTCTTCCAGTCAACTTTGGAGTTAAAAGAACATCTGGGAAACACAAACAAATTTAAATTTAGCATTTACACTAATCTAAACTGGTCTACAGTGTTGCCTATTTAAGCTCAGGTCAAACATATGGTTAAAGCTGCTTGGGTTCTTCATCATCATCATCATCATCAGATGACCTCGGGGGATAGAGGATTATTAGTGATGTCAAATTTGTACATACAACGTTGGAGTGTGATGCAGAGAATTCAACAGGAATTTACTCAAAGGTCTACTGTGTGGGACTGAGATGAACTTATTTCATCTTCCATGTTTCTCCAGGCTCCCATGTTGGATCACCATTAAGAGACATTGTTACGTAGCAGACCTCCGTTAGGGCAGAACCAATCAAACACTGTATAAAAGCCTGTTTAGAAAAATGCTAGAAGGCTGTGCATTTGCCCCGATGAAGGGGGCAACAATGTTCTGTTTCCATGCGACTTATAAAAATTAATTTGAGCTAAGAGGTATGTCAAATAAGCAGAGCAGCGAAAGGAACACGTACATTTCAATGAACCCATAATGCTCTTAAACCTGTAAGGCAACAAAAGTAGCACCATTGGCATTTCTTCTACTCCAGACAGGGGAAACATAGGGCATATCAGACCACTGCAACTACAGGTTTTGCTTGGAATAGCTTTTGAAGTATAGTGTGGGAAGATGTGAAACAATTTTTTTTTTAAAAAAGGAAGAAAAAACAAAACAAAAAAACCTTCTGGCCTCAATTCCAGATCTTCAGAAAACTGTCCCAGGATCCTGTTGCAACTGCCATTCCATCATCAGTAACTCCCAGACAGCTAACGCGGTTGTCATGTCCAGCCAACACACCTGGAAGAAGAAAACAACTTTTAACGAGCCTGTCGATCAGCTGATTAACCATGGAGGCTGTGGTGAGAGCACGCTCCCAGTTACTAACCGGCGCGGTCGGCTTTTAGTGTGTCCCACACGTTGCAGTTGAAGTCGTCGTATCCGGCCAGGAGAAGACGGCCGCTCTTGGAGAAAGCAACAGAGGTGATGCCACATATGATGTTGTCATGAGAGTACACCATTAATTCCTGATCCGCACGCAGATCAAACAGCCTGCAGGTGGCGTCATCAGAGCCTGTGGCAAAGGCATTGCCATTCGGGAAGTACTAAAAAAAAAGAAATGACAAAATGGAAGACGGTCTGTGTTAGAACATCATCAACAGAACGACTCTTATGACGATTAGGTTGCACAGATGTCTTACACAGATGGCATTGATGTCAGACTCGTGGCCAGTGAAGGTTTGTCCGCACATGCCCTCCCTCACATCCCAGAGTTTGGCAGAAGCATCACAAGCACCAGAGACAAATAACCGGGAGTCGGGGGCCAATGACAGGCTCATGACGTCCCCTGTGTGTCCAGCAAATGTGGTCGTCTGCTGGCCAGTCTCAATGTCCCAAAGTGCACTGGAACAAAGACATGATTTTAACAGCCGTTAGTTTTTATTTTCCTCTTCAGTTAAATCTTTGATTTACCGTTTTTAAAGCTAAAGTCAGAAACCAGAAATTCTCACCAAGTGGTATCTCCAGAGCTTGTAACAATCTGGTTGTCATCCAGGAATCGACAGCAGGACAGGTATCCTGATGTTACAGAGTCAATGAAAGGATGTTAACAGCTAGCTGCAGGCTAACATATTTGAAGCCGTTTGTATCTTCTTTACTGGTTTAGGTGAAAAGAAATGTAAAATAACTCTGTTATTCCTGGAGAATGGAGGTCAGAGCTGAAGAACTTCACATACCTGTGTGTCCGGCGAGCTCGCGGCTCACACGTACATTCCCCTCACGCGTTTTCAGGTTATAAATGGAGCAGATGTTGTCTAAACCACCACAGGCCACATAATTTCCTGAAGGTGCATATGCACAAGTCATGACCCAGGAAGATCGAAGTGGAATGGCATGCACCTGAAACAAAGGTCGGACATGGACGTTAGGACTTTTAGACAAGAGCACAAAAAAACAAAAAAAAGCTGAGCTGATGTGGTGGCAGAGTGGGTTAATATCGTGCCCCTGATTCAACCTTACTATATGGATATTTTTAAAGTCTATACAGCTGTTTCCACAAACGCAGCTCGTGTTCATCTGACCTACAGGTGACCCCCAGTTCACCCACCCCCTGAAGAACACAAGGACCAATTAGAACAGAGCAAAGAACAAACTGCTTCTGGGGGGAATTAGACAACATCCAGTGAAATCCTGTCTTTATCTTTTTTCACTTCCACAGACACTGCAGGTTCATTCATTCATCTTCTGCTACGACTGTGGACTGAAGCTCAGCAGTCATTGGAAAAAAAAAACAAAACATTCACGTTCACTCTTAGAATTAAATTTAATGTAAACAATTAACCAAAAGCCTGTTAATAACTTTTGGAGGTATTTGATGTTCTCTGTTCTCCTTCAATTCACACAAACAGAGTCAACTCAGAAAAACTGAACTGAACCAGTCAACCAATGATCTCCCTACTATAAGACAAGAGCACAACAACAACAACAACAACAACAACAACATCTTTTTAATAGCTTATAATAACTGTGTCCTTAGAGACGTGAGAAGTTTAATATTTTCTTGATTTACTTTTCCTACTGGGTTTGTGTCCCTGATTAGTGTTTTAAAAACACAAAAACAACAGGCTATGTTATATTTCTCCTTTTTTTTTGACATCCCCAGAAACACTTCTCCAATCGACACACACTACAACATTAATCTGATTTTTTTAGCTGTGGTAAAAAAGGGTTAAATGAAGCTGTGGGCACTGACTTGGCTGCATTTCTGACTATTCCAGTAACAGACATATCAAAGGCCAAAATGCTTCTCTCTCAGTAAATACACAACCCATCTGAATGTATTCCAAATATAGTGCACCCTAGCCTCAGCTCCACACAATAAATCTAAAAAAGGAATAATATTACAGAGCAGGGAGTAAAATGATTTGCATCTACTTTGCCCACAAATTCCCCAAGTTTGCATGTTTCTCAAACTGTTACTCCATGGATGACAAATCCATGCTCACAAAAACAGTAACTGAAAGACGTCGATTCACCCCCTGTCCAAGCTCTTCATGCATCAACAGGACTCACCTTGTTTGTGGTATAGCTGTCCCAAATAATGAGTTTCCCATCTTGGGAGGCACTGACCAGAAGCCTACAGAGAAAAAAAAAGAACAGCAATGATTACAACACGACCTTGTGAACATTATTTGGAAACGACTGCATCACTGCAGCGACTCACACTTTCCAGCTTTCACACTTTGCTCAACATCTGATGTGACATAAGAGTGGAATAACACCATACAAGTCAAATCTTTTAGAGTGCACTTTCACCTGGAATCTGTTCCCCAGTGCATGGCATAGATTTTGGCCAAATGACCCCGCAGCGTTCGTCTTGTACGCATCTGGATCCGGCCGACCGGGTCAATGTTGGCTGTGATCTGCACATAGGAAATAAAGGAGGACATTTTTAGTCAGGTTGTTTTAAAACCTAATAAAAATAACCTTTAAAAAGAGAGTTTTAATAGTAATCACTACCTGTGATAGTGTGGCATCTGCACATGCTTTCCTGGCATCCTGAAAATACAATCACATCTTTAATTCTTCTGACAATCATGTTCTAAAATGTCTCAGAGACATGCTGATTCAAACATATTTATTAACTTTTTTTTTTTCACTCACCCTGATCTGATTTTTGAGCTGCTCTGCCTCTTGGCGTAACTGGTCCAACTCACTCATTTTATTCTCCTTTTTTGATAACCTTACTCCAGCTACAGGGGCACTTGTTGATCTAAAAAACACAACAGAAAAAATACATTTTAGTTAACATTAAGCTGAGCGTCAGACTTTCATGTTGATATAATAAAGTTTAAAAGGCATTTTTAGCTAGACAATATTCAGTATTTGACATAAATACAGAACATACGTGAACTGTATGTAACACACAGTTGATTAAGTAAAGTTTCCACCTTGATGTGACATCAGAGCCCTGACAACTGCTGTTGTTAGACAAACGCAGCAAAAGGCACAATTACAAATGTTAGCCAAACATTTGAACCCTCACCCGGCACAATTACAAATGTGTTAGCCAAACATTTGAACCCTCACCCCCTGCTGTACAGTGACAGTAAAGACTACTCTTCTTCTTCTTCTTCTTCTTCTTAAGTGATACAGAAAGAATAATTCAGATATTAAATCTAAATGATGTAGTAAAACAGTTAGAACTGTGTGAAGTCCTGAGACGTATTTGTGAAGGAAAAGACATGTTGCATAAAGAGAAAAATAATATTGTATATTTAACATATGACCAGGTTTATATGGAGAGAGAGACACATCTTCTCGTTGCCTTTAGCCTCTGCCCAATACCTGATAATGAAATTGATTAGACGGCTACAACATGACATGCATTCAAAATCACAATTAAATACACACTTTGACTTGATATTCTGTTCTTATTCTGGAACACTACAGATAACATCTGATTGGCCGACCTTTTGGAACTCTGGTTTATCCTCTTACACTTGACAATATAATAATACATTTGTGTAGAGTTAATACAGTGTGTCAACCGTCACTAAAACAATTATCTGCTTGAAGAGACTCTTTTCACTGTTACATATATTTGTGTTTCAAGATTTACTGATGTGAACAATCATTGATTCTCTGTTCGCACGTTTATTTTATAACACAAAACTTTAATGGCTAAATAATTGCAAAAAATGTTTGGGTCTTCAGCATTCCTAAAATATGAATTCCTAAAATGTAACATATATTGTAGTCCTATATTATATAATACATATTTGATATTTTAGACTAATACAGGGAAGAACTGTAGTGGTTAGACTTCCTTCAAAACATCTAAAAGCATTTTTTTCTTCAAACATTCCTGTTTTGACAAAAAAAACAAACATTTAATGTTTTATACAAAACTGGAATAGTCATATTGATCTGGACAGTAAATACTCCTCATCCAGAAGTATTATCTGGTATTGACCTCCGTGGACACTCAGTTCCTCTCCTTCATCACTTCTTCTTTTCAAGCGCCTGATCAGGGTCAGCTGACTACATAATAAACAAAATGCGGTTTCAAACAGCCTGCAGTTGTAGCTCAGTGGCTTTTCTCAGGTCCCTTAAGTGCAGTCTGTGCCTCTGCTTTCAGCGGGTTTCTTAATGAGGGTGGGATACCGTACATTTTTTGCAATAGTAGATTAGTCTGATTTATTTCTTCCACTATTTGACATGTAACTGGTCAACGACATCCAACACATACATAGATGGTTAACAAACAAAACCAAATCAGTGTGTCTGAAACAAACGTTTTTGTACTTCCACTAAATTTATTACAAGTTTAATAAATGAAAATAAATCAATCAACCAATATATAATAAATGGTTAAGGACCTGCTAGTAACTAATAACTGTGCTGCGCTGATTTTTAATCACAGAAAAAGACCAAAAGGCAAGTCAGCTAGTCTGCAATGATGAAGCACTGTTTCACAAATAAAGCTGGATCATGGAAAAAAAACCATAACCAGCAATATTACAGAGCAACTCTGTAATCCTTAAAGCTGAAATCCTCTGTCAATGAGTCCATAATCCCACCCATGCCTGATAACATAAACAGCTGGCCAAAGCCATCACAGGAATTAGAAATATGTTTTCTCAAATCTAAAAGGATGACTTTAATCTTGTTACTTTCAGACACAACATGCTTAGAATAAGTGGATTGTTACAGCAGCAGTGAAATAAAACAAGTCTGCATTAATCACATTACACTGAACTCTCTCTGTGTGTTTATGTGCATGTGTATAGACAGAACACTGATAAATAAGGACCAAACACATGCAGTACCGACATTCTTAAACGCGCATATTTTATTGTGTGACTTCGGTGCATGGATTCACTCAACACTGTATCTCGTAAAGCGACAGTTTACTTAGTGACAGTGTGCGGTACAGTGATTTGCCTTCAACACGTTCGAGTTTGCATTTCATTTGAATGAGTGCGACTAAGCGGTTCTTAACCAAGATCTAAACTGGGATCACTTCAGGGGGTTACTCTGCATAGGGCCCACGCATATTTCGGGTGACATTTAACTCCGAAGAACACCAGAAAAAGTAATATTGTATGGATCTGAAGTAGCCGACGAAGTTTGATCTAATTCCTGCACTTACAGAGCGCGGGACAGGATAACGATAAAACGCCTCGTACTGATAGAAATCTGAGAAGATGCAGCTAAACGCCATCTTGCAGACCGCTGAATGCTACTTCGTTAGCTCGCTAGCAGGCTCGTCTGAGCGTATGTAGGCCGGTAGGCAGGGCACAGCTGCAGTTGAAGAAAGCAACCAAGTCAGTCACGTTCTGGGGAGGAAAAATATTTCACAATGTCTAGTGAAAGAAAAAAAAAGCCGCTCAATTTCCCCAAAGGCCGGCCCTGTAGCAGACAGTGTCCAACGCAGGAAAACGACACTACCTTGAAACACCAGTCTGCTCTTCCGCAATTTACACCGAGTGCTACAGAGTTAGCCTTTAAGCCCCGCGGCAGTTTAATCCAGAATCCATCTGAAAGCCACTTAATTTTATACGTATAATCCCGTTAAAGCAGACAGCGTTCGACTGATTCGATTACGTCGAACGAGTTTATAAGTCGCTTTTCGCTCCGTCGGCTCATTCCCGATTGTAAAAACTGCAAGGTCGGGCGGTGATGGCCTACTGTGCTGTTTGAAGTAGGCAGTAAATACACTATATGCGGGTGCAGTATTATAAGACAGATGACCAACAGTCTCCATGATCTTTACACGACTTCTAATTTACCAACAGGCAACAAACCCGATGTTGGACATTTGTTTAAGACATTCCACTGACGGGGACGTTTCGTTGCAGGGAGGCATTACACCAACAGATTAGTCCGGCTTGTAAAAAGGGTGTTAACGCGGATACAATAATTCACACTGACGCGTGTGTACGCGCTGTTTCAACGTGTGTATATGTATATAAAATTAAATAACTCACAGTTAAACAACTAAGTGACGACTGTCCCTGTGTAGTAGATGGTTAATGTTTACTATGACTGTTTACTGGACGTATTTTTTCCACCCAGCCCAACCCAGTGTGTCATCATCAAGTGACAGCCATATCTTTAATTTGAACTGTTCACATTTGTCCACGAAACCAACCTAAAACACCAGTGGCTTTGTAACCCTAACCCGTTTTTCTTCAACACACTTATCTGTGAATGAAACACCATCACAAAAAGCCAAGCATTTTAGGCCAAGACACGACTCGGCCGGGCCATCACTGACATGAAGCCTCGCTCGCAACATTCACGTCGCTTCACGATCGTGAACAGCAGTGGAAACACAGACACATTTATTGGGTGTTTAAATCTGGTTATAGACCGAATGTCTTTTTAATAATTAAGCTGCACAATTAGCACAAATACTGCACCTATTGGTGTTGGACAGTTTAGTGCAAGAAAGCCTTTTCGTAATCGCTCAATATGAAAACGCGAACTTCAGGTTAGCTCAGTACAGCTAACTAAAATCGCTAAGAAGCTAAAGGTATCGCTACCCCACCCCCGGGTACTTCAATTCCGCCACAATTAATGTTCTCATAGCACGAGAGAATACAGTGCAAGACTGAAAAAGGGAACTTGTCGGAGTTATTTAATCTTACCTGGTTCAATTTGCGCTTGTTTTTGCGTTTTGGCATTGACTGGAAATCAAGACGGTGTATCCCTCCGATCCACGCATCAACGAGCACCACTGCGCTAGCTCTCTAACTAGCCAGCTAGCCGTAGTTTTCCGAGGAGCAGCCCTTCCCGTGCGCAGGCTACAGCGAGGGAGCTTGACAACCTCCGTCAACCAACCGGATAGGGGAGGAGGGGGGGGTTCACACCCACTGGCTGTGTATGAACTCAAGACACTGCCCAGGCAAACACAAATCCTACTCTGTAATGTCGCCGAAAGTAAACAGGACACAGTTCTCTCTGCCCGCTACCAAACACAACATCTGCCCTTTCCCTGGTATCACTCTCGTCCGGCCATCGAACTGAACGAGATGGGCGCGGTGACCCTGCAGTTAGCAACGGGAAACCCCACGCTGCAGCAGCAGTGGGGAGAAAAACCATCGATTGGTATTTGGTGGATTTATCCACAGCTGCTGTTTTGGCTTCGTCATCGTTTGGAATCTCTTAATTTGGCGTGTGTGTGCATTTAATAGAGGGCAAAGAACAACACGGTGATATATCCGCTGTATTAGCCTTAAGAGCAGTGAAGTTATATCAGCCCCAGATCGCCATCTGAAGTAGGAAGTGGTGGTAATTTCATCAGAACAGAAACAACCACATCACCAAAAAACAAAACTGAGAGGCCACAAACAGTCAGAAATCATGAATGAAAATCAGAAGAGGTTCATGTTTCATAGTTGGATGTTAAAAAAAAATTAAATCTGGACCTTTTACCAAGTTGGATGTTAGAGTCGTACATTATTATCATTACAGCCCAACTCATGGGCTCCAATCAATGAGGGTTAGGGGGGAAAACTTGTGTAGTCTGAAAAAAAATTAAATCTGGACCTTTTACCACTTTTCACCCATTCCCTAAACAACAGAATACAACACATTATATATGTAGGGAGTATAAACAGTTGTTAATATTCTTAGTGATGTTTGTTAAAACCTTGTCTGTTGTCTTTGAAGTTAAGACATTTGTTCTAACAATGATTCTAGAAACGATGCTAAGCTGCTGTAGTTCAGTTCATACATACCCCCCCTAACCCTAACCCGAACCCTGACCCTAAGCCTAACCCTTACACAAGACCACGTCTCATCCTAATCCTTATCCTCACCAACTGATCCCAGTTCTAAACATTACATTCCCTAATTGCTCGTTGCAGTGGTGGAAATAACTTCATGTACTTCCCAATTTGGTTGCCCTTCCCTCATGGAAGTCACCGAGGGCCACGGCAGCACCTGTTAACAGCTCACTGCTCACTGATTACTGTTCCCTCATGAACCACATGTGATACTGAGGTCCACACAGACACACGTCAATGTCTTCCACAGTCTTTCCTGACCAGGAATAGCTGTAATCTGTCATTAATTACGACAGATTGGTGTTGAGTGTTCACTGGTAGTAACTGGTGTCCACGATGAGGAGGTCATTCACCACCAGCACCATAAAAGGTCTTGGGGCAGACATTTCTAAACTCTGGGGGGAAAGTCTGTCCTGGAGTAAAAATGTTGGGGGGACCACGTCTCCCATTCTGCAGTAACGGCTGTCACGGTTCTTGTCCTCTGTGGTGTTTGAACAACCAGCACAAGATGGTGAGTATCTACGAAACAAATACTCACCTCACACCGATGAGTACTTCTAACTTGATTTGTCCAAATGTTGTATTTTCTTTAAAATAAAATTACACATGTCCTTATGAAGTTTGCCAAGTCTTAAAACGAAATACTGTAGAAGACTTTTGGTTTCAGGCCAGCAAGTTAACACAGGAACAGATCACAGAGTACAAAGGGGTTTTTGAGATGTTTGACGAAGAAGGAAACGGCGATGTGAAGACGCTGGAGCTGGAGCGACTGATGAGTTTAATGGGAATCAATCCAACAAAAAGAGAGCTCCGTCAGATGGCCAAAGACGTGGACAAGGACGGTGAGTCATCCATCACACAGTAAATGAGAAGATTGTTTTTCTAAAGATAATTCCTGTGAAAAAAAATAACAAAAGAGCTCAAATAGGATCAGAAATGTATATTTAGGTTCATCTTATGGCACAAAGAGTTTCACTTTAAATGACACTAATAAAAGTGTCAACCTTCAAGTGTGTAAACATTTTAGAATGTATCGTGTTTGTGTTGTTCAGATGTAAAAGTTTTAGTTCGTAAACTAATTTGAATAAATATATTATATTGTAGAATATAGGAATTACTGAATCCAGATTATCAAATGAATTGGCCCATAGTAAACACTAGATGGCAGTGTTTTACCATGTATTGACTAACGGGGTTTAACTGAAGTACAGGATATAAAAAACAACTGATACTTTTTGCCGGGATTATTAAGAATAATGTATCGATTTATTTTGGAAGTCATTGAAGTCGGTGCTTTTTTAAACGTTATTTTAACAACGGTGTCTTAATTTTTGTTAAGTTTAAGTTACCCTTCAATTTAACTTTAGAGAATGTTGTTGCGCTAAAGGACTTTTATTAAAATCATTAAGTCTTATCTTGTTTGCTTTAATTCTCTTCTCGTTTCTCTGAAACGACAGTAGAACAAATGCAGACAAAGATTACTTACAAATGAAACAGATTTTGTAGTCAGTCTTTATGACGGAATAATCATAAATATATGTTTCATTATTTTTCAAAGGGATTTTTTATTGAATAATTTTGCCTTTCAGGAAACGGGGTTTTTAACTGCGACCGTTTCCTGGGTCTAATGGCTCTGTACCATGAAAGAACGAAGAACCAAGACGCTGAACTTCGAGCTGCTTTTAAAGTCTTTGATAAAGAGGCCAAGGGATACATCGACTGGAACACCCTCAAGTAAGACCCTCCTCAGTCTGAGGGGAGAACAGTTCACTGTCGTCTCTGTCACATGTTTGTTCACTTCCTCCAGGTATGTGTTGACGAATGCAGGAGAACCACTCAACGAGATAGAAGCGGAGCAGATGATGAAGGAGGCAGACAAAGATGGAGACGGAACCATTGACTATGAAGGTTTATATTGATTATTATAAATATATATATACATGTGTAAATGTCAGATATCTGCCTCATTATCTGTAAGATTATTATTATTATTATCAAATAAAAGTGTTGGTTTTTTTTTCAGAGTTTGTGGCCATGATGACTGGGAACCTGTTCAAAATGAGCTGAAGACTGAAAATAGAAACAAGTCGATATCATTATATCTGACGTCTGTGATACTTCTGTTTTTAAATCAAACCTTTCACAGTAAAAATACACTTTTCAAACCACTTCTCTCTGACTGTGTTATTGCTGTGTGAGTCGGCGGAAGACAGTGAAGGGTTAAAGTCCTCAGACCTACCACCCGGATGTAGTCATGGCTCCGACAGCATCTGCTGTGCAGGGCCATTAAATCCCGTTTTCATCCCTGCAAATCCAAATGGACAGCAGAGGGAGCCAACCACGTTCATCTGCTAAAAGACCCCTAACCAATAGCAGGGAGAGGGAGGAGGGAGTGAGCAGCATCCACAGACCAGCCTCTGTTGTGTGAAATACAGGAAAGGACAAGGTAGGACTGGAAGATCCATGAAGTCTGAGGGGGAGCAGGAAGAGGAGATCTTCAGGAGGCTGCTGAGAATGGGCTGCTTATGTGGAGGAAGCTCTTTTGACACAAACTGCCTTTTTTGTTAATGTAAACAGCCTGTGCAGTACCTGCACCGCCTGAGGGAGAGCAGAACAGAGGGAGGAGGAGGAGGAGGAGGAGAAACTGAGAGCAGCTGTCAGGGGCTCAGGATCCATTATTATCTACATGTGTTGAATATCTATTGGAA
>NC_024317.1:972662-985000 GCF_000523025.1 Cynoglossus semilaevis | reverse complement strand
CTACCCCCACCCCCACCCTCACCCTCACCCCCCCGACCCTCCTCCAGCCTGCTGCAGCTAACATCTGAAGCCATGCATGACACAAGTTAAGGTACGTTTGCATCTCTGGTTTGAGGGACACATGGAGGAGGGGGAGGAGCAGGAGGAAGAGGAGGAGGAGGAGGAGGCCCTGGTCCCGTTGGCAGGATCAGGATCTCAGCTGGTCTGTTACAGCCGGGCTGAGACTCTGTGGATTCGGGGAGAACACTGTATGTTACTCATCAGTGACACATCAGATCAGAAACAGTTGTGCATCAGTGTCAGTTGTTGCAGTGAAGTGATTATGAAGCAGACGAGAGCAGAGAGTCTGAATCCAGCCATTGTCTTTCACTGGTTGTTTGCCTGAGCTTCACATGTTCCTCATTAGGAGCCTGAGCAGACAGGATGCAGCGAAGACAGAGGAATGGATCAGATGTCCGTCTCACTGCCTCCCAGTGTCACCGTGACAATAATCTCACAAAAAACACACACAAAAAACACACACAAAAAAGTAAAGGTGCTTTGCTCGTCTGGGGTTAAACTGTTTTGGTTTTAACTCCTGGGAAATGTACAACGTGTGTTTCTGTGTGGGAGGAACTGGTACCGACTGTTGGATGCTGTGGGTATTTATGGAACCTGTGTGTGTGTGTGTGTGTGTGTGTTTGATTCTGACGTTTGAACACACCAACCAACGTGTTTCCTCACAGTGCACGTTACAGTTTGCGTGGTTAGTTTCCCTCTATATTTTATCATGTTTCCTCCTGTGCCGGTTTCTGACCACATCCTGCCCAGAACACCTACCACAGCCCCCTGGTACAGCCCCCTGGTACAGCCCCCTGGTACAGCCCCCTGGTACAGCCCCCTGGTACAGTCACCTGGTACATACCAGCCGTGGTCTGACTGACACCAGGACTGGGCTGGGCCAACACTGACATGTCTGATATTCTCTTTTCTCTACATGAACCTGATCCTGACCCTGATCCTGACCCTGACCCTGACCTTAAAGACCACGTCTCCACTGTCGGACCACTGGCTCAGCAGATCCTAGATAAGGAGGAGGACATCGATGTTCTCCAGGAGAATCACCAGAGTCTGAACCACATAATAACGTCCAGTTGAAAGACTCTCCCCCCGTGACCATGGCTGCGACCGCGGCTCGGACACCCAGCGGTCTGGTCTCAGCTTCGGCCAGGACCACCACCGTCCCGTTTCTCTCCACAGACACCAGAGAAAACCTCACCTCCAGAACAACATTAATGACTGTCAGCATAAGGACAAACGAGAGCTTCTTCAACACCACCACGTATCCTGAGGTGGTGATCGAGGGCTCTGGAGTGGGAATGGTTCTGGTCCCCTTTGGAATCCTGACCCTCATCGGTTTGGCTGTGGCCATAGTAAGGAAGTCAAACCTTTGACTCTTTTCTCACACATCATTATTCCCATTATTTTAACCGTGTGTTTTGTTGCTCCTCTGTTTTTCCAGATGCTGTATATTCGCAAACGGAAGCGGTGAGTTGTTAATTATCATCCTTTAAAAAAAACCAAACACCTGTTATCAAGTTCATTCTAAAGATTCAGACACAAAACGATAAAACCCACATACATGAGGTGGACATCGCTGTGACCTCTGACCTACAGCTGTGTGGCTCGAAAAAACGATGGTTTTTTTCTTTGCTGATTCACGTAATAAACAGTAAACAGTAAATACGTAAAAGTGTTATTTTAAGCTACGATAGTTTGGATAAGTCACACACCTGCTCCTACGTTCTGATCAGTCTGGTCTGTTGTCCCGTCTGTGGTCCCGTCTGTGGTCCCGTCTGTGGTCCCGTAGGCTGGAGAAGCTGAGGCATCAGCTCATGCCCATGTACAACTTTGACCCGGGTGAAGAACAAGACGATCTGCTTGAACAGGAACTCCTGGACCACGGTCGAGACGGCAGCCTCTCAGGCCCCAACAGCAAGGTAGTCATGACGACGTCAACCACACAGTTCATCCAACATCAGTCGACCAGGGGTTAATGACGGTAGACAGGACGTCAGACTTTTCAACCACTGACAACCAAACACGAAAAAGAAAAAAGTTGACTGTTGTTCACTGACTCTAGGTGGCGTTGGTGCAAATCAAATTTAAGGAAAAATGATTTTACAATTTATACAACAAACTCACACCTTATGACAATATATATGGATATACATGTATTTATATACATATATATTTATATGCATGTCTTTATGTATATATGTACATGTATTTTAATTATTTACTATTTATATTTAACCAGGGTGAATAAAGTCCGTCAGTGAAAACATTACTGATATAAAGTTTTAAAAATTCTGATTTTCATTTTTACAAACTTTGTAAATTAAATGTATTGTTTTACGTTCTTTCAGTTGTCTGATGATTTGGATGAATTTCTTTACTCATGTTTGCATTTTTTTTTTCTTTCATTTCTCAAAGTTTTGACATGGCCTCATGGTAAATCCTTGGTAAAGTATTTCCTCCTCCCTGAACATTTCCTCTTCCTCCGACCTCAGAACTTTACAGCATTTTCATCCTTTCAAAAAATACATAAATTATACTTAATTTATGTTGATTAAATTGCTCAGAAATGTCATCGTCCAATCACAGTCATCTTCTGTTCTTGACCACCTGACCAAATCCATCCAACCGCAGCGACTCAGTAGAAAAGTATCTTTATAAAAAACTGTATTTAATCAGTTTGAACCTGTTTCCGTCCTTCTTTCTTTACCGATAGTTTAGTCAACAAATTCACCTCATCATCACTCAGTGTCACACGGTCTTTTTCTCCTCATGTCCTGCAGACGCTCACAACCTCCCAAGGAACCACACAGCGGCCCAGTCGTCTGGTCTTCACAGACGTGGCCAAGGCGCTCAACGCCTGAAGCAGATTCATCCAATCATCCATCTGAGTTTACAGAGACGGCTCGTCTCACGGAGGGACGGCTCGTCTCACGGAGGGGCGGCCCGCCCCCCACTGGACACGAACCACTGAATATAGAACATTTACTGTGTCTTCTAGTTGAAGGAGAAGATCGCACACTGTACGGTTTTGCACCTCCGTCTCCTGGGACTTTTCTGATAATCTAACTGTGTCTTTGTTGTCCCCATGTCTGGTCTGTAAAGTTTTTCTCTTCTCAAACTTGAAAACCTCTTGTCATTATTATTATTGTTCTCTTCACTGAAGTCCACCAGGGGGGGCTGATCCTCCCTCTGAGTATTGAAACACCCCAGAGTTTTTGCCTACAAAAAAAAA
This sequence comes from Cynoglossus semilaevis, assembly GCF_000523025.1. Taxonomy (NCBI): domain Eukaryota; kingdom Metazoa; phylum Chordata; class Actinopteri; order Pleuronectiformes; family Cynoglossidae; genus Cynoglossus; species Cynoglossus semilaevis. The sequence continues at coordinate 981,708 of NC_024317.1, read as the reverse complement.
AGTTCTAAATCGTGACAGTTGTGGGGGTGATATTTTATTGATACGCGATAAAGAAGCAGAATAACATACAATCACATGGTAAAGAATCTTAACAAAATATATATCACAGGTTTGTGAGTTCCATTTTCAGAGTGGACGAGGACACGTCAATAATATCACTACAAAATGATGAGAGACAAGTAAGGCATAAAAACAGGATTTGTCAAGTTACACTTCAACTCTTTCATAGTTGAAAAGTGATCAAGTACTGTATGGAACTCTACCAGTGAGATAACGTAGACAAGTCGACCCCAGAGAGAGAGAGAGTAAATATGCAGCTGGTGTAAAAACCACAAACACTGACTCAGTCGTCCTCAGTTCACAGTCGGATTCTCTGACCGTTCGAGGACCAGGAGAGCGGACTACGACAGTATGGGTCTGGGGTCAGTTCAAGGTTTCATTCACGTGGCCTGGGGGTCTGACGGAGACCCGGGCTGGTTGGTTCTACAGAGGTAGTCCAGAGGGTAAACAACAACAGGCAGTAAAGTCAACGCAGCTGAACCAGGAAACGGAGTCAGGACGCGGACCAGCCCCGCTCCTCTGGCAACGACGCCGTAGTACAGGAAGTTACTGGGATACAACAGCAACGATCGTCGTCGTTATCAGTGATAACATAAGATCTGATGAATAAACACTGGATATATTTATATATATTTTTATATACAGTAAATGACGGGTCATATTCAAGTCAGGTCAAAACAATGAGTAGGTGATATGTAGTCCAGGGCCTGATACCAACATACAGTCACAGTGACACAGGTGAGGATCCCAACACACACACACACACACACACACACACACACTGACATTAGCTGTATTTATATCTATAAAAGGGTCAAAAGTTCTAAAATGTTTAAACACATGTATTTCCAAACAAATCCTCTATTAAGACTCAAGTCAAAACTTAGAACTTTTTGAACGACCTGTATGTATGTGTACATATATGTGTATAACCCAGACGGACATTTTGTTTTTGTTTATTTGTTTACTTTAGTTCGTGGAACATTTCCTAACAGGTGACGGTTCGGACTAAACTAGAGAAAATGAATCAGGTAAAAACAAACATTCAAGCTTCTCATCGACCGTCCACAAAACCAGGTGGCAGAAATGTGCGTGTGAAAATCTGACAATTAAAGAGAAATATTTTGACATGTACCATTGGATTTGTGTGAATTCAGACTCTAAAATATCAACACAGTTTAACCTGACTGGTTGTTTCAGGACAGGAGGTAAAGTCCAACATTCTCTAGTTAAAAAAAAATCAATGTTTTTTTTTTTTACCAGTAAAATATGAATCTCTAACACCGACCGTTTGAGAAACCGCTGCAGACTAAAATATACCACGACGTAATTCACTTTTAATCAGGCAAACGATAAACTGTGAGTCTCACAGTAACATGGGCACAGACAACACTGTCTGAAAGGTCGAAGGTCACACACATTCAGCAGTGCTTTCAGCACGCCCACTGTTGCTGCCTCTGGTGGACACTCCTGTTATACCGACTTTGTTATTATCTCGTTAACCGCTAACCCACCAGTCGACCGACCTCACGTTTTGTCACATGATTGACACATGATTGACACATGATTGACACATGATTGACACCTGTCCCGTCGTTATGATTACACTGCAGGTACATGAATAAAAACTTTGCTCATTTTAAACAACGTGAATGACATACTGTAGTTGAAGACTGTAGGTTTGTGTACCTGTTCAGTAAAGATTTAGTGACCATAACTAGGGATATCCCATAATAACTTTTTTGCCGATATTCGATATTGTCCGAACACTTAATTTCCGATTCCAACATCAACCAATACCAATATAGACCTGGTAATATTTATTCATTTATTTATCTGTACGAACCACTGTACAATCCCGATAATAAAATAGATTAATAAAATGAGCTGCAATGCTGCCATCTAGTGGCTTTCACTTTAATATGCAGCCGTTTATCATCAAAACTATTTTTAGGGCACACGTCATTTGACATTACGTTATTGGGTTTTCATTATTGGAGAAAGAACCGATAACGATTCTTACAGATATCACATAATGATGCTAACATTGGTCGGGCGATATTATCGGACATCCCTAATAATAACCATCAGTCGTTTTACTGCTGTGTATTAGAGAAGTGTGGCGTCAAGTGCTGCGAGTGTCGCGCATACTTTTTACAGTGTATGGATCTGAAAGTACACGATGTCAAAACAATAAGAAACGACCCGAAAGACAAACAAACAACATTTAAAAAACAAACTTATATATATATATATATATAAAGTGAACTAAGCTAAAAGAAGCAAGTATTTGATCAGGTTGTTGTAAACTACTGTCTGCATTTTTTTTAAATCTTCCTGCAGAACAACAAGTCTCACTTCATCTGCTGCAGAGTCCACAGAGATGATTTGGTTTGAATCTTCAACCTGTGTGTGTGTGTACCTCTGCAGGTGTGTGTGTGTGTGTGCGTGTGTAAATATATATGTTCGGTGGTTCTGCTGAGGGAGTGGAGAATCACTGTGACCTTTGACCTGTGTGTGTTACTGAGGTAGAATGAGAGACTGAGGAAAACTGAGGTCTTTGTGTCAAGGCATTTCACCATTAATGTGAAAAACAGAAATTCACAACAAACACAGCACAACAATTATCTAGACTGAGTCGACCCACGACATGTTCCTGAATAGTTCTGTACCTGAGGTTTCAATATTTTGTAAAAAGCACTGTAAGTGAAATCCTGAGTGTGGTTAAAATGACAGACTATATGACATACATATATATATGTAAATATATATGTTCGTTGATCAAACCAAAAAGTCCAAAATGACATATCCATATAAAACGTTTTTTTTTTTTTTTAACGACAGCTAAATTCAGCTACTGCAGTGATGGAAGGAAAGGAATGGTGTTCACTGAAACGACCTGAACTCAGTCCAACGCAGAGGAAACGACCGCTCATGTTGGATATTTCACTTTGGATTAAAAACGTTTTTTTTTTCATCTACTTTCATCACAATGACTTCAGCGCACATTTTTACTGTAACAATGTTCAAACGTCGCCGTCTCGCTCCCGTTTCATTGGAGGATTCATGACACGTTAGTGAGAAACGCCGTTCAATTCAACTGTTTTCCCTCAACACCCCCCCCCTCTTTATCAGCCTGTGAACCTGCCCCCCTGCCCCTCTGCCCACTCACACACACACGTAGCCTCCGACTGAGACGCTCCAATCAGGAAAACTACTCCAACAGCTCCTTCACACTGCACGTCCACACCTTAAAGGGAGGCGTGTGATTGGTCGACCTCGAGGGACTGAGCACACCTGTGTTCAACTCTGAACTTCTGGTTTCGGTGCCGTTACCTTTAAATGTTAATGAGCCACTGCAGGCTCCGCCCACTTGGCTAACTGTGGTCTGACTCCAGAGGTTTGAGCCGCAGTCAGACCCAGAAGAAGAAGAAGAAGAAGAAGAAGAAGAAGAAGAAGAAGAAGAAGAAGAAGAAGAAGAAGAAGAAGAAGAAGAAGAAGAAGAAGAAGAAGAAGAAGAAGAAGAAGAAGAAGAAGAAGAAGAAGAAGAAGAAGAAGAAGAAGAAGAAGAAGAAGGAGAAGAAGGAGAAGAAGAAGAAGAAGAAGAACGAAGAACGAAGAACGAAGAACGAAGAAGAAGAAGAAGAAGAAGAAGAAGAAGAAGAAGAAGAAGAAGAAGAAGAAGAAGAAGAAGAAGAAGAAGAAGAAGAAGAAGAAGAAGAAGAAGAAGAAGAAGAAGAAGAAGAAGAAGAAGAAGAAGAAGAAGAAGGAGAAGAAGGAGAAGAAGAAGAAGAAGAAGAACGAAGAACGAAGAACGAAGAACGAAGAAGAAGAAGAAGAAGAAGAAGAAGAAGAAGAAGAAGAAGAAGAAGAAGAAGAAGAAGAAGAAGAAGAAGAAGAAGAAGAAGAAGAAGAAGAAGAAGAAGAAGAAGAAGAAGAAGAAGAAGAAGAAGAAGAAGAAGGAGAAGAAGGAGAAGAAGAAGAAGAAGAAGAACGAAGAACGAAGAACGAAGAACGAAGAAGAAGAAGAAGAAGAAGAAGAAGAAGAAGAAGAAGAAGAAGAAGAAGAAGAAGAAGAAGAAGAAGAAGAAGAAGAAGAAGAAGAAGAAGAAGAAGAAGAAGAAGAAGAAGAAGAAGAAGAAGAAGAAGAAGAAGGAGAAGAAGGAGAAGAAGAAGAAGAAGAAGAACGAAGAACACAGCACCAGATCATTTTTACCGTCTGACCTACTAAACCTGCAGTGAGTCAACACACACACACACACACACACACACACACACACACACACACAGAGATACAAGAATGAGTGTGAGCAGAGCAGCGCCTCCACCTGGCCGTCAGACCAAGAACTGTGAGGAAGACGACGGTTATGTCAGGAAACCAGAAGACAGGCGAAGAGAACAGTTAGCTCAGACCCCCCCCCGCCCCCCCCACCCTTCAACATTGACTCATTCTTCCCCTTCACGTGTGTGTGTCTCAACAGTTTCAGTTCTTGAAGCATCTCCACCTCTGAGAACAACTGCTGCGGCGATAAGAAAGTCGAGGGACGAGGACGAGGACGAGGACGAGGGCGAGGACGAGGGCGAGGACGAGGGCGGGGGCGGGGCCACGTCCCCCTGCTTTGGTGACAAACGTTTTGCAACGTGTTTGTTTGAAGGATATAAAAAAAGTGGATAAAGTCGCGATGGTGGACGACGTGGCCGCAGTCGACTTCACCAACGTGGAGGTAAATCTTCATGATGTAACACGTGCCATGAGGCCCTGCGAAATATGAGTCGCAGCAGCCAGCCTAGAGCGCCCTCTAGAGGCTGTCAGTGTGAAAATAACAAACATGTGAAAGTATATGTTTTAATAAATAAGTCGCACCCGAGTATCGCAAACCCAGACAAAGGATGAAAAAAAGTGCGACTTATAGTCAACATTAAAAAGTCAGAGAAATAAAAATATCAGTAGTAAAAACCATTTTCAATTTCTGTTTCTGTTCCTCAGAGAGTCTTAGCTGTGTGGCCAGAGCAGCCAATCAGGGCCAGGGTCTCTCGGCCACTGAATTCTTTTTTTTTTCTAAATGAAATTAAAACCTAAATGTTTCTTTTTTCTCACCTGCTGCTCCTCAGTTACTTCTTGAACCACTTTCCGAGGCTGCAGAGACACAGAAGAAGAAGAAGAAGAAGAAACCTGTCAGTCGTTACGTTCATCGTCCACAAACATGTCGACTGTCACTGATTGGTCCATACCCATTTCCTCGGTCGTCCACGTGGCCGTCGCTCCCCGACAGGCTCGACTTTCTGATGCAGAACAGAGGAGAGGTCAGAGTGTGTGTGTGTGTGTGTGTGTGTTTATACACATGAACACTAATGACACACTGTGGTTTAGCGTGACTTCACTGTTGAAAACTAATGTTGGGGTCAAAAGGTCACAGCACCTGTGGATTCACTCACCAGGAAAATGACAAAACATTTTCACTTTTCATCAAATTAAAATAAAATCTGATCAAATCCAAAGGTGGAAACCACTGCTAAATGTCCATGATCTTCCAGCTCGAGGTGTGTGTGTGTTGTGGGAGGAGCTAATGTTATTTGTTGTTGTTAAAGATAATAAACAACTCAACTCAGTAAATAACTTTAAATCCACGCAGGGACGAACGGGTGGAAGTGGACGCCCTGGTGGTGGAAACAGACAACTGACACAACCGTGGGAGGCGTGTGATGATCCGACACGTCACGTGAGGGCAGTCGTCCGTCTGAACTTGCTCAAAGGCTCTGGGGCATTAGTTTGACGGTGGTGATGTTGAGGTGACGTTAGCGTAGCTTTCTGCTCAGGATTCAACACCGACACCTGTTCTGTTTCTGTTGTTTCTCTCTGTTTCACCTGAGCTTCAGTCTGATCTAATCCCTGAAGGACACGGACGTCAGTGACCAGGTCAATGACTGGGTCAGTGACTGGGTCAGTGACTCGGTCAGTGTCTGTGTCAGTCCCTGTGTCAGTGCCTGGGTCAGTGTCTGTGTCAGTGTCTGTGTCAGTGACTGTGTCAGTGTCAGTGTCTGTGTCAGTGACCATGTCAGTGACCGTGTCAGTGCCTGTGTCAGTGGCTGTGTCAGTGACTGTGTCAGTGTCTGTGTCAGTGACTGTGTCAGTGCCCGGGTCAGTCCCTGTGTCAGTGACTGTGTCAGTGTCTGTGTCAGTGGCTGTGTCCGGGGCCGGGTCACGGGATGGGGTCGGGGGGTGTCTGTGTCAGAGTCTGTGTCAGTGCCTGTGTCAGTGACTGTGTCAGTGCCTGTGTCAGATTCAAACACAAATGTCAACCTTTGTCCTCTGGCCCTTGTTCTTGCTGCCTTTAGGACGTCCTCGAGGTCTTTTTGGAGCCGGGGGTCCAACAGGCTCCTGAAGAGAGACCACCAGAAGACCGACATTAGTCCGTCGGCCACGACACAGACTACGACTCAGATGTGGTCAAAGCTCCGGAGCATCCTCTCTAAGTTGTACCTGCTGCTGTTTCCTGGGCCGACCCCTCCCCCGGCGCGGGGGCTCGGGGGCTGACTGGGCAGCGCTGGACTCGGGGGACGGCTCTTTGGTCCCACTGCTACTCATGCCTGCGTCTGTCCACCTGCTGGAGAGAGTGTGGGCATTCACGCCTGGAGCAGCGGCCTCGTGGGCTGGAGGTGGAGACGACCTGAGAGCGAGAAGAAAAGAGGAGAGACGTGAGTGGACGGATGAAGCGGGAGCAGCAGGTCACTGCAGTGGACACTGGAAACCAGACCAGAGTCTTTTCCAGGAGTGAGCGTGGGAACTGCTTCTACACACGCTTTGGCAGCAGGTCGGTCGGACGCAGACAGACTCCTGGCAAACGTGCAGTAACATGAGATCGGTGAGCAGCGACTAAAAGTAGCACAGATATTCACAACGCAATCCACCGTCCCAGATCTGGAGCGACTGTCCTCAGGTCTGAGCTGCCACGGTGCAGATGTTCAACAGGAGTCATGTTAAAACCCCAGACACAGAGGCAGAAATCAGGAATATCACGAAGAAATCTGCTGCAAAGTCAGGTTTATTTTCACTAAATCAAACTGAACAAACTAACAAAAACAACCTTGATAACAAAAATGTATTTTTATTTCACTACTGTCAACTTTACTGCTCACTATTAAAGAGTTTAAATCTGTTTAAATATACGTTATTTAATTTCATATATACATTAATGATAATAATTTATTACAGAACTCCAAAAAAAATCTTTATGAGATGATGCTTGGTTGACGCAAAATAAAAAAAATATAAATACTTTTTTTAAGCGTTTTGAGGATTTAGACCAAATTAACAGAATAAATCCTTCATATCATTTTAATTCTATGATAAATAATCAGAAATAAATTTACATCAATATAACATTTCAAACACAAACATGTGGTGACGACGACAACTAAATAATTAACAAATTGGTAAAAACCAGTGCAAACAGAAGATAAAAAATCTTATCAAACATTTATAATAAATCAAAATTATCCTTAAATCATTTACTTAAAACTTACTTTACTTAAAAATAAGTTGTTTGTATTTTACAAATCTGTCAAAGTTGAACCATTAAAGAAATATTCCCGCCGTTCAGTCATTAAAATATTTGGTTAAACAATTAGTCCCAGTTTGAGTCAGCAGTTGTTGTACATGTACTAGTGGTTAACCAGCAGCGTTAACCAGCAGCGTTAACCAGCAGCGTTAACCAGCAGCGTTAACCTTCTGTACAAATGTCCACGGGACGTTTCTCTGTCTCTCCTCTGTTGACATGAGGACAGTCAGGGACAAACCACCGTCTCCCTCTGTTCCTAAATGTCCCACGGTGACCGTGAACCACATTAACGCCTGCAGCTCTGGAGCAGCGGGAGCAGAAATGTGCCAAACACTAATTGCCAACACAGCCTATCAAGAACGGACGCACCGAAGCAGGAAGTCGGAATAATTTCAGGAAAAACACCGTCTTCGTTCACGGGTTGAAGCCGAAGCAGTTTTTTTTTTTTCTTTCTCAAACTCCTCGCACACCGAGCGTCGCTGCACCGATGTGTGTGCTGCTCTGCAGGACGGGACTGAATGTACTTTCTGCATATGGGCGGCTGTTGCAGCCATAAAAACACGGTGGTTCGCTGCCGCTAACGACGCCGCGCACGGCGCGTCTGCAGCGCTAAAAGCCCAGGATTCAAACTCTTCACACGCTGGGCGTTCAGTGAGTGTCACATGTGGACGAGCAGGACACGAGTGGACACAGAGAGTTTAAAAAGTATATAAGGTCGACACACACACACACACACACACACAGAGACAGATCATAACGCTGCTCCCATCACTTGCGCAATCCGTGTTAAATGTGGAGTTTTCCGGGGCAGGAGAACCGGTCCCCGCGAACCGGACGAACCCCCGCAGCCGAGGAACGAACTTTAACGACAACAAACTAAACCGAGAGTCACGCAGGTGCAGAAGCTTCTCTACACACACAACCTGCAAACACACACACACATACATTCAGCCTATAGGCTCCATGTTGAGGCCGGGAGTCGAGGCGTCCGTGCAGCAGCAGCAGCAGCAGCAGCTGCAGCAGCAGCAGCAGCAGCAGACGAGCTCACCTCTGAAGATCTCGGACTTACCTTCAAGTTTGCAGTTTCACCTGGAAGTTCTCACCGTCGCTTCACTTTCAGCTCCTGCACAAACTCTGAAAATCTCACTCCAGCCACCGTCTCATTGGCTGAAACCTCTCTCTCTCTCTCTCCCTCTCTCTCTCTCTCCTTCCTCCTCTAATCGGAAATGTGTGTGTGTGTGTGTGTGTGTGATCCCCCCCCCCAGACGTCCAGTCACGAATACCCCAGTTGCAGTACAATGGGGGGTTGTAGCAGAGCAGTATGCATTGCATACTTTCTCTATTAAAGCATGTTTCAAGAAAGAACCAAAGAAGGGGGAGGGGTCAATAAATCTGAACCCCGCCCCCCCCCCAAAAAACTTACATAC
>NC_024317.1:970629-972158 GCF_000523025.1 Cynoglossus semilaevis | reverse complement strand
CCAGGATTCTTCTCATATTTTTCTGTTCTTCTCATTAAACTGTGTTCAACCTGCGGCTCAGTTGAGCCTGGAGTGTCTTTGTAAAAGTGTTACGACAAACGGTCAGTAGGGGGCAGTAGTGTAACCGTGATTACATCGCCATCTCCCATTAATGTATTAAGAAAGTTCCATTGTTCCGACGTACGGCGTTAAAACACAGAACGGACGAATACGTCCTCACGCAGCAGCGCTGTACGTTGGTGTTAGCGTAGGTGAGCGACGTAGCTACATCACAACAGGGACGTGATGGGGGGGGGGGGCACACAGTGGTAACTGTTGGGGTAGTTAAATATGTGACCGATTTGGAAGGGTACAGTTCCAGATCAACAGGCGCTCGGCGCTGTTATACCGCGGCCAGTGAAGCTGAGCTGCAGGATCCTGGTGTTGAAAAATGTTTCTGACCAAATGACAGGATTAAATACCAGATTAGACCAGACTAGACCAGACTAGACCAGATTAAATACCAGATTAGACCAGACTAGACCAGATTAGACCAGATTAAACATGTCAATCCTTCAATGGATCTAGGAACATCGGACTTGTTGTCCTGACAGGAGGTAAATGTTCATGATGCGTTCGTGCTCCACCTGATTTCTGTAAGTTTGCACAAACTGCTAAAAATAAAGTGGGACATGTTTGGACTGGAGTGAGTCCACATTCCAGGGACGGTTACGGCTGGACTGTGTCAGGGAGTCACGTCAGGTGAGGCAGCTTGGCCTCGCACCAAAACCTAAAGCTTTAGATCAGAGAGGAGGGTCGGACGTGTCACGTGACCTGTAACTGTAACGACACCGACCTCATTTGCATATCTCTTCAAAAAGAAGTCAGTCAGCTTTCTTAGAGGTTTTGGCGACGGTTGCTGAGAAGCAGTGACTAATCACATCCACAAATGAATGTGATTAGTCACCGGTCGTTAACGTTGGTGAAAGTGAAAGTGAACAGAATGAGGTGGAGATTTTAACCGTCAACCTGTTCTTCACACGTTCACACACCTCATCACTGCTCTGCCCTTGTTTTTATTTAAAACGGGTTCAAACTCGTTTTATTCTATATCCACAAAGATGATGTTCCTATTTTGGAACGTTAGCAGGTTAGCCCTGTTAGCCCTGTTAGCCCAGTTAGCCCTGTTAGCTTCTACACAACCAACAATTAACAACAACCAATGAATTCTCCACCACTGTGGTCTACAGAAAACTACAGAAGTTTAGGTTTTTAAACCTAAGAGAGTGTGTGTGTGTGTGCGTGTGTGCGTGCGTGTGGAGCGGCCTTCACAGTCCTGTGTGTCTGAGAGTCGCTCAGACTCTGATCTTGAGGTTTATTTAAGCTGAATTCCGTGGACTCATCAGGACCGGGTTACAAAAATCCTCCTATAGAACAGGAAAGAATGTGCAGCGCATACAGTTCTGCATAAGGCACAAAGGCATGTCTTTGGGGGGGGGGAGGGGTGCGGGGGGGGGGCAGACATCAAAAAACAGGACCAGGGGGGAGTT
>NC_024317.1:970265-970548 GCF_000523025.1 Cynoglossus semilaevis | reverse complement strand
AGTTGTGGTAAAAAGCTGCATTTCCAGGGGACCCAAGAAAACCCTGCTCACCTCCTCCATTGTCAGACTGACGTCAAAAATATTATTTCTATCTGTTGTTGATTTTCAAATGTTTTTTCAGACTGAGATAAAACTGTGATTCTAAACTTCAAGGTGTATATCTGTATATTTTATTGTAAACAACAAAAACAAACAAACAAAAAAAAAACGTCGAGGAGAAAAAGTCAGTTTGAAGGTGATTACGGTCAGTCTGGGGTTCTATGGGTCTCTGGGGTATCTGGGG
>NC_024317.1:968945-970068 GCF_000523025.1 Cynoglossus semilaevis | reverse complement strand
GGGTATCTGGGGGTATCTGGGGGTATCTGGGGTATCTGAGGGTATCTGGGGGTCTATGGGGGTCTATGGGTATCTGGGGGTATCTGGGGTATCTGAGGGTATCTAAGCCATCTCCATCACCTTCTTGATCCAGTCCACGTACACTGAGACACGGATGAAAATGTTGGGCTGCCCCGGGTGTCCGCAGCGCCTCATGGGGATGATCACCCCCTCCAGGACCCAGCAGTCGCTGTTCTGACAGGACAGGGGGCCGCCGTAGTCTCTCTGCAGACAGGGGGGCAACAACCGGGGGTCAGTGCTGCGTTTGTTATGACGTGGATGGAAGTATTTATTTGTCAGAACGTAATAAAATACAGTTTTTATTACGTTTTCACGTCTAGATCATGGCCCGTCATTGTGAGAATACAAGTTTTCACAGATGATTATTACAAGTATAACGCAACATGTACCACTGTCTAACTCACTGCTCCGTCAGAGTCAAACTTTGATGGATTTTATCTTTATGTTACAGTCATAATGTGTTTTTCTATACTAGACCAGGGGTGTTAAACATACGGCCCACGGGCCAATACCGGCCCACTAGAGGGGTGAATCTGGCCCACTTGGTGGATAACAACACTTCCTGTTCGTGGTGTTATATCAAATAAATAATCAAATTAATATTATACTTTTGTGCAGGAAACCATGGACTATTGTTATTAACACTGGTCCGGCCCACTTCATCTAACCGGGCTGCACGTGGCCCCTGAACACCCACCTCACAGGCACCGACCCCACCCTGAAAAGAGCTGGTGCACATCTCATTCTCACGAACGCGACCTCTGAAGTATTTGTTACACTCTTTGTTTCCAAGAACCGGCATGTGGGCCACGTTCAGGACAGTTTCCAGGCCGGTCCCTAAAAAAAAAAAACACCACAGGGAGAAAGTCAGTGACAGGTGGACAGACGTCCAGCCCTCCTGTGATTGGCCGAGCCATCTGTTGTGATGTCACTTGCCTTTTGTCTCCCCCCATCCTGCGATCTCACAGTTCGTCCCCTCAGCCACGATGTAGCGCTCGGGGGGGAGGCAGATCTGAGAGACACGCTCGTTAAACTGGGCAGGACTGCAGAGAGGAGAGGGGGG
>NC_024317.1:960962-968809 GCF_000523025.1 Cynoglossus semilaevis | reverse complement strand
TTGTGGGGGTGAGGATGGGTGGGCCGGGGGTGATACCCACTATTCCAGCTGCAGCATCACCAGCTGGGACTCTGAGGGACCACAGACGATCTTGGTCAGAGGGATGGTCTGGACCCCGGGTTCTCCTTCCTGTGGATCACGGAACAGCGTTCCCATCATGGCAGAGTATCCTGGTAAATCCACATAACTGACAAAAAAAAAAGGATATTTATTTTCAGGGCAACTTCACAACAACTTTGATGTTTTTGTACATTTTTCACGGTCCCTAAAAATCCAGTGTGTGATCAACTGTAGTCACACAACCAATGGATATTAAAAATCCTGATTGTAATCCCACAGATGGCCACCAGTGGTCCGTATCTTTAGCTGAACAGGTTTTTACTGCGGGTTCAGATTCACCAGGAGGAGAAACACTGTTTGGTGCTGATCACCCAGCGGGCGTCGACCAGGGATCCTCCACAGAAATGGTTGCCCTTCCTGCACACAGAGAGGCCCCAGGTCAAGGTCAGGGTCAGGGTCAGGGTCAGGTCACAGACATCAGGTCACAGACAGTGTGACCCCTCCCTCCTCCACTCACCTGTCCCTGAGGCTCACCGTCCAGGGTGAGTTCCCTGGAATGCCGTTCACGATGCGCAGCCACGACCTGGGCAGACGGTCGTCTCTCTTCCCGCACTCGTTGAACTCCACGTTTTCTGTGTTGACAAAAAGAACGGAGCTGAGTTTGAACCCGGTGGTCGACCAGGCGTGTCGACAAGTTAAAGACTCAGACTGAGGTGAGACCGACCTTCGGGGCCCGTCAGCGTCACCTTCTCTCCAGCTGTTTGGAAACATCAAGAAAAACAAGAGAAGCTCAGAGTTTGTATCAGAGGAGACACAGAGAGGAGGAGCTGCGGCCGCCGTCGTACCACACTGCTTTATGGCACAGTAGTCGAACTCCGTCTTTGGGTCGGTGGTGTAACACCACGGGCCGTGTTGGTCGCCATCGGGGTTACGGCAGTAGTTCTCCGTCAGGTTGGCCTCAGGGTGAGTCCTGGGATTTATCCTGGAAAACCCAGTGTACACAGGTCAGCGTCAACAGGCGTCTGATGGAGCGAAAACAAGTAGAATATTCTGGAATCTATCGACGTACTTGGTCCGATGGGGGGTGTTGACGTTCCATTTCTGACAGGTGACCCCTTTACGGGTTTTTCTGACCTGACCTCGGTAGTTTTTTCCATTTTTTTGGTAGCAGTCTGAGAGAAGGGTGAGACAGGGAGGGAGACAGGGAGAGAGACAGAGAGAGAGACAGGGAGAGAGACAGAGAGAGAGACAGGGAGGGAGACAGGGAGGGAGACAGAGATTTTGGTTAATCTAAAAATTAAACAAGAGTTTGTTTCTGTCCTTGTTCAAACTAAGGTAAAAAAGACAACTCTATTTTAATGACACTAATATGTCTAGTAATACTAGTAATACTAATTATACTAGTACTAGTTATTGGTGAACCACAGTAAAAATCACCTTCTGCTTCGATGTCGTCTGCGCAGCGTTTGATCTGCAGACACAGAGCCGTCCTCATCTCAGGTACCGAGGTGAAACACCAGGGGGCCTCAGAGCCATCTGGGTTCCTACAGTAGTTCTCCTCCAAACCTCTGAAAAAAGACAAGCTTCTATAATCATGTGATCTCATTGGTGATGACATCACGACCTTGACTTGACCTGAAATCCTCACTTGCATTCGTAGGTGTTGGGGTAGAAGGGATGCTCGTGAGGGTACTGGGCGTCCCACGGCTGACACGGGATCCCCGACGTGGTCTCGTTGACCTTACCGCGGTAGTCTTCTCCACGGCCACGGAAACAGTTGGTGGTGAAGCTGGAGCGCTGGCGTTTCTCCACCCGGACTTCAGCTGAGCAGAAGAACCAAATTCAAGGTCAGTAAATTCACATTTGTGTCACTGAATCACAAAGATGTAAAAATGGATAATAATTAAAATGTAAAAACAATATTAATTATAATAAAGACACATTCACAGTAACAATAATAATGTATTAATAAATTCATATTTATTATTATTTTTTATTATTACTGTTGTTTCAGAGGCCTGACCGCAGGAATATGATTTTCTTGCAGTTACGCCACAAGAGGGTGCCATTTCACAAACTTTAAACGAATGAAGTGGAATTCACACAGTTCATGGAGAAACGTTGGACTTCACGTCTGTTCAGGTTATGATGGTGTGAAGTTGACGGTTCGTTATTGTTATTGTTTGTTTTATTTATTTATTTTTTAACCGTTGTTGTGTTCAAACTGGAACCAGTGAATTATTTCCAGTGTAAATATGTCCAGTATATAATTATAGAATATTCTTTTGATGGTAAAAAAGACACAGAAAAAACTGAAACATTAAATAAAACCAAATAAATATGAAATTGATTCAATAATAAAACATTACATTTTCACTTTTTGTTAATTATTCATAGAACAACGTAACATTAATAACTGCTTTTATTTGTGATTAAAACCACAAAAGTGTAAAATGTAATTAACCCTTCATTAACCCCTGAAATCCCGTGAGAATCCACACACTTCGACTCCATTCACCTAAAAAAAACACAGATTATTTGGAGCTGGGTTTTTTTTTTTCGTAACAAACAAAAGTCAACAAAGAAGTCGGACATTCTGTCACAAAAACACGTTAAAGTGACTTGTTTTATCATTTATATAATATATATATTTTTTTTTTTTTTTAACCGTCTTTCAATCATTTCAACCTGTCTGAATTTTTTTTCAGAAACCTGTGACTAGTTACCAGTTGTGTGGTTTGAAGTGTGCTGTGACTTGATGACAGAACAGAACTGTTTTCCTGGTACTCACTGCACTTGCTGATCTCACAGTTCTCTCTCTCCACCTCAGGGTCGGTGGTGTAGCACCAGGGCACGGGGGAGGCGTCTGGATTACGGCAGTAATTATCGTCCAAGCTCTTATCAGGATACCTGGAAGTGGACGAGAGCACGCTGTAATTCCATGTTAACACGAGGAAGATCGAGTCCATCCATCACCACAGTGAGGAGCTCCGACCGAGCACGGACTGATTTACTTCTCAGGCTGGTAAATGTGCTGGTGCGGATACTGCTGGTCCCAGCGCTGACACTCTCTGCCGCTGACCGTGTGGTCCACCTGACCCCTGTAGTCCTCCCCATTACAGCTGATGCAGACCTCTGCAAACAAACGCACAGAACAGAACAGAACAGACTGGTGACCGCGGAGGAGGGACGGAAATATATATATCAACGATTCTAAAAAAATTTCAGTGTCATTATAACAAAAGAAACGAGGGTTCAATTACAGTTAGAAATTTGAAAAAAAAAAGTCAAAATGTAAATAAAAGAATTCAATGGACTAAAATGAAAGACGTTCAGAAAGAATCAGTAACAGCAGCGTTGAACTCATTAATATTCGTTATAATAATGTTAAACACTCTGCTGTGGTAAACTCCAGCAGAACGTTGCCTGTAATCATCGGTGACAGGAAGTGTCAGCCGTGACGCCGAGCTAGCGTAGCCGTATGACCGGTGCGTACCATCTTTGCACTGGGGAATGTTGCAGCTTTCGTAGCGACGCTCCGGGTCTGTGGTGTAACACCACGGACCGATACGATCCCCGTCTGGATTCCTGCAGTAGTTCAGCTCCAGCCCATTAGCAGCAGTTGGAGTCCACCTGGGTCACAACAGGGACAAACATCAGGACGAGCTAACAAACAGGAACACATTGACTATATTTATGTTATAAACATATAAACTTTTAGTCTTCTGCTCGTCATTTAATCAATTTTATTTAATTATTCTAGAATAGTTTAGTTAAAGAGTCATTTAAGTGAATGAAAGCTCTTATAAATGCTAAAAAGAGCTAATATGCTAAAGGTGGCTAAAGGCTACTGTGTTGTTGTTTATCTCTGTTCTGACCCACAGCCTTATCAGCATCTAGTCTGGTCCATTTGGGTTCTCAAAATCTGGATCCTGTCTTTCTGCTGAGGCCTGGTTCAGTGGGTTACAAAAGTAGGGCTCGGGGCCACTTTTAGGGACATACATCAAACATCAATTTATATTAATATTTTCTTCATTTGTTTCACTTTGGCAAAACATAAACCAAACACCATTAACCCTTTAGATCCCAACGTGATTCTCACCTGTGATCGTGGGGGAACTTTGACCACCACTGTTGGCAGGTCAGGCCACTCCTTGTGGTGAAAACTTTGCCTCTGTAATCTTCCCCTTTACCCACAATGCACTTCCTGACGTAGACTTCGCAGTAGAGATAACCAATCAAACGTCAGGTTCAGTGACAATTCAGATTCTTCTCCATCGTGAACCGTGAGCACACCTGCTTCTTACCCTTCTTCTCGTAGAGGTCACAGTTCACGTTCCTCTTCACCTCGGCGTTGTTGCCGTCTCGAACCCAGGGCAGATGTTTACAGGTGACGGTCGGACGCGTCTCATAGTTGAATGCTCTACAGATGAAGACAATTTTAGCAGAAAAATGATAAAGAAAAAATCCACAAGAGTTGGAGTCGAAGAGAAGAACAGAGGTAGCATCAACCACCAGGGGGCGACAACAGTGGCTCCCAAATTATTATTATTATTCAAAACATTATTCTTGGATACGTTTTACTTGATAAAAGCAGTAGAATGGACCAGGACAGGGACCAGAACTGGTTCCCTGTTGGATCCTGGTGTGGACCAGTTCAGGTACCTGCAGTCCAGGGACTGAGAACAGTTGGTGGCGCAGTCCTCCAGGTTCAGGCCCGGTACCGTCAACACTCTCAGTGAGTTCCAGGAGGTGGGGACCAGTTCTCGTCCTTCGGAGCGCTGGAAGTCATTCAGGGGACTGCGGTACCCTGGTCACACACAACTGTGGTTAGTCCGACACCAACGGCATCACCTGGACATGGTCCTACACACACATAACCTTTGGACCAGCGTTCCAGCTGTCACTGGTTTGTGACGCCACAACACAGAAAATACAACCTTAGAAAAACAGTAGTAGAAGTTATTTTATATATATAATAAAAAAATCAAACCTGTCCATCACGCTTGTTATTTTCAGTAAATAAAAACATTAGTTCATTTAATATAATAGAACTTAAACAAACAGAATCTTTCACTCTAATATTCCCGATTTTTGAATTTAAACATTTCTACTACTGCAACTATAACGACAGAAAATTAGATTTAAGATCAAAGAGTAAAAACCCCGACTCACCAGCGACCAGTGAGGCTGTCAGCAGAACACAGGACACAGAACACAGCAGCAGTTTCATAGTTTGTGGATTGATCAGTGGAGACCGCGGCCACAGACGGAGATCCTCTGGAGAAACGGAATTTTATTTGATCCCTGAAGCTCGAAATGGTCGAAAACAGTTATATCTGAGAAATGTGGAAAAAATCCCCGTGACCAAAAAATCCCAGGCAGGGTAAACACAGAATAAAAAGTCCGCAAACACCCACACACTGTGCTCCCAAAGTGGAACAGAGGTCTTCATCCCCAAAACACAGGCGATCGATACACGGATCAATGATTAATGAAGAGCGACACGCGGTCAGAGGACCGTCAGTCCACGGCGACGGTCCGGCAGAAACACTGAAGAACTTACGGCAACGTTAGTGTGCACAGGCAGGCGCAGTTCGCCACACAACCGCTAGAGGTCAGTAGAAAAGTTTCATGTGTTTACTTTTCCTTTGCTCTTTTCCGGGGTAAAAAAGTGAAACTACAACAGAAGAACAGCTGCTTCTGCAGATCGTCCCGGCGTCACGTCAACTACCGATTATCGATTATCGATTACTGATCATCGACGTCGATGATCGATTACTGATCATCGACGCGTTTCTGTTAACCGTCAGGTAAAAAGTACGTTTGAATGAGGATCGTTAACAGTGACCCTGCGAGGAGCTGTGGTCACGTTGTCGTGACGTAAGCACAGCTGCTGCAGGCGAAAAGACAGTGGAACAACATGGAATAGTAACATCGTTGTTGATTGGAATTTATACTGTATTTCTAATTATATTTACTGTATTTCTAATTGTATTTAATGTATTTCTAATTGTATTAACCGTCAGTATTGTCATGTACTTTATATTCGCTGCTGTACCGCGGGTTTAACAGTTGATTTAACTTTTACTCTGTTCCTTTAAAACTTAAAAAAGTTTTGATGTTCTGTGGTGTTCTGTGGTGTTCTGTGATGTTCTGTGATGTTCTGTTCTGTGATGTTCTGTGATGTTCTGTTCTGTGATGTTCTGTGATGTTCTGTTCTGTGATGTTCTGTTCTGTGATGTTCTGTTCTGTGATGTTCTGTTCTGTGATGTTCTGTTCTGTGATGTTCTGTTCTGTGATGTTCTGTTCTGTGATGTCAGGATGTCAGCCGTTCAGATGTCAGAGGGCAGCGTCCAGGTGGAGGGCTGCAAGTCTCCCCTGTTCTACAGACAAAGTCAACCCGCGGCAGGGGGCGCCACCATGACGGTTTTACTTCTTCACGGAATTCGTTTTTCATCCGAGAACTGGCTCAACATCGGAACGTTGGAGATTCTGGCCAGAGCCGGGTGTCGGGCTGTGGCCGTGGACCTGCCAGGTGGGTGGGTCGGGGGGGTCAGTGGGGGGGCTGGTCACATGGAAGGACAAACAACCATTCACACCAACATTCACACCAACATTCACACCAACATTCACACCGACCGTGTTGAATCGTGGGTAATGGTTCTGTCTCTGGTCCAGGACTCGGTCGGTCCAAATCAGCCGAGGCCCCGGCAGCCGTGGGGGAACTGGCCCCCCCAGGATTCCTGAAGCAGATCTGTGATCAGCTGAGTCTGAGTCCAGTGGTGGTGGTCAGCCCCTCCCTCAGTGGGATGTACTCCCTCCCCTTCCTCACCCAGCACCAGGACCTGGTCCGAGCCTACGTCCCCGTGGCTCCCATATGCACAGAGAAGTACACGGCAGAGCAGTACCAGAGAGTACAGGTCTGTGTACCAGGGAGTACTGCAAACCTCTCCTTCAACCCCCCCTGCCCCCCCTAAATAAACTTGACTCTTATTTGGTGATTTTGCGTCTCCTCGTCCTCCAGGTCCCGACGCTCATCGTCTACGGCGACCAGGACGCTCAGCTGGGGGAGGAGTCGCGCCGTAACCTGAGCAATCTGACCAATCACAGCGTAGTGGTGATGAAGGGCGCCGGTCATCCCTGTTACCTGGACGACCCCGACACCTGGCACCGGGTTCTCACAGAGTTCCTCACCAAACTGTGACCTGTGTCTGTGGCTCCACCTACCGGGATCTGCCCTAACACGACCGGGGGAGGTTTCCTGGTGGAGGGTAAAAAAAAATAAAATAAAATAAAAACAATCACTGAGGACACGCTGAAGTGAAGTGAAAAATATGAACATTATTTAATAACTGATTCTCTGTAATAAACAATTTGAAAATATCTTACAGGAGTCACAGACACAGTATTTTACAAATTTTGCCCTCGTCTTTTTTTGAAGCTTTTCTGTACAAAACAATGGAGCGACGTGGACCGGAGTCCAGAAAAGAAGGAGCAAAATCGTTGACACACACACATACACACTCGTACACACTCACATGGATACACACACACATGTACAGAAAACAAAAAAATAACATTTCAACTTCAGAGCTCGTACTTATCAACGCCGCTGTCGTTTTTTTATTTCAGACTGATTTAAATCTTGTTTTTTTTTTCTCTAAATGTCTTTTTTTTCCACATGGTCACAGAGCACCAGACTACAGACTACAGAATCACATACACACACGTCTTTCCCACAGAGATGCACCAACACAGATGCAGCGGGGGTCAGTGGGGGGGGG
>NC_024317.1:958845-959917 GCF_000523025.1 Cynoglossus semilaevis | reverse complement strand
ACAGGTGCCGGGGGGGGCGGGGGGGGGGGGCTTCATGAAGTCCCCCCCCCCCCTCGACCCCCCCTCCACCAATTTTCTTTTTTGTGGCAAAAGTAAATTTTGTCAAACCACAGAAATCAGTTATGTGACGACATCGTCCGTCAGGGTCCACGCTCAGACATCACAACACGCCCCCCCGCCGTCTGTTGCTCTGTGGAGACCCCGCCTCCCTGAACCGTCCTCTGAAATCCCGTCCTCTCACAAAAACAAAAACTACAGTTTGACATCTTCCAGACGTGGTGTGGATCAGCGTCGCTGACCGTCTCATGGTTGTGTGTGTGTCGTGGACCAACTGGAGGCTGGCGTCTCACGACGTGCACGTGTCACTGCATGAGCTACAGAGGAACAGTGAGGAAGTGGCAGGGGTCGATTTCCACAGGCACGTGTTACCATCATTTACAGGAAGTGGAAATAGAAAAAAAACAAAACAGAAACGTCCACGGACACAGAAGGACCAGAGCCGCGGGTTTGACAAACCCTGAAAATGTCGTCAACATTAGAATCTGCCGTTTGGACGTCGACTTCAAATACTGATTTAACACCAAGAACTTCCCTCACAGCTGTGGTTCCCAAAGTGGGGTTCGAGACCCCCTGTGGGAGCACGCAGCAGCTGAAATGAAATGACAGTTTGTGACCCTTGAACTTTAACCCCTGACTGGACTGTTGAGTTTTTATTGTTAGAAAGACATTTTTAATTCAAATGAAGATTTAAGTGCGTGACCAGACCGCAGACCTTATGTTGTGAACCAGGGTTTGTGATTTCCAGGATTGTTATTTATTTTAACAGTCTGTATTCAGTGTGTACCTGATCATGGAGTACACACAGTACACACAGTACACACAGTACACACAGTACACAGTGTGGGTTCAGATCAGTGTACAAACAGTAAAAGTTGAATTTATTATTATTATTATTATTATTATTTCTCCTTTTTTTGACATTTCGACTGACAACAGACGTCAGAGTGAGACGGAAAAACACAAATCAGAGCTCACGACACGACACGGACGGCAGAACACTGAGAACCGGGGG
>NC_024317.1:957426-958813 GCF_000523025.1 Cynoglossus semilaevis | reverse complement strand
TGTGGGGCGCGGTGAGGAGTGATGGAAACGCGTAGGGGGTGGTGTGCTCGTCAGAGCTCTGTACTGTGACACTAAGGCATCTGGAGAGGCTGTTGTGTCTGAAACAGGAAACACTGACGGACGCCACGTCCTCCAGGACGCCACGTCCTCCAGGACGCCACCACCACCGCTGCCGTCTCTGCTCCATGTTTTTCAGACCGTTGGTTGAAACGACAGATTATTTTCTGGTTTTGTATTTTTTTTTTTCCCTCCTGACGACACTTTGATATAGAAACAAGAACGACGGCGACGCTACCACGACCCCCCCCCCACACACACACGCTCTGGTCAAACCACGTTCCCTTTCAGGGTTTTTTTTTTCACACACAAACACACACCCACACATGCACAAACACCAACATTCAGGCAGAACGTCAGCAGTTAGGTGGCGCTAGAATGCCCTGTGGCCGGTTAGGTTGCTGTTAGCGATGATGCGTACTGTACATCTACGGTACTACAGTTGATGAAGTACTACACTGAGCTGGTACACAGTGTAGTACAGTGTAGTACTGTGTAGTACTTTTCCAAAACCAAGTGCATCAAGGCACAATGAGACAGAGCGACCCCTGGAGGTGGAGTGGAGTCTGTGACATTTCATATAACAATGGTCAAACGATGACAAATCAGACTTAACCTGCAGGTGGCGCCCCTCAGCAGTGAATGACTTCGAAGTTTGAACAGCATCAGTCAAAGTTACAAAAAAGTCCCCGAATAAAAACAAGAATAAAAATAAAAGACTTTGACCCTAAAGTGTTGACCTCTGACCTACACGGACTGACAGAACACGTGGGGGGGGGGGGGGGGGGGGGGGTCATGAGGATTGGCAGAGGTGAGCTTGGACTTTGGGAGACTTCAGACCTGAAGCTGATTACATCATCAAATACACGACCGTCCGACCAGGAATCAACGTTTACCGTTTGGTTTTTGTTTTTTTATTAATTTTTTTTTTTTTCCTCCTCGTTTCGCGGTTGATCCTAAATAAAAATCAAGAGCCGTTCCCTCAGCGATTTGGCTACAAAAATAAGACCACATCGAAGTCTATCTCATTTTGGCAAGTAGATATAGTGCATAAATGAATGAAGTTAGTTTCACATTAACACCTTCAAATGAAGACCTAAACACTGCAGTTTACTGTACTCACTTCAGCAGGTAATATTCAACAGTTCTTTTTTTAACATTAGTTTTTTTTTATAGTCACTACCAGTGGGTGGATGGTCTACGCCCCCCCCCCCATCAGAGGTGGAGGACGGAGCGGCGAGGTGGTCGGATGGAGGAGACGTCCCGCTGTCCGTCCGACCAGGAGAAGGCAAAGTCTGTGTGAGACCTTGATTGGTGGATGTGGGCGTGG
>NC_024317.1:952142-956964 GCF_000523025.1 Cynoglossus semilaevis | reverse complement strand
TCCTGCAGAGAAAAACGGCTGTTTGAGATGAAGTACTCAGTACTGCGTTTACCTGTGTTTTGTAGGATCGTGTACTATGACTTTATACACTATATACTACATGTACACACTAGAGTATATTTGACTTTATATTGACTACACACACATCTCTACACTACATAGACTTCTCCTGTTGGAGACTCTTTAATGTTGCATTGTTCTTGTCACAATATGTTGAGCATGTCTCATGGTTAGAACTAGTCTCTCTCTCTCTCTCTCTCTCTCTCTCTCTCTGTCTGTCTATGTAAACCCACCCATCAACCTATTAACTCATTAACCAACCCTTCTCCTGTCTGATTTCTCTCTGACTGGTCCGTCGTCTGTCGTCTGTCGTCCGTCGTCTGTCGTCTGTCGTCTGTCGTCCGTCGTCTACTTACGGCGGCGTTGTTGTCGAAGCAGGTCGATGGTCCTTTTCGATAACGCGCGACAGCCATTTCTTCACACCGATTCTCTTCCTTAACTGTATAGGTGGCGCCATTGAGGAAAAAAAAAAAATCAAAGTGTTTGGATTTTCCTACCTTCCCATCAGGCACCACGTCATAACTCACCCCCCCCTCCCACCGACTCCCCCTGCAGGGCCACAGATGTAAATGAACGGCCATTACTCACACGCCGGCGCCGTGATATTCTAAAATAACCTTGAAACGACTGTTAAACGTCGGCCGTTCTGCCGTTATGGTAATGAGGAGATGGGACGCCGCGATCTCCTTCTGCGCCAGCTGCTGAGCAAAGTGAAAAAGGATACACTCCTCTTCCTCCTGGGACAGCTTCTCTATCTCACAGGTGTTACACGGCATCTTCTCCGCCACCACGAACAGCAAGTTGGTGTTGTTTATCCTCTTGGCGTGAATTAGCCTGGAGGGGGGGGAGGAGGGGGGGACTGTCAACAACCTGTTCTCCTCACTTCCATCACAGACTCTTCTCCTCATGGATGATCCAGATTCATGGACCTCAGAGACCGTCTGGTTCTGGTTCTGGCTCATTTACAGCTGATCAGTGTTAATCATCAACATGTCTGTTACAGCTTCATCACTGACAGAGTGTGGGTCTGTGTCTGTGTGTGTGTGTGTGGGGGGGGGTGCAGACCTGGAGCAGTTGCCACAGTCCTGCAGTATGTTGAAGGAGCTGCTCAGATTACTTAAGTAGTACTGCGTCTGGATCATCACACAGCTGCGCTCCTTGGCGTCGAACCCTTCAGCGTCAACTTCGTCTGCAGCCGCGTCGCCACAGCAGAGAAAGGTGGAGAAAATATTTAAAAACATGTGATCGAGAAAATGATGAAAAGTTCAGTCACGTCACAACTCACTCACTGTGTAAGAAAAGAAAGAAATAAAAGTCAGATTCCCCCGTGCACCACTAGAGGGAGCCCAAGATCCACCAGTGATATGTAAACCATAGTTTGAGAACCACAGTTTTAAAGGATTTCTGCATGACTTTTATACATTTACACTTGAAACCAAGTCAAAATATAAACAGTGATTTTCTTCTTATGACTTTAAATAAAAACGATGAAAATCTAAAATGAACAGAAACAACGTGACCGTGACTGTGACAGTGACTGACCTCTGACGAAGAGGCTGTGATAGGCCAGGCCATAGATGAACTGTTGGAACAGAGACCTGGGGGGTAATAAAGAAATCTGTAGTTAATTAATTAAACATGTTATTGTAACCAGGTGACTGAGGGACGACGTCATGTGATCTCACCATGCTGCTGCCGACGTCCACCAGGCCACGTTGACAAAGTCTGCGATCGTGGGCTGTGGACACACAACAAAGAATAATGTTAGTGTAGTACAACAAGTCGTACTGTAGGGGGTGTCAGATCTCCATCCACTGAAGTATCTCCTGATCCCGTATCAATCTCCTCAGTCATTGATCAGTTATTGATTTTTCTCCCCAATTCCCAGTCCAATATTCCTGGTGTTGGTTCCAGATGTAGATCCCTCTGCCCCCCCCCCCTCACACTACACCGTGTGTCTGCGTCATGCAGTCGTGTACGACTTCGTACCACGAAGACTCTGGGCGCCGCTCCGTGTTCACTGATGGGAATCCGCTCACACACAGACTGGTAGTCGAACGACTGTTTGCGGTTGTAGAAGGAGTTGTTGTAGAGCGCGTGCATCAAGTACGGGTCGACGTCACTGAAGAACATTCCCACCTGGGAGAGGGAAGAAAAAAAAAAGTTTGAAGTTTTTCCACAAGTTGAAGGAAATAAAGGAGAAGAAAAGTGAGGCTGGTGTCGTCACCTTGTTCCAGTCGTCCTTCTGATTGGACATGATCAGGAACCCACCGTCGTCCAACAGGTAACAGAGCAGATCCTGAGAAAAAAAAAAGGATCTTTCATTGATTTGATGTTTGTATTTGCAGACAAATCTTTGGTTCATGGTCAGAGGAGCTCACGTCACTGTTGGCCTCACAGTCCATCTCACATCCTCTGTTTGGTCCACACTGTCACAGTCAAAACAGCATCACGTCACTGGAGCCCAGCAACAACGAAAAAAGTGAAGTGAAAGTGTGTGAAGTTTTACCGTGTTGGATCCCTGGCGGTTGTCGGTGTGATTACTGGCCAGGATCTTGAACTTGTCCGTCCAGGCCTCCAGGTCCAGCTTCACTCCAACCACTGAGGTCCAAGACAAACAAACAAACACCAGCGTAGGACCAGTACGTCCACATGAAGAACCCCAGTTAAACTGTGGGGTGAGGCTTCCTCCCCCGTCTCACCTGCAGGTTTGATACTTTTTCCTCCTAAGGTTATGTCTATGGCCGTGCTGACCAGGATCCCGATGGTGTCGTTGTCTGGAGCAGCTCGTCGCGGGCTGAGAGGAAGAAAAAGAACAAAGAAAAACGGGAGCGTTGAGAGCAGGACTGGAGTTGGATCTACGGCTCCACACAAACACAGACCTGTTCGATAAGGAGCTCTGAAGATGTAGCCTCTGTTGTCAAGACTGCGGCGGTAATAGCTGGCGTTGAACGGTTCAGGATCTTCCTCCCAGGTTTCTGCAGCTCTGAGGTTTAAAACCACAGGAAACGTGATGTGAATCTGAGCCAAAATAAAGAAGTGCCTCCGTCGGCCGAGCTTACTTGTTTGGAAACACTCTGGTTATTCCTCCGTCGGTCGCAGCGAACACTGCCAAGAAGCCGTACCTGAAGACAGAGTGGGGGGGGGGGGTTAACTGTCAATCACACGGACGGTTCACGCCCAAACGTCCCTCAGTCAGAGCTCACACTCACGTGTTCAGGTCTTTGTTCTTCCACACCTTCTCCACCAGCTGCCTGATGATGCCAGTGTCCAGGATGAGGTTGTGGAGCAGCAGATTATCACCTGGACACCAACAGAAGACGACAGGACGACAGGACGGCAGGGTTAGGACCAAATCTCAGCCGGGAGCCATGGTTTTAGCCAACAAGTAAAATAATGTACCATCATAACACAACGTCTAAAATATAAAAAACTAAAACAAAACACATTTGTTTTAATCTAAAGCAAAATAAACAAAACTATTTAATTTATTAAAATGTAAAAAAAAAAAAAAAAATCATTTTCTCCATCATCAGACTTTTAGCTGCTGTTCAGATGTGTGGTGCGGCGTCCGTTCAGTTTCCGTCAAACTCACATTGTTTGGAGTCCGGCGTCACCTTCTCCATGAGAGCGATGAAGTTGAGCAGGAACTCCGTGTTGTTGCTGGACAGTTCCAGATCGTTGCAGTATTCCCTGAGGACAAGTCAAAACGTTTACAGAAGGTCAAACAAACGCGTCGACATCATCTGTCGCCGCTCGACCTTCACAAAGAGCATTCTGGGAAGAGAAGGAAACTAGAGGCGTCGATGAAACATTCCTCCGTCCAAGGTTACGTTAACATTACGTTAATGAACCGTGGAAAAAAGAAAAGAAAAGAAAAGAAGCGTGCATTAAGAGAGAGTCTTTGACTTGACTTAAAGACGATGTTTTCAGGTCAAACGTGCAGAAACAGAGTTCTTCCATTTAACTCTTCAACGGCACCGACATGCTGAACTGTTCACACTTAACAACCGTGTCATGAAGAACTGGAAAATAAACTCAAACTTCTGACTAAAAAAATAAAAGTAAAACTTTTAAACATGGAGACAAACACAAACCAACGAGAACATGCAGCAAAAACTCGACGTCAGATGAACACGATTCAGGAAACAACGTCACAGACTGAATCAACAAAAACCCAAACAGGAAATATTTAACATCATAAAATGTGGAGACAAAAAAAAAAACAAAAAACAAAGACGCGTGATGATCAGTTCACACACACAGGGTCGGGGTCGGGGGGGCGGGGCTACCTGGGAGCAATGAACACATGTCCTTCAGACTCAAAACTGTTTGGCAGCAGGGATTCAAAATCTGCAACAGAAAGGAGGAAGATTATCCAGGAAGAGGAGCGAGCAGACCAGAGGGGAGTTGTGGGTAAAAACATCGGCCGTTCTTCAGTGGTGCAGCGACGCGGGAGTGAGCTTACCATAGCAACAGTGAGGTATCATGGGAACACTAGCGTTAGCCAATATGGTGCCTTGAATTCCACCTGACTCCTGACGGATGGCTGCTGGTTCTGAGCACTCACTCACAAGTTTGGTTTTTTATTTTTCAGTTTCTTTTTTTTGGATTCGTTCCTACGTTTTTGGACGTCGGAGAACTGACTTGACCAGAGCGACGTGTCAGGAAGTTAGTTCTCAGACGGTGTGAGCCACAGTGAGTGCTTCTGGATCAGGCAGGCATCAACATGGCCAACTGTTGCAGGGGGGTGGGGGGGTGG
>NC_024317.1:951802-952049 GCF_000523025.1 Cynoglossus semilaevis | reverse complement strand
AGAGACGCTCAATCAGAGGAGGTGCATCGCATTGTGAAGGGCATGAAGAAGGGCAACTTTGACTGTCTCCATCACAGACACCACCGTGGTTAAAGCCGTGGCTCGCAGTTACCCCGGTGTCACGCCGGGGCAGTTTGACTTTTAGCGTTACACTACGGTGCCCAGGTAGTTCTCCGCCCACAATGCTGTGCACGTTCCAGGGTCGGGTTTACAGTGGAAGGGTTGGGCCGCGCCCCCGCTGGTCTGA
>NC_024317.1:948724-951714 GCF_000523025.1 Cynoglossus semilaevis | reverse complement strand
TGCCCCCGCTACGGTGGTCACCACGCAGACGGTAAGAAGGTACCACGTACTGCATACAGTACGTACAAGTACACGCAGCCCTGTACTGTAGTACTGCAGTACTGTACTGTAGTACTGCAGTACACAGTACACAGAGGTCGTTTGTGGAGCTGACGCTCGTCCTCGTTGACCTCCCTCAAAACAGGAGCAAAGGTCAAAGTTCTGATCCACATTCTGAGAAAGTTAGAAGTATTTATAAAAATGCACCTACAGAAAATACTACATACATATATAATATAAATATATAAGACTGAATCAGGCGTCTGGTTAACACACACACACACACACACACACGTGAGTTCTGTTGTAAATATAAACTGCAGTTTTATCAACATTTAGTCCTTCATTCTACAGTGGAGAGAGAGCGACTGACCGGCCTGCGGTCCAGATCTGACCAGACGGGAACACAATCATCATCCGACATGTTTTTCTTAGAAAACATGTTGTGACCAAACGTTAACGAACTGAACCTAAAGAATCAAAGGTTTTTCTTCATCGATTATAAATCTGATGATTTTACATTTTTATAAATCGACCTCGTTTCCCAGGAATGTGGTTTGTCGTTCAGTCCTCGGTGTTTGAGAGACACCATTAGAAGAAGAGAGAGAAGAGAAACGGGTGAGGATGGAGAAGGGAGAGAATGGAGAAGGAGAGAGTGAGAAAAGTCAGAGAAGTTTCTGGAATCATCCAGGGAGGAGGACGGAGGTTCAACCACGGACGTGATCACACAGAAAAACATGACTTTCTGGAACTCCTGGTCTGTGTGTGTGTGTGTGTGTGTGTGTGTGTGTGTGTGGGGGGGGTTACGTTGTTTGTGGAGCAGCAGTTACATGGTGAGGAGGGTGAGGGTTAGGGAGACTGCAGCGAGAGGAAGAGGGGGGAGGAGAGGAGGTGAACCAAGATGGAGTATACTTGCCCTTGGTGAACTGATCTGTGTGGATCCATCAGAGAAGGAGACAGCAAGAAAAGAAGGAGGGGGTCGGGGGGGGGGGAGGGATCACAGACAATATTTTATTCAATCACTCTTTGAATAAAAATATTGTTTTCTTGAAAGAAAAAAAACCAAACAATTTCAGTCAAACAGGACGACGAAGAAACAAAGAAGGAAAAAACGAGAAATGAAGTCGTATTTTCAGGAGCAAAAGAAATGAAACAAAATCCAGAAAAGAAAAAAAAAGAGAGAAAAAACAAGAATCATAAAAAAAAGAAAAACTCTGGAACTAAAAAAATAAAATAAATACAGTATTTAAAAAAGAAAAATCAAAACACACAGAGAGGAAACAGAGGATAAACAGACGAGACGTCTCCATTCAGACCCACAGAATCCCAAACTCCCACATTCACCTGCCCTGACCCCGGGGCATTGTGGGAGTTTTTTTCTACTGAATGATTCCAAAGCAGAGAAACACAGAAACAAGTAAAAACTAATTAAATAAACAAACAAACAAACAAACAGACAGACAGACAGAGATTTAAGTGAAATCAAAGTGAAAAGCATGCCTGTTTTCACAGCTTCTTCAAACACGTCTAACACTTGAACACAGACACTTCAGAATCATTTCTTGGTGGAGAAGAGGCGAGAGCATTTGGCAAAAAAAATAATAGCACAGAGGTCACCATTATTTTCACCTGGAAACACAGTTCAACCACAGCTTTCACCTTTCTGTCACTTCACTTCAGTTTTTTTTCTTCAGCCACGTGAAGAAAAAACAGCACAGCATGAAGACAGGAGGGAAGAGAGGGCAGTGGAGGAGGCGGGGCCACTCAGGTATGATCCTGCCTATCAGAGTGGAGATGGACGGGGGGGCGGGGCCAGGAGACTCTGACATCACACTCAGGTGTGATGATGTTGGACGCCCAGAGGACAGAGGGCCGAGTGAGAGTGAGAGGTCATATACGAGGGGAGAGAGAGGTAGAGGGAGAGAGAGAGAGAGAGAGGGGGGGGGGGGGGGGCACGGCGGGGAGGATGCTGGGAGTTCCCTGGTACTTACACTGCACCTGCAGGATCTGGTCACTCAGGTTGGCCTTGATGTGGTTCTCACTGTACGTGGGCAGAACCAGACCTAGACTGAGGCCACAAGGAGAGAATCAATTAATCCTGATTAATCATAATTGTAATTATCCAAAATGTTATAATTCATCACGACTAATCCTGATGAATCCTGATTAATCCTGATCACCATCAGTGGTTTAGACCAGTGAATCCTGTTTGGTTTTCTCTTCAGTTCATTTCACGCAGACGTCAAATCGACTCCAGGTCCAGGACCAGGTCCAGGACCAGGTCCAGGTCCAGGTCTAAAACCTACCTGTAGTCGGTTCCGTCCACGGGCGTCCAGGTGTACGTCCGTACGGCCTCGTCGATGTACCGCTGTCCGACCAAACACAGGAGAACTCAGTCGTCAGTCGTTTCCTCCTCCGACCACAGACCGCCGTCATCACAGTCATTCACATTCATGACATCACTGATGACTCACCTCATCAACCGACTTAATGAGCGTCTTAATTTTCCTCTGTCCTGATCTGCCATCAATCATCTGACGACGGATCTGAAAAGAGAGAGAGAGAGAGAGAGAGAGAGAGAGAGAGGGGGGAGTGGAATGTTAACTATCTTCACATTTCTGACTCTCTGATCAGGTCTTCATGCAGTGGTTCCCAAAACATTTTCTGCAGCGCCCCCTTTGGTAGATACACCCCCCCCACGGTGACACATCTATAGCATCAAATCTAAACTGACATCTCCACGACCCCCACTTTGAGAACCACAGCTTTAACGACAGAACACTTATTGGGATTTTTATTCCTAAAACTACAAACGACTCCACTCAGCTAGAGCTCCCTCTGCTGTCCAGGTTTTTACCTCCTCCTTGTTGTTGTCTTCCAGCTCTGCATCCAGGAAGTCCAGAGTGACCGGCTCCCTGAAGTTAATGATCTGAGGGGCAGCGGGAGGGGGG
>NC_024317.1:947344-948347 GCF_000523025.1 Cynoglossus semilaevis | reverse complement strand
GGGAGGGGGAGTCACAGCAGAGAGAGGAGGATGCTGGGAGTTCCCTGGTACTTACACTGCACCTGCAGGATCTGGTCACTCAGGTTGGCCTTGATGTGGTTCTCACTGTACGTGGGCAGAACCAGACCTAGACTGAGGCCACAAGGAGAGAATCAATTAATCCTGATTAATCATAATTGTAATTATCCAAAATGTTATAATTCATCACGACTAATCCTGATGAATCCTGATGAATCCTGATTAATCCTGATCACCATCAGTGGTTTAGACCAGTGAATCCTGTTTGGTTTTCTCTTCAGTTCATTTCACGCAGACGTCAAATCGACTCCAGGTCCAGGACCAGGTCCAGGACCAGGTCCAGGTCCAGGTCTAAAACCTACCTGTAGTCGGTTCCGTCCACGGGCGTCCAGGTGTACGTCCGTACGGCCTCGTCGATGTACCGCTGTCCGACCAAACACAGGAGAACTCAGTCGTCAGTCGTTTCCTCCTCCGACCACAGACCGCCGTCATCACAGTCATTCACATTCATGACATCACTGATGACTCACCTCATCAACCGACTTAATGAGCGTCTTAATTTTCCTCTGTCCTGATCTGCCATCAATCATCTGACGACGGATCTGAAAAGAGAGAGAGAGAGAGAGAGAGAGAGAGAGAGAGGGGGGAGTGGAATGTTAACTATCTTCACATTTCTGACTCTCTGATCAGGTCTTCATGCAGTGGTTCCCAAAACATTTTCTGCAGCGCCCCCTTTGGTAGATACACCCCCCCCACGGTGACACATCTATAGCATCAAATCTAAACTGACATCTCCACGACCCCCACTTTGAGAACCACAGCTTTAACGACAGAACACTTATTGGGATTTTTATTCCTAAAACTACAAACGACTCCACTCAGCTAGAGCTCCCTCTGCTGTCCAGGTTTTTACCTCCTCCTTGTTGTTGTCTTCCAGCTCTGCATCCAGGAAGTCCAGAGTGACCGGCTCCCTGAAGTTAATGAT
>NC_024317.1:945047-947261 GCF_000523025.1 Cynoglossus semilaevis | reverse complement strand
AAACAGAAACATTAAATCAATCAATGGTTGAACTGGAACTCTGTCGGACCTTGGGCCTCAGGTTGGGGTGCAGCAGGACGTAACCGTTGGGGTCGATGGCGTAGGTGTAGCCGTTTGCTCCGAGCTGCAGGAAAAAAATAAAACAAACGGCAGATAAAAATCCTCACGTGTTCATTTGACTCCGAAGCTTCAAACCGACGGAGTGAGAACTCACTCTGTAGGTCGGAGTCTTCTTTTTGATTTCGTTGATCGCGACGTCGACGCCCATGACCCCCAGGATGAGTTGGTTCTGTGACAAAAACAAGAAGAACGAGAGAACATCTGTGACACGGAGTCGTACCCACGACCGTCAACAACCTGAGCCCGTGGGCTGCCGTCAGTCTGGGTGATGAACCAGAATGAAGACGTGGTCACGGACACTGAGGTCTGGAGTCCTGCCATGTCAGCTGTGGCCTCAGGGGGGAGGTGTTGGCTAAGACACAGTCTCTCATCCACCATTTGTTGTTGTTGTTTTTACCTGAGAGGTGACGACGTCCCCGGTCAGGTTGAACACCGGCATGGTCCCAGTGATGACCAGACCCAAACCCTGGTCAAACATTAAAGTCCAATTAAAAAACAGCTTTGATCTTTTCAACACCTGCAGAACTCAAACAGGAAATGACTCAGAGGTCGACGAAGACGGCAGAAAAGCAGTGGACAGAGATTACTGCAGTACACATCATGTACTGCAGTAATCTACATCATGTACTGCAGTAATCTCACAATACATAATGTGTACTGCAGTAATTACTTAAATCTTGAAAACAAATGAATTCCTTTTCTGTTTTTTCTGTGTATTTATGTGTGTATTTTTTTTTTATCTGGACGAAGGGTGTTGTTTTTTCAGAGACTCGTCTGATTGTCTGGTTCCTCTCTCACCAGCGCGTCCTGGTAGACGTTCGTCCACTGCACCTGCTTGGCTCTGGACCCGGCCAGCGCCATGGGACGACCCAGCACGTCCAGATACTCCTGCGGCAGCGAGGACGGTGACACACAATAAACAGCGGTGATTGAACAGATGTTTACAGAGCGTGTCGTGTTCAGACGTTAAAGGCAAAGATGTGGAAACGAGCGCCCGGCGTTCATCCATCATAAAACCCAGACCCTGACCGCTGCGCTCTCTGTCAGCAGCAGCAGAGTCCTGGTCCTGGACCGCTCAGGCCCGCGGCCCTGGTCCAGTCCAGGCCGTTTCTCATCATTATGAAGTGGCTATTAAAAACACATTAAAGGCGGCGGCGGCGTCTGAAAACAGGCCGCACTCTCAGAGGCTGAACCGTCGCTGCTGCCTCGTCGACAATGTCCTGCAGCCATCGTGAGCAGAGGTCAAAGGTTAAGGCCAGCAGTGATACATCATATTCCTGTAAACAGCTTATTGATCTGCGTGGATATGGATGACGAGTAGTTGGTTTAAATCCGGGCTGGGTGACCTCAGGACGTGTCAGGCAATTACATAATATAGAAAAAAAACCCAACAAAGAAACGCCTTTCAGGGACAGGATGATTGCACTGCGTCTGCAGCCGTTTGTTGGTGCAACGAACACAGACAGGAAAATTGTGGTCTAATTAAAGTGACAGTGTCGGCACCGCGGCCGTTAGAAAAGTGTCCGAGTCAAAAAGACGGTCATTTTCAACAAAATGCCCGTATTTAAACACATTCATGTAAAGACATATGTATGAAAAGGTCGCCCACCAGGGGGCACACATTCATTTCAGAACATCAACTGCTCTCCGCCCGATGACATCCATTCTGCGGTGAACAGCCAGATATAACCGCCCCCCCCATGACCCCTGCCACCGCCCTTTGTGTATGAACCCTCCGTACACAAAAGCGTCGGAGCCCTGTACGAGCGCGGCTCCGACGCCGCGTCGCTCCTTTGACCGTTTGTTTTTCACGGCCTGAACGGCGAGGTGCTGACAGCCGTAACCTATTCTATTATTAGCTCAATAAAAGTCCGGTTTAACGCACCACAGGGAGATATTCCATCAGGACGATGACAGCCAGACCTTTTCACGGGATATGGGGGGAAATTTTCCGCCTGACTAGAACAATCTAAGAAACATAAAAAGTCGGCGAGTGGAGAGACGTGAGCTCTGAAGGCTCCAGAGCAGCAGCAGCAGCAGCATCTGAAACGACCACGAGAGGGGACGTCCCGGGCCGGGGGGGGGGGGGGGGGC
>NC_024317.1:940847-944290 GCF_000523025.1 Cynoglossus semilaevis | reverse complement strand
GATGAAGGAGAGGCAGTGCCGGGGTCAATCATCACCAGCTCCAGAGTTATTAAAGTGTTTAGACAAAGAGCTGTGAAATGAAGACCACATCCTCTGCATGTTAACCAGCTCCGAGTCGCAACTCTGGACATGTGGGGCAGGGCTCAGTCGTACTATCACAGCACCAGGGGGCGTCTGTGGTTCTGAGGCAAAAAGACGAGCGCAGGAAATCACAGGCCGTCAGGAGGCTCTGAAGAAACGGTTGATAAATAAAAAACAAACTCTTTTAAAGCTGACTCTCAGTGAGATGATGCTCAGAGTCAGTTTTGTTGAATTTTCTGCTCTAATTTATAAAAACACAGATTTGACCTGAAGATAAACTGATGTAAAAAGATTTTACTGAAGATATAACGTTGAAAAATAAACAAATAAAAAGGTTAAAAATAAATAAAAATAAAAAGTTTTTGGCCTGGGTGTTCAGAGATTACGGGCCAGGGGTGGCCCGAGGGCCAGGGGTTTAGGACCCCTACATTACTGACAGGCCAAGTACAGTCATAAAATGTTTAAAAAAAAAACAACAACCAACAACTAGACTCCTGTCAGGTGACCCCACAGCTGGAGGCAAATCACACTGAGGTTTTCACTGATAATTCTACTTCCTGTTGTTGATCAGCAGAGGGCGTGGTTCAGCTGTTCTCTGTTACAGTCAGTCAGTCAGTCAGGCTGGAGGCTGGTTATGTGGAGTGGGTACATTTGAAGCAAACGTCTCTGTCACAGATGAGGAGCCCCGTCTGTTGTCGTGTCTGTTGTCGTGTCTGTTGTCGTGTCAGGACGTCGGCTCTGCTGCCGGGAGATACCAAAGGGTAATAAGAGCTGAAGGTCCCAGAGAACAGTTCCCCTGAGAACGCTGTGTCAACATTATTGTTCTCACTGACACAGACTGTAGTTTCCTGCTAATCACCACAGTCACAACCAGCAGAGAGAACGTCGGCACAAAGGCCTAATCCTGGACTTTACCCAGCCTGACGGGGAGAGGGCGCCGTAATCGCCCGGCTACCAGACTCCTCCTGCTAATTAATAACAACTTCTGGGGAGACACTTCTGAGGCCCTCGGCTCCAGTGGCTAGGAGCCCATCAGCAGCAGCAGCATGAGCAGGCGGCGCCAGCACAGGGCGGAGGGCTACAGAACAACAGCAGCTCTTTAGAACAACATTAAATCAAAGCACAAGTGTGAGAACAACAAGTGACTTATGGGTAATGAGAGAATTCACACGTCAGAAAAACAAATGACGAATCAGTTCAATTAGAAAATCTGAAGACGGTGCCGTTTGTTACTGACATTTAACAAAGTAAAATAAAATATTAAAAAGAAACTAAAAAAAATCCATATTTATTTTATATATATTATCAAAAATATCTACACAAGATTAAAGTGAAGGTTGAAAAGAATCATTCAAATCCTACACCTGTTTGTTCAACCCTTCTCTGAAGACGAAGGTGTGGGCGGAGCATTAGAAACACAGAACGCCAGCATTTACATTCACATCAGATCAGATCAGATCATGGAGCTGTTTGGAACTGTGTCGTTCTGTTCATTGATGTGATTTTTTTTCTATCACAGGAACAAATCTGTTTTTTTTTGTTTTTAACGCTGCTATAAAACGAAGATGAAGACGAACGTTGACTAATGCTGCTGTAAAACGAAGATGAAGACGAACGTTGACCAAACGTAAACACATCAAGGTGAGTTCCAACTCCTCACCTTTGTTGGCACAAGCGATCCACTGCAAAGGTGTGACATCATAGTTGTGTTGGCCGACGGAGAAGGTGAAAACACGAACCTGGAAAAACGACAACCACAAAAAAAATTCAATTTATTAAAAAAATTAAAAGTGTAAAACCCCGGCCTGTTTAGTTGAACACAACACTGATATACTGTACCTGCAGGAATTGAGGAAAGACACAAAGTTTTTAGACCAATTAGGTTGTTGAAGAGGTCAAAAATTCGTCGAAGAGAAAAACCGTGAGTTAGCGTTTTCCTCCATACAGAGTCTGACACGGCAGTTTCTGATGACGACTTTTTAAAGAACGTGTCGCCAATTATTTAAAATAAAAATATATAAGTCACCAGGCGACAGCAGCTGCTCTTATTTTCTGTCGTAAAATCAAGTGGGGGACGAGGATGTGAACAAACTCGTTATCTGTTGGCAGTAATTTGTACGGCTCTAATGATAAAGTGGCTAATTAGTCAGTGGGTCAGAGCTGTCGACACCAGCGCCGGAACAACTGAGACAGAAGTTGTTCTCACGTGCGATCCAAACGTCTGTGATGTCATCAGACAATGTCAAACAGAAGTCAGCTTCCTGGAACAGTGTGTGGACACACAGCATCTCCAGACAGCAGCCTGATGGGGGGGTGAGGAGGGGTGAGGAGAGGGGGGGGCACTCACCGTTTTGTTGGGCCAGTTGTACTTCTCAAAGATTTCCTGAGCTCGATCCTCCCCACCATCTGTAAACATCATTATCATCTTATTGCAGTTGGCCCTCGGGGCGCTCGACTCCTGTGGCACAGAGGGGGGAGAAAAGGAGGGGAGGGGAGGGGAGGGGGAGTAAAAGAGGGGGGAGGAGGACAGGAAGGGGGGGGGCATTTAGAGAAAATGCTGAATAAAATAAAAAGGACGGTGACGCAGCAGGAACGTCTGATGATCTCACATACCCCCCCCCCCCATCTGCTCCATCAGGTGTAAGAGGGGCCGTGATTGGACGACTAAATTATGACTAGTGAACTTGACCTAGTTAATACAAGTATTATTTTAAACAGCAGATGAATCATTTTGAGTTTGGCTTCTGATTTTAATTATTGTTTTAATTTGTAAATGACGTTTCTTAGAATCGTGATCGAATCCCTGACATTTATAGACGTTACGACACAAACTGAGATCAAATCCAAAAAATATCACAGACTAAAAAAAATCATCAAAAAGTCAAATACCCATGTTCAGTAATACTAGTACGAGTACTACATGTCATACTGCAGTGACTGTAGTTTTACTGTCGTCTAATTCAGCCTCAGTTTTCACATGTCTGTTGATGAACCGTTGACACCAACAACCACAGAGTCTAACGCCACCATCAGGATCTTTCTGGAACTTCAGCTCTGGCGTTAAATTTGATTCTGTCAAATGCACTTTCAGCAGCACATCAGCAGTAAATGCCCAGAGCCAGCCCCCCCCACCGGACCCCCCCCAACCCCGTGTGCACAGCAGCTGCCATTTATATGCAGCCCGGCAGCACGTCAGTCTGACAAGATCCTAATAAAGATAAATAACGTTGCCACAATTACATATTTTTATTGTTGCTTCTGTCACAAATCACGGCTGAGAGTGTGGCACAGACAGCGATTAACGGGACTTTTTATTTTTCATTCTGCTGACAAAGAGAAGGGGAGGTGGGGGTGAAGGAGGG
>NC_024317.1:929051-938421 GCF_000523025.1 Cynoglossus semilaevis | reverse complement strand
AGTAAGGGTGGCAAGGGGGAGGGGGGGGGGGGGGGAAGGGTGGGGGGGGGAGGGGAGCAGTCGGCACTTGGCTGTGTGCCTCCAACCCCAGCAGAGGAATATAAAGTGTCTGCGGCCGATCCTCTCTGGGCCGGCCTCATCAATCATCCCATCAGAGCCCATTAGGGCGGCAGCCTCTGAACACACACCGCAGCATACGGAGCTGAGGCAGCACCTGGGTACGGAGCACGGGGACGCGGGGGCCGCTGACAGACATCAGCACCGCCGCACCGCACCGCCTCCACCCTAATACCGCCACCGCGGTTAAATCAGCTCAACCTGTGACGATGACAGAAAGCTGGAAATGTCTGCTCGGAATCAGAGCGGCCGACTGTCACCACCGTTTCATCACTTTTCAAATGAGTATTAATGGCTGCATCAGACGTGGCAGAAGGTACCGCGGCGGTACGCGGCTTTTTTCACGGCTCTTACGTTCAGCAGCTGCTCGAAGGCGAAGGTGAAGCCGGACTTGTAGTCGGTGGTTCCTTTGGCCTGCATGTGCATGACGGCCTGTTTGAAGATCTTCTTGTTGCGAACGTTGGCCTGGACCAAAGTCCTGAAGCAGGAAACCACGGCGTCGGCCTTCTCGTTGAACTGGAGGAGGGAAACACAGAAACTAGATGTTGAAATGTTGGAATCTGATTATTGACGGAGGAGTTCAGCATTGATCGCAATTAATCCTGATCAATCAACATAAACGAAAAAAAGTTGTTTATTCTTGGGCAGAAAGACACGGTTTTTACTGTTGATAAATGGAAACGATGATGAATTTTAATCTGAAATTACTCTGGTGACCAAATCTAACCAAATATGAATCAACCACAAGTGAAATATTAAATATGAAATTACAGACAAATGAGTAAATCTGTCATTAACACAAACATATGACGACAACAATAACAGAATCAAATCTGGAAGTTCAGCTCAAACTGCTGTGTTCAAACTGGAGTCAAACCAGTTTAAAAGCCTTCACTTCTGTTGGCTCCAACTTCAGGTCTGATTTGTTACAGTTTCTGTTTTTATTCCTCCGTCACCCGTTTGTTAGTGGACGGTGACAGGACGTGGGCAGACGTAGGATTTCTGTGGTTCTCAGACGACGTAAACACAGATAATTAGCAGCTCTGACACAAAGACCAGGTGCAGCTGAAAAACCAGTGAGAGTCGGAGAGAAGAAACCCAGCCACGGTGAAATCACCTGTCTGATCTCATCCCCCAAATTAGTCCGACGCTCCGCGTGTGTGTGTTTGTGTGTGTGTGTGACTCCAACATTAGCAGTGATGACTTTAAGCTCAGGGTCTTTTTTTTAAGCTCAGATCTTAAACCACTGACATTTTCAGACCTGACTGAAAATGAAACGCTGACATTTTATCACTGGGTTTAAAAAAAAAAAACTATTTAAATGAGGAGACAAAGACTAAAAAAAACCAGAATCCATCACTGGTCCTGAACACAACAGGTTTATTATTCTACGTTCAGTTATTTGTCAGTAGTCAGTGTCAGTATTTTTACACATCCTGTCGAGGTCTGTTGTTATGAGAAACTTTCTGACATTTCTTTGTGACTTTTTTTTTTTTTCACCCTCCTGGTGAATAATGATCCAGACGTTCAGTATCAGATGAGACGACGACGGCTGCAGCTGTGAAGCTGCTCTCTCGACGGCGACGGCTGCAGCTGTGAAGCTGCTCTCTGTTAATAATAGAATGTAAAAATATATTTTAAAATCCCAAATGGAAATAAACGGAGTGTCATTAGAACTAATTCATTTACCATTGTGGGGCTGGAAACAGTGAAGTGCAGCAGAACAAGTGATTCTTTTCACTTCATTCTCAGTCATTATTTGTCTTTGTGTTTTTCTCTCAATGCCTTCACACTAAGCTTTTGTAAAAAGCCTGACTTTTCTTTCTAAACGGTGGAAATCAGATCTGTTTACAACCAGATTACTGAGCTCATTTATTGCCCTCAGAGCTGGGATTTAAGGGCATACAGTGGCTAAGAGCAATGGATTATAAAGGATTATTATAAAAAAAAAATTAAACTCTAAACAGAGTCACCACGCATGTGTGTGTGTGTGTGTGTGTGTTTTATCTGTCCTGCAGTTTAGGATAACATTAATATCCTCCTAAATGTTGTTGCTAATGAAACGCTCAGTGATCGGTGGCGGGAAAATCCCAACTGGACGTCAGTGATGCAGGAAGAGTCAAAGCCACTCTGCTGATGGTGGGGGCGCGTCCTGCCATCCAGGGGCCGTCCGCGTGATTAGAACCTGCCTTACAAACACAACAGACGTCGGCGTCACTCACCATGGCCACGTTCACGTAGTCGTCGTCGGACAGAGTGTCCAACATCTCGATGACGGAGGTTTTCATGAGCTTCAGGGTGAGGCCGCTGACGCTGCCGCTGCTGCACAGACACACAGGAGAGAAGGCTTCAGCTACAGGGCTTTACTCAGACCAACAGGTGGCACTGGTGCCCTGTGGAGGAGATACTCACACATCCACTATAATGACCATGTCCTTTGGAGATGAAGCACCTTGGATATACCTGCAACAAAAGCACAAAGAGAGAGCTTTAATTTGGAGCCATCATCTTTGTGAAGTGAAGTGAAGAGAGAAGCCAAAGTCACAGTGAGCTGAGCCACGATAACACGGGGGGGCTGGGGGGGGGGCTGAGCCCCTCATCAGCCGCGGATCACAGTGAAAGGCTCAACGGCTCAACGAGCAGCCACTGTGCCACAGGTACATGTACATACGCAGTACAAACAAATACAGTACAATACTCATCCATATTACTGTAAATAAATACTTGTTTCCTTCTGTGACGACGGACTGTTTTTTTTCACAGAGCAGAGTTCAGCGACGACGCTTCAAATATTAAAACTGACATTAACAAAAGGCACAGATTAATAATCAGACTCTGTCCTGACCAGTGTTCTAAATGAATAAATAAATTCGTACATACATGTACATATACTTACATATATAAATATATATATATTTAAATGTCAAATATATTTGTAAAGAATCTTCTACAAGTGTTTAGTAACTAACGCTGCAGCAGCACAGACCAGTCCAGACGGAGCTGTCCGTGGTGCTGATGGAGCCACAGCCCAGGCTGGTCCTGCAGCACTGACTCTCAGGACCAGTTCTACAGGAAACTGTCTGTGGTTGATAGAGGGCGCTGTACGGAGGAGGTTCAAAACTCTCCTCCTCTGTTCCAGAGGCAATTAAATTCACATTTAGTTCCGATACAAAGAGAGCTGAAACTGATGGACGTCACGGCCGTTTCTATAGTGCGTTCTCAGCGGAGGCTTTAGACGGGAGCAGTTTGACATTCTGAAGAGAGAGCGGGCAGTTACAGGCGTCTTAGGCAGAGTAATCATCAGGGTCTCCTTCTGCTGATTATCACTGACTGTGGAGAGGAGCCAGCTGCCTGTGGGCACGGCCCGCTCTCTGAGGAGCACGACAAGCTGATACGGAGGTTGAGCACCAGAGCCCCCGTAGAATTCACCACCTGCACCCCCCACCCCCCACCCCTCAATGGCAGGCACCGCTCCAACCTGCAGGATGACCCCTGACCCAGCAGCTCACTTCCTGGCCTCCTAAAATCTGTTTTTACAGACACAACCCGGTGCCCACATTGACAGGCTGCCCAGGAACTCCCAGATGGACGGAGACTTGGCCAGGCCACTGACTCACAAGAGGTCGATTCACTGAGCATGCCCAGAACGGATGTGTGTGTGTGGGGAGGGGGTTAGGGAGGGAAAAAAAAATCCAATTATTTCCAATCATAAAGAATGCCACATCAAAGGTAGGAGTTGTGCAGCTCTCCACACTGAACTTTTATCAATTTAATTAGTTAAATCTGAAATGAAGGCAGAGGGGGGGGGGGGGGAGGTGGGGCGGGGGGGGGAGGTGGGGGGGGGGGGGGTTAGTTTCGTTTCTTATTATTTTATTACAGGCCAACAAAAGAACAACCACAAATATATGTGCTATAATATCGTGCATACATCGCTAATACTACAAATCTTGCAAGTATATAGCGGATATATAATGGCGGGAAAACTCTGGCGGGCCAAATATAATTACAGGACGGGCCAGATTTGGCACCTGTGCTCTAGGGGGCGCATGACAGAAAATAATTGCGAACCACTCCATTGGACTCACTATACAGTATGTTGTCCTTCGTATTACGTGTTTCGCAAGATTATATGGTCAAATCTGTCTGTGAGTTCGTCTCACGTCTCACAGTATAGGACTCTGTGAACTCTGACCTCAAAATAACACATCCAGGCAGATCATTTCTGTTAGTTTAAACATCAGTTGGTTTTGAAGCAGTGATGGAGCGGAGACTGAGTCTGAGTCTGAGCCTGAGACTGAGGCTGAGACTGAGACTGAGTCTGAGGCTGAGGCTGCGGCTGAGGCTGAGCCTGAGGCTGAGACTGAGTCTGAGTCTGAGACTGAGGCTGAGTCTGAGTCTGAGGCTGAGTCTGAGTCTGAGACTGAGGCTGAGACTGAGGCTGAGGCTGATGCTGAGGCTGAGGCTGAGGCTCAGTCTGAGGCTGAGGCTGCTCTGCTCCGATGACTGATCTCCCTGCAGATTGTCTTGGTGTGTCTGCACTGCTCCCTCCCACTCCCCCTTCCCCTCTCCCTCTCCCTCCCTCTTTCCACTGCCTAAAGCACAACTGAATTTCCACTGTGCCCCCGGGGAGAGGACATCAGGATCAGAGAGAGCCGTGATGGAGTCAAGGATTCGTAGCCTGCAGGCTGATATGCAGCTCCACATTTCTGACAGATAGAAATCAGGAAGGGAGTGTATAATTCTCTACATCTTGACTCGCGCTTCCAGATGTGCTGTTTCTGCATGGATTCCAGTCAGTAATTACCCCGCAGCTTCTGCCCACTGATGCCGCTCGTTCCCTGTCATTACCCAGTCTCCTCGTGCCAAGACCAGGTGACAAACAGATGGGCCTGGCTGGTGTCGAACCGAGCGCCGGCGCCCGTTCTGTGCCACGGTGACACATCAGTCCAGCACCTCTCCGTCACCTCACTGAAACCACGGTCATCTGCCGACTGCTGCTGCTGCTGCTCAACTGGTCACATGACTGGGGTCAGATTTACATGTCAGAACTGTTCAACTCTGTTTCCCGACCTTTGTTTGAGCCGCGTCACAGCAGCAAACAAAAATCTCACCAAAACTGCATGGAATTAAATATAATTATCCTCTGGATTAGATGACCTCATCATTGACTAAAATCTCAGCCTGTTTAGTTGAAGACAACGCTGATATACTGGCAGGAATTGAAGAAAGACAATCACAAAGATCTGTTTTCAGTTTCCATAGCCATCTGCTGCCCCCTAGCAGAAGAGGATTGAATTGTTCTGCCTTGGGAACCCTGACGAGACAAGAAAAATCATATCAATAAATAAACAACAGTTTTAAAACCAATTAAGTGAAATGGACACACTAGTGGGCCACGGCACAGGGGTTGGGAACCACAGCTATATATCATATTTGCACTGTTCATCCAAAGGTTGGGGGCGGGGGGGGGTGATTTGTATATTCATGCAAAAACAAAGGAGCCATAACTTGTCCACCCTGTAATGTATGTCTTGATAAGAACCCCCGTCCATGTTCACACCACCTGGTGTGGAGGTGAACGCTGTGTGAACGCAGGTGAGGTGTGAATACCTCAGACATCTGCTCTCTGTGCTGAGCAGGAAGGAGGAACTGCTCCAAATGAGAGGAGATTAAAGCAGCAGCAGCAGCGGGAACATTCACAGCGACCCCACACATACAACCCCCCCCCCCGCCCCCCCGCCCACCCGGCATTATACAAGCTGCGAACACAATGACATATTCCTGGTGCTGGTGATTGTATTTCACTCTCTCGCAGCAGAGGCAAAGGAGTCTCATTGGAATTCATGAAATAGTTTTATCACGGCACGGCGCTGTAAAATCAATACATTAACTGAGCCGCGGGGCTAACTCTCCCAGGAGATTGTGTTTATGCACCTTGACCCGTTCCACAAAGTGTTGTGGAGTACATTTAAATGGAAGAAATTATCTACAACCTACATTTCAGAAACATGCAACAGATACAGACGCTGCTGCTGCTGCTGTTACTGCTGCTGCTGCTGAACAGGCCGAGGAACCACATGCCGAGGTGTCAGGTCTGACATGAGCTGAACGCCTACACCACATACACCTACACATATATGTATAATACACACAGAAACTCATATATATATATATATACCTTTATATAAATCCAACATATAAACCTGTTGATGACTATTTATTGCAGGTGAGACTGTGGACCAGTCCTGGGCTGATGGACGTATTATTCTGTGGACTGTTGCCCCTGTGGACGGGGCAGGTGTATAAAGATTAAATTAAGATAGAAACACTGGGGGACGGAGCCCAGCGCCCCCGCAGGAGACAGAAGAGATGTTGTCTGGTGTTTATTTATTCTATTTTCTGATAACTATTAGAACCGTCGGCCGCTGCTGGTCTCTTCGTCCGACGTACGGCCGAGTTAACGCCACTGTTTTAGGCTAAAAACCTCAAACGCTTTTCTTGTTTAAAAACGTGACAGATGTTGAAGAATTAATGCTAATTTAAAAAGATCAGTCATGGATTTGAGTCCAAATAGAACAAACAGCCTCTGTCTGTGGGATCTGAGCTCAGATTCTTGGCAGAAAGGTCAG
Source organism: Cynoglossus semilaevis (assembly GCF_000523025.1). Taxonomy (NCBI): domain Eukaryota; kingdom Metazoa; phylum Chordata; class Actinopteri; order Pleuronectiformes; family Cynoglossidae; genus Cynoglossus; species Cynoglossus semilaevis. Next base: position 931,675 of record NC_024317.1, on the reverse strand, counting down.
AGGTCAACTTTACCACTCACTCTTCTTCTACTAACTAACTCTGTTCCACCTGTTTATATTTGACTTAAAGCCATCTTCATCTCTGGGCTCCTGAAGATGAACTTCTACTCCTTCATGTTTTCTTCAGCCGCACCAATAAAAGTTTTTTGTTTTTTTTATAATCCAGCTTCTCTGTAGGTGAAGGTGAAAGAAGACAGATGACCTGAGGTTTAGGGCTGTAGATATTTGGAATGTTTTTTTTTTTGGGGGGGGGGTCAGCTTGAGTCGGCCCCCAACGTCTTATTATTTACAAAGACTGAAAAAAAAAAAAATCAATATTTGATACAGCCTGCACGCTGGTGTGAACCTGGGAGGTAATGGGATCTTTGTAACGCTTGGCTAACGCTACTCTGAGTCTGTCTGTGTTTTTTTTTCTCTCCCTCTCTCTCACCCCCCTCCCCCCCCTCCCCCGGTAAGAACAGACAAACATTAATAATTGCTGTTGGACCAATCAGAAACAGTTAGGTGAGGATGGGGGGTGGGGGCAGGCAAATGAAAGAGTCACTGACTGATGACTCTTTCATCTGATCTTTATTCATCAGTGGTGCATGTGTGTAGCTCCACTGTTGCACCGCGTCACCACGTTTCTTTTCTTTTCTTTTAATTCTTTCAATTTCAATGTTTCATAGACTTTCAATTAAATAAACTGTAAATAAAAAACATGAGTGGCTCCCACTCATGTATGGGACACGTTTTCCTGTTTTTTTTTTTTTTTTAGATTTTTGAAGTTATAGCGCCACCTAGTAAAATCCTTCTGTTTTGTAAATGTTTCTCTTCCTGCAGAGAAAACACAACTTCTGGTTCACACGTTTGTTTTTGGGGCTGTTGTTTTATCTTCCATTTGTCCGTGTTGTTGTTGTTGTTGTCGTCGCCGTCAGATGGTGACATCACTTCCACCTCCGTGAGCACACATGACAAGTTTACCTCGCCGCTGTAACACGCCTGATTGGCCGCCTCTCCAGAGAATTGTGGGAGACGGCACGTTAGTGTGTAATCACATAAGTCTGACCTGACACGTGGTGACACTCCCTGCCACAGTCGTGCCACTCAGCACGGCCGGGCACAAGTTGCTAAGCAACAGGCTACAGGAAATGTGGAGAGGCTGCGACACCGAGAAAAGGTTGACAGAAACGACAGAGACGACGACGACGGCGGAGCAGAGAGGACGACGAATACACCGCTACCTCTGTCTAACCCTGTCTCCAAATGTCCCAGCAGACCCCCCCCCTCCCTGCCCCCCCTCATCTCTGCCCTTGTTCCCCCCTGTCTGTAGTTACAGCCCCCCCCCCAGTCTAAACACGTGTCGGAGAACGAAGGTGCGATGAAGTCGACAGATCACAGACGGGAGGCCGGCGTTCAGTCGTACTCCGACACGGCGGCCGGGGGTTTCCACCATTTTTCGTGTTTGTTGTGTTTCCTGCTGTGACTGTGCGGCGCTGGGTGTTAACTTAATTAACCTGTCAGGGAACACCTCGTTAGTTTGATGATTCCAGATACGCTGAGGTGTCGAGTGAAGTGCACAGACCGGAGCGTTGGACTTGGACTGACCTCAGATCAACCTGCTATTTCTAATTGTCTTAATTAAACAATTACCTGTTAATTACAGTTACATACAGTAAACAGTACCGACCCAGACTGGGTGACTGATGATCTACTGCCCCTACAGGTCAGGTGAGGCAGCGCTGCTGGTGTGAAAACAAACACAAATGTTGTGTTAATCTGACTCAAATTTAAAAATGAAAAAATATATCAATTAAAACGTTAGCGCAGTTAGCTAAATGCTAATTACTCCTCTCATACTTAACAACTGCTTTTCTGGGCTTTGAACCAGTTTTTTGTTATTGTTGGAAAATTGTCATTTTTAGAAATTAGGATTTGGGCAGAAACAGAGCAGCCAGAACTGTTGTTGTCTGTCATCAACGTTACTGATGATGTCAGGTCTGTACTGAGCAGACACTTAACTGTGTCTGTAATTATTTCAACCTGAGTCTGTATCTCATGTTATAAAAGGTTTTTCTAGACGTTAGAACACGTGTTTTTATAAATGTTTGTTTGGTCGTTGACTTCACCTGACCGCCTGGCCTGACCTCAAACAGCCACACACTTCATCCTAACCTGTAACCAGGCAACAGTCAGGGCTGGAACAAAGCTGAAGTGACAGTGGCGGTGGGTCGACCGTCGACGGCTGAAATAACTGTTTGCTCTGACGCAGCCTAGTTCTGTCCCGACGACCGCGTTCTCCTCCCCCCTCCCTCCCTCCCTCCACAGATGAGAGCTCTGTGGCGCGGTGGCTCCACGGGCAGCGGTGTCGGCCAGTTAAAAACAGAAACCCTATCTTTCTTTGTCCTTGCGGCCGAGTGCATCTTACATTATCACTCACTGAGATAACCAGAGGTGAGGAATGTTCTGACCTCCATCCATTAAACAATATCTACTTAGCTGTAGGCTGCAGGGGGCGACGCTGCGCACACATCAACAAAGCTGGGGGGGGAGACAGGAAGTTATTTATTCATCTTCCTGGACCTCTTCTGTTAAGTACCGGGGGGGGGGTCAGAGGGGGTTGAGGGGGGGCTGTAGACCTTGAT
>NC_024317.1:925779-929011 GCF_000523025.1 Cynoglossus semilaevis | reverse complement strand
AGCCCCCCCCCCCCCTGCCCCCCCCCGGACTCTCTGCTGCCCTCACCTGGTGTTCAACTCTCCTCTGTCCATTTTGTAGTGAGACAACGAACCGTTTCAACACTGACCCACAGCTTGAGCACCATGACTCAACCCCACGTTGGTACTCACCACGGCCTCCTGCGCACGTCGTACAGGTCGATCTTGTTGGGCGCCCTCCACGGAGTGGCTGAGGAGCGGGAAAAAAACAGGTTATTAGTCGAGGAGTTTACTGCGGGATATTTTCTGATCAGATTAGATCAAAGCAATCATGGCTTCATTTTTCTGAGCTTCCAGTAAAACCATCTGATAAGAGACGGCCAATGAGGAGCCCAGGGTCACACTGGACGTTATCGTAGCCAGACTGTTGACGGTGTTCACGGCGTGACCTGTAGCGTGTACCTGGGTAGTACCGCGTCACTCCCGTGGCGCTGCCAAACACCTGCCAACGCAGAGAGCTGTCCTCGCGGCGGTTCTCGATGAAGACCCTCTCCAGGGCCTGAGTCCAGTTCAACTCATTTAGGATGACAGGAGCTGGAAGGAAACCAGAGGAGACAACAGGACACTGAATTATATACAGGCAGAGTTAGCATGGCTAAGTTAGCCTGGAACACTTCACAATAAAAGTCTCCGTCAAAAACGTTTTATTTATTTTATTTATTTATATAAAGATGTCGTTTGGACAAAGTTTAAAAAGACAGAACCACGATGTTTTACCAACAAAATCACTAACTGGAAAATTCAGTCCCTTTTGATGAGCTTTTCAGAATAAAAGCTGTAGTGTATACAACAACAACAACAACAACAACAACAACAACAACAATATAATCAACCGATTAAATTAACAAGACAACAAAGACCTGACGGTGAGGCCGGTGACTGTGAATGGGACTTTTTTGGGGATTTTTCTTTTGGAGTTTGATTGTTTCATGAACCAAAGTGTTTTATTCTTGTTCCTAAACCATCAGACGACAGGAAGTGGTAAATAATCTCTGTTTAATTTGAAGCCGTTGAAGGTTTTGATTGGTTCTGAAAACTTCTTTATATAGTGATTAAATTTGAGTTGTGAGACTAATAAAACTCCCAGGTTTATATACATATAATGTTTTCAATTAGTTTTCAGGTTATTTATACATTTATAACTGAACAAATGAGCTGCGTTAGAAGGTTTAAAGTTTAGGGTTTGAGTCCCTGAGACTGAAAACAGAACTTTTACTGGGCTGGAGTTCAGAGGCAGCAGAGTTTTTAACAGGTCGGTTCATTTACTCCTCTAGGGGGCGCAGATGAGGAAACTGAGACGACCTTGATGAAGGTCATCTGACACCGGCAGCTCACGGAGGAAGAAAACAACTCAGCAGCAAAAATAATAAAAAAAATCACTCAAATTAAAAATGTCAGTTCAATATCGAAACCATTTATGAAAATATTTTTTCTGCCTCAAATTTAACTTTGTTGTTTTTTCATAACAGATCGTAGAGAAAAGTGTCTCGAAGTCAAGTCTGTCGACACCGGGAATAAAAGTCGATTTAAATTTTTTTTAATTCACCAGATTTTAATTAATAAGCTCATATAATTATTCCTTTTTTTTTATTTTTGATCTTGACAAAATCAGATCAACTTTAGAATAACAGCTGGTGTGTGTGCGGTTTGAAAGCTGAGCTGGAGTCAGACGGCCGGCGGTGTAATCAGAGTTTTAATAGCCACCTGATTAAAGGGGAAACAAGATAAGGTGCTGAGCCGCGGAGAACTTCACTCACTCCTCTGATTTAATTAGTCAGACAAACAGAAGCAGATAAAAACCCGTGGACCCGGCGCTCCCGCTCTTCTTGACCCGCTCTTTTGAATTTAACACAAATAATGATCATTATCCAATTTCCTGTCTTTCAATTACTGCTCAGTCGAAGACACTTTCAGGTAAAAGACACAACAGCGACATGCCTACACCCCCGCTCCCCCCCACCACTCCCACTCCCCCGCCCCTCATTGTGCTAAGAAAACTCTCTCTCTTCAATTTCAGGGACAGACGTTCGTACGCACATTGGCAACTGTGCTATAAAAGCAACTAAATACTGTCTGGAGGATAAGAGCGAACGAAAGCCAAATTACAGCCATCACCGGGGGGAGAACTTGGAAATGTTTGTTTTTAAAATGAAAGAAGAAAGAATGTGTACGAGGATAAACTTAGCCTGACAGATGGGAGGGAAAATAAAACAGAAAAAAAACAGAAGGGGGGGGTGAGAGGGGGCTGATGAAAAGGAATGCAAATATTAACATGAATGAGTGGCTGCGTTCACAGCCTGAGAAAAGAGGCAATTTGTTTCCCGTGAAGCCGCGAACAAACATCAAACCTTTAACTGTTAAAGTGAAAACTGCTGAATTTAAGACCGGACGCCGCAGCAGCAGCTGCTGGTTGTTAGTGTTTACGTACACGTCACAAACTCCCCGTCCTCGCCAACAAGTCGCTGATAAAAACCTTGACTTTGCGCGGCTGACGACAGCTGCGGCTTTAGCACCGACCGTAAAGCAATCTGAAGATGATTTTATTTGATGACTCACTTCTGAAGAAAGTTTGCAGCGGAGACTTTTGGCGGCACGGCGGTTACACTATAATTAGGAGTTCAGATGTGAAAGAAAGGATTCAGAAATAAACTTTGTGTCGTTTTCACTTATGTGGGGAAAAAAAAAAGTTTCTTTCTGTACGTTGATGGAACAGAAAGACAAAAACTGCTGTTCTTTAGGATGGAATTATCAACGAGAGAAATGTCAGAGAATATATGAACCGTGGTCGGACACCGGTCGGGTGTCGTGTCTGAGGTTGAAGCCATTTCACCTGAAGAAGGTGAGGCAGCTGGAGTCGAACCAAAAACCTTTTTTTCCCCACAGCGTGTGTAAATGACACGGTCTGGGTCGAAGTTGGACGGACGGTGGGATTATTATTAGATAAAAGAATTTCACCGATCAGTTTCACCTGGTTTAAATCATTAATTTCAACAGCTCTAATTTTGTTAAATCTTATTTCACTTATATATATATATACATACTTGGTGAAGTACTACGTCTGACCGTCTGTGGGAGTACTGGGCGTGTATCGTGAAGATGAGCTGATACACAAACTCTGCATTTCAATTTCTTCTGGGTCGTGCAGTCCTCGGTGGTTCCAGATCCAGCCGATTAATGTGTAAAAGTATTATCCTTTGAGCAGGAGTTATCACAG
>NC_024317.1:918744-925715 GCF_000523025.1 Cynoglossus semilaevis | reverse complement strand
CCACACCCCCCCCCCCCCCGGTTAAAAAAAAAAAAAAAAAATCCATCTCAACTGTCCATCCTAAAATCTTTGTGTTTGAACCGACTCGACGTGTGAGGCAGATTATCAGTGGCATCGCTGCGGCCGCAGGATTTCACCACCGACGTCGTGTTTGACCCGGTTTCAGGATGACTTTGCGTCTGTGACGTCTCTGGCGGCCGCGGCGGTACACGTGTGTTTTTTATTCACACCAGGCGCCGGTCAGTCTTCATCTTTCAGTCGTGAGGAAACACACACACACACACGCCCGCGCACACACCCATAAGCATTAGCATTAGCAGGGAAACACATCTGCAGGTAATCTCAGACTAATTCCCGCTGATTTATTCCGTTCGGATCCGCTGTGACTTCTCAGGACATTTGATAAAAAGACAAATTTCCCCTGGGTTGGAAATATGTCCAGCGGCAGACAGAGGCTCCGAGCGCCGCGTTAGGCTCATCGTTCACATGAAACGCGGCTCTCTGTGATATCTTTAAAAGGTAATTCATCAGCTGCCGCTCCCCCGACACCGAGGACACCCTTGGCTTTGCCCCTTCATGGAGCAGGACTGCACACCAAGTAGAGAAACAATTATGAATGGGATTTATGGAGCATCTCTGTGTGAGATCGTTCCTCAACGTCCGTCCACCAACACCTACTTCATCAAACCACCCCCCCTCACCCCCCAACCCCTCACACACACACATTACTCACCATGATATACTCGTGATAAGGAACTGTTCAAACGGATCTGCCCTTTAAAGCGGGGGTCCCCAACCCCTGGTTCGCCAGACCACAGTCGGACACAGTGAGACGTCAGTGGTCGTAACCATTTACCTTCTTCATTTAAAGACAGTCAAAATCATCAGTCATTCAGACTCTGATGCTGACGAGATGAAAACAACTGAGTTCCTTATTGGTCGACAGTGTGAATCTTTGTGAATCTAAATGGGTTTTTTTTAAAACGTCCTGATCCTTTACGATCCTCCAACAGTCGACACCAGGTGGTACCAGTCTGCAGTAACAGCTAGTACCAGGGCCACAGCTTTAAAGACTCATCACCATCACCGTTGTCATGGTAATAATAAACAAACATATTCTACTGCAGTATTCTGGAGTGGCTAACGCTATGCTAATGATAACTTTGACATTAAGGCAACATTTAACCGCTACGCTAACTTTGACATTAAGGCAACATTTAACAAGTTCACGTGAACACCAGTATTTTCAGTCAGCTCACTGAACCAGGTGACTGAACCAGGTGACTGAACCAGGTGATGACATCACTGGTGTCACTTCAAACTGGTATCAATAAAATAATAAAAAATAAAAATCAATCAGGAATCACACTGTTGTCGTTGAATCTTATCCTCATTCTACCGTTTTCTACCAGTTCAACTCTCCCTCTCCCTCTCCCTCTCTCTCTCTCTCCCTCTCTGTCTCCCCCGTTTCCTCCCCTTCACCTTTTCTTCTTCCTACTTCTCTCTTCCCTCCTCTCGCTCCGGGCTGTTTTGTGGCCGGGCTGAGTATTAAAAGAACCTGAACCTTAAACCTTTCATCCTGCAGAGAAAACAGCGGCAACAGAAACTGGCAGCAGCTCGCACGCCCACAAAGAGAAGCCAAATCGAAACCTTTGTTAAGAAAAATGTGGTGATTCACTGTTTGTTTGTTTGTTTGTTTTTTTATTCTGTAGGAAAAACTTTGACTGAAAAAGGATTAAGCCGCAGAAGAGAAATAAAAGAAAAAAATAAGTGAATTTGAACCGAGGTTAAAAAGAAATATGATTCCAAACAACGATGAAAAGTCGTTGACTTTTCTGCTTGGTGTCGAGAAACCCGTCCTAAAAATATCCCACGCCAGATTTAAACACACTGTGTGTGTGTGAGTGTGTGTGTGTGTTTAAGGAAATGAGTTTCCTAATTAAATGAGAGCGTCATTAACAAACAAATAAGATGTCATTTGTGAAGCCAGTGGTGAGTGAAGTCAACGCTGTCTGCAGGTGAACGATAGCAACACTTCACTGGGTCGCCCTTAATGGGCAGGACGTTAGCATGTTAGCATGTTAGAGTTCCACATACACGTCATCATATCAGAGGTGCTGTGTTAAAAAGAATTAGCTTTTTTCAAATATTTAAGCTGGTTGTTCTAATGACAAATGTTTTTGAAAGAACTTTTTTTAACACATTTTAGCAGCTAACCTTCTTCCAGCACTAACGTAAACCGTGGTTATATTTTGATCAGTTCAGGTCCATTATAATCAAAGGGGATTGTAGATAATAAATATAAAATTTAAATCAAGAGAAGCTGTAAAAAAAGAATATAAAAGAAGTTATAGTTGTAGAGTTGATTGTTTGTTGCTAAACGCTAATCAACTCTTAGCTTCAGTTTCAGTCATGGAGACACAGAGAAAGAGAAGGAACAGAAAACAAAAAAAACATTATTCAGGATTCTATAATAATGATTGACAGCTACGTGTTCAGGTCTGGGCCAATCAGACGGACGAGTACAGGAAGTTGACACAGTGATATTCAGGGTCAGTTTGTGTTAGTGCATGTGTGTTTGACTAATAGAAAAATAAGATTGACACTAAATTCTTTATCCTGATTTAAAAAGTTAAATATTAACAGCAGCTCAAAACAAATACCATATCAGTAAAGATTCGTTTTTATTTTTATATCGATCTACACAAATAAATACGCTGATTTAAAAACCACACAAAAAAATCTCTCTTGAATTTGGGATCATCAATATTAAATCAGATTAGATTTTATTGATCCCAAACAAGAGAAAAACTAAGACAATTAAAAAAAGACATTTAAAACATAAAATACTACAAATTATAAAAGTTTTCTACCCTAATATTTAGACAAAAAACTACATTAAATTATATATAATACTAAAATATTAATATATAAATATTAAAGATCCAGTCCCCCCCCTCACCCCCCGCAGTTTTAATTCCATCCAGTCGGAGGCCCACTTTTCGTTTCTGCACAGCCTCATTAATTTATTCCCCTGTGCCTCTGTTGCGATGTCCATCCAATAATAAGCAATGATAATTAGAAGAAAACTGTGCGAATGTTTGACCTAAGCTAATTAGAAAGTTTGCAGACTTGGCAGCAGAAATCAGCGCTGGGATAATGAATCATAAAACGCTTCATTACGGCGCTCAGGGAACACTCTCCATCTCAATAAACGGACACCAGGCCTGGCAGACAAATCAAAGCGGGACAGACACGCCGCCTCATTTAGCCACCCAAAGATCACAATAAAAGGCTTTTTTAATTCAATCTAAATGGAGGCTATTTTTAACGTGACTCGCCGCTTCTGTGTCACCGCTGCTCCTCGCCGTTTGTGCCTCTATAGCTCCACCTGTCTGTCATTGATTACAGCAGGACAAACAGAACTGACAAAGTGGAAGAAAAACTAACTCAGAACTCAGTACTGCAGTACCTCGTTGTACTTCTGAACTTCCAGTTTCCTCTCCTCTCCCCCCCTGCCTCCCCTCTGGACTCTGGACCCCCCCCCGCACCCCCCCTCTGAGGGCCCGGTGGTCAGCCTACCCACTCAAACTACTTCCCCTCTGCCCATCCCTTCTCTCAGACGCCCTGCTGACCCCTGTTGGAGGATCAGAGCGCTGCAGCACACCTGGGTCAAAGTCCCGTATTCAATCACTGTAAAGTTTTGATAATTTCAAACACCTCATCATGACTCAGCGTGACTCTGCACCAGATCTTTCTTAGTCCTTATTATCATTAAAATATGTTTCTGTTTTTGACCTCAGGCATTTGCTGCTTTTTTTTAAGGTCATCTTTATGAATCAAAAATAATTAAAGACAAATTGCAGTGACTTCAGTCCACAGTCTACCACAGAAGTGAAAATCTAATTAAAGCCACTGCACCAGTTTACTGGTCTCCACCCAGCTCAATCAGGAGGCCTTTATTCTCCGACTCCAATCTTCAGACAGGGGAACCAGACCTGGCACAAAATGGTTCCAGGAACAGAGTACAGTTCTGATTGCTCTATTGTGAGCTGCCTCTGCCCTTTGACACCTACCCCTGAACCACGGGCTCTAATTCAGACAAGATTTGTCTGGAGACACAGCTGGAGGCCGTTCTTCAGACAGGTGAACACAGGCCGGTCAGGAAAGACCGAGAAGAAAGAGCAGGAAGATGAGAACGAAAAAAAACAACGGCCGTGAGTCTGGACACGTTTGGACGGAGACCAGAGATGAGTAAAAACTGAAGCAGGTCTCAGCAGGAGGTAAAACATGACCTGACATAAACTGGACTCCAGTCTGAGCTCTTTCCTCAGGACAAATGTTCAACGTAAACTGAGACAGCGTTCTATCAGCGACACGCCGGAGGAGAAAAGAAAACAAATGTTCAACGTAAACTGTTCCATCAGCGACACGCCGGAGGAGAAAAGAAGGTATCGGAATAATATCGTTATCAATCCGATACCAGACCTCTGAATCGTCCAATCAGCAACCAGAACAAGATGTTTCTAAAGTGGGTGAAACACCTGCAGTACTCACAGCCTTTGTAGATGTCCGTTGGAATCTGCACCGCACTGGACGAGTAGTTGACCTTGTTCTTGAAGTTGGGATCGTCAACAAACTCCAGCTCCAGTGGAGACGAGCTCTCCAGCAGACTCTCCTCCTCGCCATCCTCCGTCTGTGCACGCACGCACGCACACACACACACACACCAGTAAATACACAAGATACAGATGTAAGCAGAAACAGGGGAACATGCAAAAAAAAAAAAACAAATCTTGTGAATGTTGTGATGATGTGGAGTTGAAAAGACGGAGCGTTCTGACATCGGTCTCCGCTGATTTTCTGCCTTTCATCACAGGTTTCAGATGAGACACCAAACAGAGACTCATTAGTGGACACGATGACCATCACAGACTCACGAGGTGTCACACAAATTATCCACAACAACAACCACCGTCCAACACTGGCTCCTCATTGGTCGCCTGCCTCCCTGTTCTCTCTACACAAAATCTGATCTTTGGTCTTTTCATCTTCTCAGCGTGGACACAGTCCATTAGGACCAATCAGCACTCGTGTAGACCATTAGTAATGTGACGAATATCAAAGCGATGAGACTGATGGGGGGAGTTGGGGGGGGGCAAGTCTGAGATTTTAGTTTATATTCTGACATGTTCTGGAGAACGATCTGAGGGAGCGACTGGAGAACTTCGTCACACTCTGAGAAATAAAACACAGTGAAAATGTCAAGACTCTAATGTACAGTGTTTGTTAAACAACAACATGCGTTCATGCACCGAGCTCTCTGATGCCCCCTGCTGTACAGAAGTTGCCGTGGGCTCAGTCTGCCCCCGCCCCCTCCATTAGCCATCCTTCATTAGCTGTGATTTGTTGATTATTTGTCAAACAGAACTCTCATCTTTGGTCACTTCTGGTGAACTCTGAAAACAACGTTTGCCTCCAGACTTCCATCTTCAGAGGAAAAAAACAAAAAAAAAACCCTCTCCTCATTCCAATGAAGCCGCGCTGCTAAAGTGAACCTGACGTGATTAAAAAAATGTTTGTACTTGAGAGAAATTAAATCAAACGCCCATGTCCGTGGCAGACACTGATTGATGTGCTGACTCTAATTGACTATTAAAACCCAATTACAAGCTAGGGGGGTGGGGGAGGGGTAAGGGGGGGGGCAGCCCCCAGATCTTTGTGTCGAAGCCCTGCTGGAAGTCAACATCAGGGAAAACATCGCTGCATCGTCGACATATCTACACACCATCAAAGCAGATGTGAAGTCGGGACAGAGGTCACATGGTTTTAGAATATTAACTAGTTGTTGATGAATATTACCTCTAATACCCTCATCCACACTGCCCTACAGGGGGCGTGGAGAGGCAGATTTTCTCCCCCTCTTCACGCCTGAGTGTGACACCTGACGGAGGAGCGTCGGCCCTTCAGCTGCACCGACTGTGAGGGGGAGGTGTTTGTTTATGCCCTGATCCGACTCTGACTCTGTCGGCGTGGAGCGAGGAGAAGAGCCCAATCATAATTAACCACAGCAGCGTCTAATTAGAGGAGGAATAACTCCACACAGAGAGCACTGATTGGTTGGTTTTCCTCCACCTTCCTCCACCTGTTTGGTTCAATTCATTAGACAATTTGTTCCTTTTATCTCCCGGTTCTCCAGGTTTAATTAAAGGCTAAAGAGGACGGAGACGACATTTTAAAGGTTCGTTCACTCCTGACTTCAGCCGACCACAGAGTGTGTGTGTGTGTGTGTGTGTGTGCCATTTCTTCCCAGAAAGTGCTTTATAAAAAATAACTATGTATAAAAGAAAAGGCCGTCGGCACGGTGAACATTTGACATGAAAACAGAAAGTTCCTGAGGATATGACTGACAGGAGTCGTAAAAGTTCTGCAGTAAAAGTAAAATGGAAGCGAGAACGTTTCTAACAACTGGTCATTAATATAATGGACAAGTGAACAAAGACCGAGGAACTGAATGTTTGGTTTGTTTGGAATAATTAACACAATTATGACAACTTAACCACGAGTCAGTTTTCAGTTTCCTTTGATGACATTTGTAAACGTTTGTGAAAAAGTAATAATAAATTATTACTTTTTCGAGTGAAATTTCTAATATTTTTCACTGTATCAAAAGTTTGTATTTAAACAAATTTGCATGTGTTGTTTTTTTAGCAAAGCTTTAGTTAAAAAAATACAGAAAAATCATAAAAAAACCCAGCTTTTATGTTTCAACAAAACAAATGAAACTGTAATCAGGGCTGAAAGAGAGAATTAAAAAAAAAAGTTTATTAATTTGACTTTAACATATCTCCACCGCCCCTTATTGGGGCCCGCCCCCCACTTTCATAAACGCTTCTATAGGCTTAGGGGCTAAGAATGCATGATGTCAGTGTGTGTGTGTGTGTGTGTGTGTGTGTGTGTGTGTGTGTGTG
>NC_024317.1:916726-918372 GCF_000523025.1 Cynoglossus semilaevis | reverse complement strand
GTGGGTGTGTGCCATGTTAATGATGACCGATGTTCTCCAATTAGATGTGCTGACAGGCCCTAAAGCCACGTGTCATTAATCACAGCGGAGCTGTGCACAAAGAGAAAATCACACCATGATTTATTGCCCCTCTGCGCCTCCTTCTCTCACCCCCCTCACCTCTCTATCTCACTCTCTTCCCATCGTTTTGTGCTTTGGTGATCTGCGGGGAAATTGTTGCACTTCTTTCATGGAACTGAATCAATCAGCGGGGCGGGGGCTCTGAGCAGGAAGTGGGCCGCTGTCAGAGGCCACTGAGTGGCCGGGCCGGGGCCGGGCTTAAAGACGCGGCGTTCTCCAGGCTGAGACGTTCTCAGTCAAAGTGACATGCAGTCGTGTTGAGGGTTCAGGGCTGAGGTGGAAACGATCAGGATCGAGGACGGGAGACTGGGAGACAACGGCCGAGGTCGCCGTCACATGCACCACACAGGAGTGTCACCTCACTAACACATACAGACAGCCCCGGGGGTCTGTGACCGGGGGGGGGGCAGGGGTCATCAACACCGACGGGGCCAAGAGGAAGGGTGGGGTTGCAGGAAAAAGTGAGGCGAGGGCAGGAGTTGGGGACTGGAGGCAGGCAGGTGCAGTCCGTACTGTACTCACATAGTCTGAGTCCGCTTTGGAATCGTAGTATGAAATGGCATTCTCCTGTGCAGGAAAGAAAAGTGAGAAGACAGATGAGAGGAGGTAAAGCAGCGTCGACCGCGGCCCCGACTCTCGTCGGTGGAGAGTCACAGAGAGAGAGAGAGAGAGAGAGGGAGAGAGACATGGTTATATTCAGTCACACCGTTCAGTATGAGAATATAATCAGCATCACAGAACACAGGAGCAGTAGTGTGATGTGGAGCGGCAGATGAGCAGGTGAGCAGACACGGGAGTGACAGAGAGTCTGTCTAACACAGCTGTTAGACAGATGCAGTGCACACTATCCACCACCAGGTGTTTGATTAAGAAACAAACCACTGTGGGAACATGTGAGTTCTGTGGGGAACGTTTCAAATGTCAGTCAGTGTCACGTGATCTCTGATGTCACCGATGTTTTCAGTCGCAGAAAACATCTGTGACACGTGGAACGGAACTGAGGAAAAAAAGAAAGAGAGGAAAAAAATGTTTAAAGAAAAGACAGGGATGGAACGTCATGACACACGGGTTTCGGTTCTGTCGCATTAACGACTTCCTGTCGCCAGGTGCAGCTGCTGAAACAAGACTCCGGCATTTACCCTCCGCAGGACCCCGTTACCAGGCTGCTGCCCCCCCTGCTGCCCCCCTGCTGCCCTTATAAATGGAGTNGAAGGCAGGGGAGTGTCTGCTGAATTATCATAAGAAGATGAATTCTCCAGGCCACCACTGGAGACCGACCTGCCCCTACTGGAGGAACTGGGGATTAACGAGGGGCAGCAGGGGGAGTTAGTTCTAATAGATCTGCCCCAGTTGTTGCCCCTGATGTTTTTATGTCAGTTATAGCCCCGCCCTGCTGGTCAGGGGAGAGGGAGGAGGGAGGACGGTAACGTTTTATTTCATGTTCACCAAAAACCTTAAAAATAAAGTTAACCCTGAATCTCTGCTCTCTGTTGCTGTAGCCCCCCCCCACATGTTCTTCAGTAAAG
>NC_024317.1:913385-915770 GCF_000523025.1 Cynoglossus semilaevis | reverse complement strand
GAAATCTGAATTGTACGTGAGGGAGGAAAAGGGAAAACAGTTAGTTAAAAAAAAAATGAAGGTATTGAACTGAATTTTGATAACAGATTTAGAGCTGCCCCCCCCCCCCCCCCCCCGCCCGGCCCCCCCCCCCCTCCCCCCGCTCCTCAAGTGTTTACTCTGAGTACTGCGGCATTACAAGTCATTATTCTTGGCTGTTTCCTGTAAATAAACACTTGGTTCTGGTCCCTCTGGGGTGACGTCCGGTCTCTTTACTCAAACAAACGACACACTCAGGAGGAGAACACCCTCCGTCACAACATCACTGTGTCACCATCACCAACATCACCAGTTACAGCTGATCTCAGAGGAGGGGTCTACGTGTGGGGGGGGGGGTCGTAGACCACCACAGCCCTCTGAACGGCCCTGGAGGCTGCTGGGTCACCAGGGGCTCAAGGTCAGGATTAAACACACGTCTGGTACCAACCCCTCCCCCCCCCACGCTGGTGTCGTTCAATCCAAATGACTCCACCAACTATCAGAGGTAGACTTACACCAGTGATGCCTTCACTGTCCTAGGAGGAAACTGAAATGTGACTTTTAAAATCAGACAAACATTTTCATCAGTTTTTTTTTGTCATTTTTTGTCAAAAAAAGAGAATTTAGAATTAATTACTGACATGATGTTCCATAATGACAGACAATGATGTGTGTTGTACAGTGACAACACACCTTTAAGGTCAGAGGTAAGCATTTACACACACACACACACACACACACACACTCCCTGCGTCCTATCAGTAAATTAAATCTATCATCCTGAGTGGACCAACAAATTTCAAACGGGACAAACACTAAGGTCAGGTGATGATCTCCAGCCCCTCTGTTACATCCATCTTCCTGCCCTCCCTCCCTCCCTCCCTCCCCTCGTCTCGTCTCCCCCCCTCATTCTTATCTTGATCTGCCTCCTCCCTCGTCCTCACCCTCGTCCTTCCTCCCACCCCGTCTTATCTCCATCTTTTCCAATCTCTCTTTCCTCAATACCCGACCTCCTCGTGGCAATTTCAGATTTCAGCCAGAGCAACAGCAGGTTGGATGCCTACTGTTGCTATGGCAACCGTCCCCGCTGCACTGGATTAACAATGTGACTTTGTCTCCTCACCGGGGCTACGACGTGCGCTGGGTTTACGGTCCGACCAGACGCCGGACTCAGAGTCCGACGTCTTCTGCTTTAGTCGTTGAAGTTCCACGACCGACCGCTGAAGAAAACACATTGAATTCTGAAGTGTTGCCGGTTCGACGCCGCGGCAGCAGTTTACCCACTGATGTCATGAGTCTGGGCTCACGAGGTCCATGAAAATAAATCTGAGGAATTTAAATCAGTGAAAAGGCTGGAAGAGACAGGTTGACATTTGAATACCTGCTAATGATTTTATAATTACAGAACAACAGAAGACACCCCATGCCTCTGCCATACCCTGGGGTGCACACACACACACACACTCACACACACACACACTCACACACTCACTCACACACTCACACACACACACTCAGCAGCTCTTCCTCCACCAATCATTCCTCCTCGCACCAGTTTCCCTAATGGAAGCTGACATTATATCAAACACAATAAAGGATTTCATTTAGTGCTCTTCATTAACCTGCACAGCAGCTCATAACTTACAAGCCAACACACACACACATCAACACACACACATCGACACACACACATCGACACACACACAGGACACACACACAATCGACACACACACATCGACACACACACAGTATAACAAGGACAGGTTTAAACAACCGTTGACAGAAACCTTCTCTCACTCTACATCGACGCCAAAATTTATATTTAAACATTTCTTTTTTTCAACACATTTGATTGACAGGTCATGGATCCACGACTGTCCAATGAGATGAGCCGTATCATAAACTGACTGACCTCTGGTGACCTCTGGTGTACGACACACAGGTCTGAATACACGTGAATGACGGTGGTGAAAACTCATTCACACTAATTCACACCAACATCTGCTCAGCCAATCAGCTTCCAGTTTTTTCACGAGCCACAGGTTTGTAAAAGGGTCAAAGTTGAATTTATCCGTTCAAAAGTCGATACGATATTAGTACTTCAGTCACAAGTACTATAACAATACTTCAAACCTAAACTCAACTCGGCTGCTCGTTCCAAGCTGTCGTAGGATGAAAAATGTGTCTGTTCTTTCCCTCGTAACAAACGCTCCTCTCTCTGATGTCAGGTCAATAAAGAACCAATCAGCAAAGTGGAAATTAAACTGTTGGCCTGGAAGAGAGAGAGGGGGGGCTGAGGGGGGGCTATGGAGCAAAAGTGAAACTCCCCCCCGCCCCTCCTCACCCCTCCCCACCCCCCCTCCACCC
>NC_024317.1:908343-913314 GCF_000523025.1 Cynoglossus semilaevis | reverse complement strand
GAGCAACTCTCCCCCCCCCCCCCCCCCCCCCCCGGCCTCTTCCCTTTAGTTACAGCAGTTCGACCAGCGTGTGAATATTCCAGGCCTGTGATAAGGACAGACGGCTTTGTCCCGCTGCACTCTGGGTAATACTGCTCAGCACTGTGGGCTGACAGGACCCCATTGAGGGGAAAGGTTTTAAAGCCGATAGCATCATCGCCGTATTTGGACCCAGTAGCAGATAAAAGGCGTATCCAACATGACACAGGCGTGCTAACGCGGCCCGAACACGGCCTCGATCTGATGAAGAGCAGCCGTAACAACAAATGAAGACAAATACGATAAAGAGGCGCTGGTCATTTTAATACCATCACTGGATCCCAGAAGACTTTGATAACGAAAATAACATTTTTCACAGCATCACTGGCTGAAAAGTGCTCGCGGTCTCCCCGTCCAATCAAACGGCAGCGTTCGGAGGCTGCGCGTTCTTCCACTCTTAAAGGCTAAATCCAACTTTTCATTTTATCGATTCCATTTCCCTGATCTCTGTCAGCCATTTCACTGCGGTCCTCAGAGCCCCCCCCCCCCCTCAGTCTGACTGAGAGCAGCCAATCACCAATCAACATCAGACAATAGAAACCTGTCATTTGCGACCCCATAATCATTTCCATCAGATGCCTTGCTGTCCCTCACAATGATTTGAACATTGAAATGAATTGGAGGGAGTTGTGTTGGGGTGAGGAGGGGGAGAACGGGGGGGTGTCTTACCATAACTGCAGACTGTGAAGAGATTGAACCAAACATCAGCCTCTGTCACATCACACTGTTATAAATCTGTCTCTGAAACAGATGTAGTCGATGAGAGAATTCTGTCCTTAAACTCGACCACAGACGGACGTCGACGAGTCGTGAGTGACTCTTTATTTACAATTACAGACCATTAGAGGAAAACTCTGCAGGACTGACCAACAATCAATCATCAACTCACCAGATCTGAGTTGAAAATCAATCACCAGATCAATGGAGTCAATGAAGACGGGACTCGATATCACAACCTTCTGTTTTCATCTGACCATAAATCCATAACAAATCACCCATTCTTATAACAATAATGTACTTTTTTTTCTTTATTATAATTATTTTATATTATCAATATATTTGTTTATATTTATGGTTTAGATGTTTAGATGGGGGTCATTTATTTAATTAATTAATAGTGTATTTCGGTTGTTTATTTAATTAATTAATAGTGTATTTCTGGTGGGATGGAACTAATTAATTGGTTTTTAATTGTTTTTAATGGGGAAAATGCGAGTTGTGGAACGGATTAAAGTCGTATTTTGTCGTATTATTTCACTGTGTTGTATAATGTAGAACTTTTTTCTTTTTTCTTCTGTTCCGTCCATGCTGCTGCCACAGGAGCACGGATCCAGGTTTAACTTTTCACGGGCGTCGGTCGTGAGCAGAAATGAAAACCTGCAGCGTGTGGCTTCACTGGATTTCTCTCATTATTGATTCCCGTCTCCCGTGAGGCAGGAGAATCGATCAGAGGGATTTAGAAACAGGAGCGCTCTCTCCACCTGTCCACCTGGTTACAACGCTGCATTACATTTGGGCCGAGTCTCGACCTGAAGACGTCCACCTGTCCCGTTCTTCTGTTCTGTGTCCGCGTCCCCCAGAGCTCTGGAGTAGATCGGGTTTTTTTCAGATCTTTTCGAGAGATCTCGCAAAAGAAGCCAATATTTGTTCAGGTGAAATTTAAGACATGAATGTTTGTTTCAACATCTGGGTGGCAGACCGCAGATGGCCCACAGTCACCAACTCTTAGTTTTTTTAATTTATGGCATTTTGTTAAATGATAACTGATATGGTCATAAATAACTCAATTCAAACTAGGACGAGTGAAAGGTAACGATGTTGGGGTTTATGATTTTTGATTGTTGTAAATACTTTTTAATCATTTAAAAAATGACAGCGGCTGCAAAAGAGCGAGAGTCGGTAAGGAAAAAAGAAAGGAAAAATACTCTTTTACAGAAATTACAGCTGGCTGTAATCAAGGAAATAAAATTACCAAACTGTGGGTCACCATGGCAACCAGCTGATCTGAGCAGCGAGCACGGATAGAAAGAAAGAAATGGGAAGCGAGGCATGAAGAAACTGGAAGGAACGGGAACGTGATCTGGAACAGTCCACGTTTGGTGGGGAGTGGGCTCAACCAACAGATGGACGTCTGTTCCATGGCTCAGGATTTGGCGATAACGCCGTTAATGAGTTTGATTACGTTTTCCGCAGGCTGCGAGTGTTTGGTGTGAGCATAGCCAGAAGGTAGGAAAAAAAAATAGATGCATTTTAGTTGTGATTATAAAAAAAAATAATCAGTGGTTAAATAAACACCAGGTGAAATGAATGAAATAGAAACCATTACTCACTGTGTCAGATTAACCAATCAGCAGCTATGTTTGATTTTCAGATTCAGATTATTGACACTAATTCACCTGGATTCAAATGAATTACATATGTATATGTATATATATATATATATATATATACGTGTGTATATATACACACGTATATATTATAATTCAATGTGAGAACAAATAAGAACAATTAAATAATCTTCCACTAGTTGGCAGCAAATAGCTGAAAGCTAAAAACTAAAAGAAGAGGGTGAGATCGTTGTACTGGACGTATCTTTCTTCAATCCCTGTGAGTGTATTGACGTGGTGTTCAACTAAACTGATGCTCTCAGCCAAGACATTGACAAATCAGAGGAAAATCTCCAGGCCACGTGTGAAGGACGTTCACCCACTGCTGCTATCTTTACCTCCAACACTCCAGGTCATTTTGACATCATGAGGGGCTCGAGTGTTTCGGGGGAGAATGTGCTTCAGTTGCCATTAAATGTTGCTTAAACGCATGAGGACACTTGAAGAATCCACTTCAAAGAGCGTAGGAGAGTACGACGATGATGAGGATGAAAATAACCTGCTTATTCAACTTGGACTGAGATAATAAAAAAAACCTGTTCAAAATGAACCTTCTGTTTATGTCTGGTCCAAATGTTATTTTTGCTGATGAAACTTTTTGGGGCGGGGCTTGAAAAACAACATCAAGTGAATGTAACTCTGCTCAACAAAACACGTCCAAGACGTCGATGTGAATCATCCGTCTGGGAACTTTTCGACCTCGTCTTGTACACGTGAGTATTAAATAGGTCAGGTGAACACAGCTCATGTATTTATACAGCTGGATAGTTGGACAGAGACGGAGGAAGAAGAGGAGGAGGAGGAGGAGGAGACAAAGAGGAGACGAAGAGGAGACGAAGAGGAGCACAGATTGTGTTGTCCTCTGATGATTACAGTAAATGGCCTGACGATGGCTCCGTCTCCGTTTGCCGTTTCTCTCCATCTCTTATACCTTCTTCCCTCACTTGCTTGCTTTCTCACCCCCTCCACTCACCCCCCCACCCCACCCCCCCGGTTTCATCATGGCAGCCCATCAGCAGAGTGCCTCTCTCTCTCCCCCTAATGGCACAGTTATTAACACTAATGCATTCCAAACGTACAGCAGCTGCCACATCACAATCTGATGGAAGTACGACGTCCTCCACCGATCTACACAATCGCACCCTTTCTTTTGTTCCAATCACGTTCCTCCACTGCACGTTGTGTTAAACGTGGTCATCGGGGGCCGATGAGACCGACGGACTGATGATGATGATGATGATGATGGTTCATTTCTGATCGACTTCTGATGACACTATTTAAGTAAATATGATCGAGATATATTTTATGACTATGTAAATGGGTGTGGGGATGGGGGGTCATGGGTTTACAAGATTATTACAACACCAGGTGGCGCTATACATGGTAGACGGCTTTGTTTACACCAACTATTGGATTGTGCTACATTCACTTTCTTTCGTTTCACAGGCGTTAGTCAGACGTTTAAATAGAGTTTTAACAGTTTCAGTTCTAATTCCATATAAACTGTAGTCATGAATAAATAAATCAGGAACTGAAATATAAATGTAGATTTGGAATTATTAAAAAATGTTTGATTTCTTACTTAAATCACTCTGTCTCTTCATTAACTCAGTTCAGTAAACTTCACCTTCACCAAAGGTTTGGTTTTAATCAGTTTGCCAACGTCTAACATTTCTGACATGGGTTTGAGGCCCATGGTTGGACCAGTACTTTGAGGAACAAAGGTTCTGTTTTTTGGCTCCTCATCATCACAGTTCAGATTTTAATAAAAATAATCACTAAAATAAACTGTTGCTCTGACAGACAATGGTTTAGTGCCACACAGGGACGGGCACCTGACCTTGAGAAACCAGAGTCAATCCAACACTTTAACGTCTATTTCACACACCATTTCTCCGCAATGGGTTTAAAGCCCAGAACGACCATCACCACAGTTGTTACAATCAACATGTTGACATGGATAATGTCCGGCGGTCGGGACGATCTGAAAACTCTGCTCCGCGGTGGGGAGGGCGTGTGCAAATGAGGGGGGAGAGAGGGAAGGAAGAGGGGGGAGAGAGAGAGAGGTAACAGCTGTGATGGCAGCCGCTGTGAGGAACAGGCGTGTCATTGAGACGCTGTGATGTCACCGTTTGCTGAGCCAAGCAGATGGGCCGGGCCAGGTACACACCGTGAACACACACACACACACACACCAACACACAAACAACCGCATCTGAGGTCATATGGCCACGTTAGAGAGTGTGTGTGTGTGTGTGTGTGAGGTCAGACACACACACACACACACACTCTCAGCCTGTCTGTCAAAACACGGCCTCTGATAAATAAAAGCCTTTTTCCATTTGTTGGACAGGCTGCTCTTTAAAATGCACTGCCGTTCTCCTACCAGGCCCAGAGAGCGGGGCGTCCTAATCTCATCTGAGTGTCACTCAGTGTTCACCCACAGAAGAAATTAGGAAAGGGCAAAATCCACAAACTGGGGTTTTTTTATTTTTCCTCCCTATGA
>NC_024317.1:906666-908240 GCF_000523025.1 Cynoglossus semilaevis | reverse complement strand
AGGAGGAGGGAGGGTGGGGGGGGGGGGTGGGGGGGGGGGAGGGGGGGGGGGGGGGGTCTGATGAAGGGAGCAGCGAGGCTGCTGATTGGACAGACAGGAAGGTGGAAATATAAAATATGGGAAAGGGAGTCAACAGGGGGCGCTGTCAGGTCAGGTGGTGTGAGGAGCCGTCGATTCCACGTTGAAGGCAGCTTCGTTGAACAGGTGTGTGTGGTCACTGTGACTTCTCATCCGACTGAGGTGCACCCGAGCATCACCCCCCCTCCCACTGCAGTTTCCCTCCCAGACCAGCAGGGAGGGGGGCGTGCAGCTCCAGAGTGTAAGCAGCCATGAATAAAAATGGACTGTGTCGGGAAGTAGGGCTCATAATTATTCGTTTTAAATCAGTTAAAGCTTTCTCTCAAATATCCCCCAGGAGGCGCGGGGTTAAAAATCCATTTGTGGGAAGTGTAGCATGACAGCAAGCTCGTCTCCCTGGAGACGGAGCCCACGACAGCAGGGAACGTGTCTGTGTGTGTGTGTGTGTGTGTGTGTGTCAGTATGCATGCATGTTTGCAGAGCGCTCTGGTGTTTGTGAATCTGAGCGTCGGTCGCAGCATCACAAACAGACAACGGATCACCAGTGTTTAAAGGTCAGGAGCAGGGGGCGCTAACGTCTCACTCTATGTGTTCTGTAGACAGTTGGTTTGGGGGGGGGGCGGGGGGGGGGCTCCTGCGGTACCACTACAGGCCGTAACCAGACATTAAAGTGTGTACAGAAGCAGAAAGGGGGAGGGAGGGGGCTCCTGTGGTACCACTACAGGCCTTAACCAGACATTAAAGTGTGTGTGTGTGTGTGTGTGTGTACTGGTGTTGGTTCATATCGTCTCTGTGATGCTGATCATCAATATCATTAAAAAGGGTTCAAAGGTCAGAGGGCGTTCACATGGGAAAAAAACAGTTTCCTGGAACTAAAAGGTAAAATGATTAGGTTTCCAACTTTACCGTAACACCGTCCTGCCACACGTGTTCCTTCTGAAGAAGTTCAGCTTCTCTGGCCAGTTTCTAGGAGAAAACACAGAAGAAGAAAACTGAGTGTCAGAGGTCAAGGGGTCAAAGGGTCAGACAGACCAACAGATAAAAAAACACATTACTGTACTGTTAAATTAAATAACATCATTTATTATTGTTGGGTATCCTTGCTGTTAGGTGACAAACTTTCTCTTTGACACTTGTCATTTGTCAACATTTTAAAATCGGTCAAATTCACCTTCACTGTTTTTCTGTTTTCACCTGCGATAATAATGTCACAGTAAAACAGGGAGTGAAAAAAGACCACCTCCAGGTTCTCTTCTCTCAGGTCATTAAAGCCCACTGACAGCCCCTCCCTTCTCCTTTCTACGCACAAAGTATTTAGGTTCTCCCCGGGCCTCTAGGGGGTGATCTTGTTCCTGCCCTAGAACAGGGTAATCAGCCGTACAGTCCCAGGACTCCTGGAACTACTAACCCTATTTAAACCCCCGTTAGCATCACAGCTAAGTCACTAGTGGAGACCCACTGAAGCCCCCCAGTCCCACTGAAGCCCCCCCAGACCC
>NC_024317.1:905685-906444 GCF_000523025.1 Cynoglossus semilaevis | reverse complement strand
CGACCCTGAAGCCCCCCAGACCCACTGAAGCCCCCCAGACTCACTGGAATAATTGTCTATAAAATACAGTTTCTCTCTACAGTGGAGGAGAAACCACTCAGTGTTGTCTGACCCAACAGCGACCTGCCTCTAGGGGGCGTCCATTTCACTGCTACCACATCTCTTCCCCCAGCAGTTTAATGGAGTCCCAGCGCTCCAGAACAGCCGTGTGTCTTCATGTGTTTCTGCCTCNATCATCCATGCTGGGGGCTGGGAGCCGGAGCAGTTCTGAGCGCTGGATGAACACAGTAGTATGAGCAGAGTACACAGTAGTATGAGCAGAGTACACAGTAGTATGAGCAGAGTACACACGGAGTACGTACAGCCAACAACAGGAGGCAGTAGTGTGACAGTGTGAACAGGGGCGTCTAAATGTAACCTTGACATAAATTGCCCCAACACCGGGGCTGTTTGTCAGGAGAACATGAAGGATCATAAAAAGGCCTTAAACAACAGCGTTCCACCTGCCGTGTGTG
Organism: Cynoglossus semilaevis; assembly: GCF_000523025.1. Classification (NCBI taxonomy): domain Eukaryota; kingdom Metazoa; phylum Chordata; class Actinopteri; order Pleuronectiformes; family Cynoglossidae; genus Cynoglossus; species Cynoglossus semilaevis. Next base: position 905,929 of record NC_024317.1, on the reverse strand, counting down.
CAAACACTGTCCACACCGGAGCAGGTGACAGTGTAATTGCACAAAGAGCCCAAACGTGCGCAGGTTGACAGTGTCTGCGGCGGCGAGGCGGCGAGGCAGGCTGTCGGCGAAAAAGACGAAAATTCTCCCCGTGAACACTGACGCGGCGGAGATGAAACGAAGAGCTCAGCGTGAGGCGATGAAGATCTTTAATATTCATAACTGTTCACTCTGCTCTGCTCTGGGGGGGGGGGTGGGGTGGGGG
>NC_024317.1:900875-904022 GCF_000523025.1 Cynoglossus semilaevis | reverse complement strand
ACACAGTAGTATGAGCAGAGTACACAGTAGTATGAGCAGAGTACACAGTAGTATGAGCAGAGTACACAGTAGTATGAGCAGAGTACACACGGAGTACGTACAGCCAACAACAGGAGGCAGTAGTGTGACAGTGTGAACAGGGGCGTCTAAATGTAACCTTGACATAAATTGCCCCAACACCGGGGCTGTTTGTCAGGAGAACATGAAGGATCATAAAAAGGCCTTAAACAACAGCGTTCCACCTGCCGTGTGTGCAAACACTGTCCACACCGGAGCAGGTGACAGTGTAATTGCACAAAGAGCCCAAACGTGAGCAGGTTGACAGTGTCGGCGGCGGCGAGGCGGCGAGGCAGGCTGTCGGCAAAAAAGACGAAAATTCTCCCCGTGAACACCGACGCGGCGGAGATGAAACGAAGAGCTCAGCGTGAGGCGATGAAGATCTTTAATATTCATAACTGTTCACTCTGCTCTGCTCTGGGGGGGGTGGAGGTGTGGGGGGGGGCAGTTTAATCACTCAGAGTCATGTTATTTCTAGGGGAATGACAACACGCCAGGGATGGACAGCGTCACGCTGTGATGAGCGCCAACTCATCACCCAGCACCTCTGTGGCGGCCACAGCCTGTTGGGCCTGAGCGTCCAGTTAAAGGGCACTCCACGCACCACACTGCACCACCGCACCACCACCACCAGCTGTGATCTGGAGGGACACTCTCAACAACAGGCCCACTGCGTGTGTGTGTGTGTGGGTAAGAGGACACTTGAGGGGACGCCACACGGTGCGTCCATGTGATTGCGTCCTGGAGTTCAGCTACTCAACATGAGGATGACCTCAGCCTGACGTGTGGGAACACTTCAGTTGCCGTGGAGACCGGAGGACTGTGGAAGGACTCCACGGAGGTCACTTCACCTTTTCAAAGCAGTTTGGTCCAGATGACAATTATTGGCTGTCAGAAGAAGTGACATCACTGTTGTCGTTATTTACACACGCTGTGGGGAAACGTCTTGGTTTCACCTAGACTGAATAATATTGTCAAAGAAAGTCACCTGTAGCAGGTAGTACAGCTCACAGTCACTCACAGCTGCCCCCCAGTGGTCATCAAGACCGCTGACTGGGCGAGTTTTTCCTGCTGTTTCTTTTCGATGCTCATTTTCTACTCTGTGCCTTTAAAGTTTTAGTTGAGTTTTTTTTTTTTTTTTTTTTTTTTTTTTTACAGGCAACATTTTCACGCTCGCCCTGTGGCCGTAGAAATCGGCTAATCAACCATTTGATATTATAATTAACTAAAACAGCCAAAGAATAAAGAGTTGGACAAACATGAAATTGTTTGTTAGACCAAAAAAAAAAAACTGAAGAAAACAAGGAAACAAAGAGTGATCTGAAGGAAATAAAAACACACAAAGTTGTTCTTTACACCCGATACTTTCTGAGAGATTCTTAATTTAAGTTCAATTTTCCCCGTCCATATTTTCTTTCCTCAAACTTAGACCCTTCATGGAGCCGCAGCTCGTTTGTTGAGGACAGCGCACATTTCCTTCCTGAAGATAAAGATCAAACAGAAGGCAATGATTTTTTTTTTCATAACACATGGAGAAATTTGGAGAAACAAAATAATTGTTAAAAACACCGTGTGCATTAGAATTTTAAGTGAGAAAAAGTAAAAATATCTTGGTACAGAAGTCATGCAGCAGGTAATCCACCAGGGGGCCTCAGCCTCAGCAGCAGCAGCAGCCAGTGGAGCTTGTCAGAGTGAGAGCAGTCTGCTTTAAGCTCTTCATTCTGTCTTCTCCACTCGGCCGGGATTAAGGCCAATCATAGAAATCACTGAGTCAGAACCGCTCCACAATAACAGATGGAGGGACTTTCCACTCCAGAATTTTAAAACATCACAGACAAACTCACTTTCACTTGGCTTCAAACTGGCGCCACCGTCCCCCACCGCCACCTTTCATTCTCGCCCCATCCTTTTATCTGCCCTCCTCGCTCGGCTGTTTTATCCCGCCATCGTACGCTGTACTCCATTTCTCTCCATCTGTCTCAGTTTACTGCCCTCAGACTTGCCCCCTCCTCTAACTCCATATTAATTCCAACAACACAGTCACAAACCAACTTCAAAACAGTTAAATTGAGTCCGCGGAGCGTGGCGCTCACAGAGTGATGCAGGGTGAAATGGGACGGAGCCTGAAAACTTTGACACGTTTTTATTGCTTCTATTATTATGAATTCATCTCCGTGGAGCGACTGAAGTGACCGAGCGACCGGAGTCAAGTTATAGTCACCAACCACTGGGGGGCAGGACGGCGATAACGGCGAGCGCTCTGACAATACAAACGGCCATAATGAAGAGGAATAATGACCTTTAATTCCTGCTCCCTGGTTGGTGGCGCTGTTGACAGCTGAGGATTGTGGTCTTGTTAGCTGTTCTGACCGAGGATCTGCAGTGATGGGGGGGCCGTTGGGGGGGGGGCTGTCTTTGTTCTCTGATCCAAAGCACCCTGTGGCAGAGCCATTTGCAGAAGCTGTGTGTAGAGCTATTGTAGCATGTGCAGAGATAATCCCTGCCTTTGTGCCCCCCCCCCCCCCCCACACTTTTGATAATCTGCCCCACCAAAATGGAAATGTTAACACTTTTTTCCTTCCTTATTTCTTTTTTTTTTTTTTTGACTGCTCACTGTTATCAAAACAACAAACCGTTCCTGTTACTCTTCCATTTCCAGGGAGATGAATGTGGAAGACAAAACTGACCCCCCCCCAGCACCCCCCTACCACAGCTTCACGGAGGCCTTTCAAAATAAAACACCAGTTTTCTCCACTTCACACAAACCAATAACATAAAAAAACCTTTCCATTTTCTACAGGCGATTGCCAGCACTGTGCTGCAGCGTCTGTGTCTCGTTTAATGAAAAACAGGCAGCTGTCTGTGCTGTCTGTTCTGTCTGTGCTGTCTGTTCTGCCTGTTCTGTCTGTGCTGCCTGTTCTGTCAGTGCTGTCTGTTCTGTCTGTGCTGCAGAAAACAAAGAGAGAGAGAGAGAGCGGCGGTGACACTGCAGTGATCGACCTTGATCATCAGCCTTTGTGTAATAATCAGTCGACTTCTGAGTTCATAATATGGATATAATCAAAATACAATGGAGTCAGAGCTAAAGTC
>NC_024317.1:899205-900832 GCF_000523025.1 Cynoglossus semilaevis | reverse complement strand
TGGAGGGGGGGTGTATGGTGGAGGGGGGGGTATGGTGGAGGGGGGGTGCATCCGAAAAGGTGCAGGAAACAATGTGCTCAAAGAAGCCATGGAAATTCAAACAAAAACAACAACAACAACAGAGTGGAGTCGTCTCTCCTCAGGTGGCTTCGTCTACATCTACAAATATTTGGTCAAAATAATTAAAAAAATATATATATTTATTTCTATATTTCTATATCTTATTTATGCCTGCAGCCAAAAGAGTTTCAACAGCTGTGATTTACCTCTGGGCCACAGCTCTGTTTGGTTTCATTTTTATTTTAACGGTATCTTTCTCACTCTTCAGGGACAGAGGAAATGATTTCTCCGGCCAGTCAAAAAAAAAACAAACAAAAAAAAATATATATATTGTCTGTCTACAAAGGAAGTGTGGGAAAAATAATACCAGGCGTCGTTTTGCTGAAAGTCTCTGCATCAATGGACCCAAAATGACGTTAATTCACAGCTTTATTTCTGACCTCCTGACCTTTAATGTTTTTTTTAGTCCTTTGGTTCATCTGTCTGGTTCATTAACGGTGGTCAAGTTAATTACTAAGTTACACGTTATTAGGTTCAATGAAGCTTCAACAAAATGACACATGTGACATCACTGCTCAGAGCTGATCAAGTGTCCTACACACAGGTGCCAGCAGGGGGCTCATGGTGAGGAACATGACTACAGGTAGTATTTTATTTTATTTTTATGAGCGTCTGGTTCAAACGTCAGGAGCAGAATCACAGGTGACTGAGCAGAAACTGCTGAGGTGTCGTCCACAAACACAGACGACAGAAAAAATATATATAAATATAAAAATAAAAATATATGAGGGAAAGAACAGAAGCCCATGTGACACGTGAAGACAAAGAGAAACGCAGATAATTTGATTTCCTAGTCAGTGCATCTGTTAACCGCTGCCACCGTGACCCGCTTCTTCCTCCCACCCTCCCAGCATGCTGAGGGGGGAGGAGTGGGAGGAAGAAGTGGCATCAAGATGTCGGGCTAATGTTTCCTTGATCAGAGGTGAGAGAGACGAAGAATGGCTCGTTACAACGGAAGGGAACGAGACGGAGATGATGATGATGATCAAGATGATGACAATAATGATGATAATGATGAGGAGGATGATGAAGGTGGTGATGATGATGATGGTGATGAAGGTGATGAAGGTACAACTTTCTTCACAACATTAAACACTGCCGTCTACAGTGAGGAAGGTAAAATGTTTATGATGCATTTAAAAAAATTAACCTGAAAATTAAAGACTTTCTAATTAATTAACAGAAATTAATTGTATTTTTGTTATATAGTTGTTATACAGTCAACTGTTTTTTCAAAATCAAAATGATCTGAAGTTGATACTGAGCTACAGTGGAAACATATATGTGAACTTAAAAAATATTTTTTTTATTTATATTGAACATATTAAAATTAAATGTTAGAGACTGAGAGAAAAAAATCCTTTTTTTTATGCTGTTAAACTTTTTTTGTCCATAATTAAATCATCAAAATTAACAAATAAAATCACAGACATTTTACACAGACAACTGGCACAACCCCCCCCCCCCCAACCCCCCCCACCTCACCCCGGCAACCCCGGGGGACGGG
>NC_024317.1:893395-899004 GCF_000523025.1 Cynoglossus semilaevis | reverse complement strand
CCCCCCCCCCCCCCCCACTTTAGATTGCAAATAGAATAATGAGAGGCGTCAGACGCTGAGAGCTCATAACGAGGGTTATTATTCAACTAAAATGTCAGGATGTACTTCCCAAAGATTCGTGCTCAGGTCCTGCAAATTTTACCTCTCCTCCCCCCCGTCCTCCTCCCTCCCTCCTCCCCCCTCCGCTCTCCCATCTTTTTCTACCATGAAGAGAAAGTGTATGGCATCAGACAAAAGCCCTGTCACGGTGCCAGAGAGTCCAGTGACAGCAGCTGGTGTTTGACAAAGTGTATCAATGACAGCGTCTAGCGTGGGCACACACCAACGCACACATCAACGCACACACACACACACACAGTCCAGTATTCCGGCAGACGCAGGAGAGGATGCAGACACGGACGTCTCTCAAAGCAATTACACCAGATTGAAACCAAATTAAATTTGAAGCCTAGAGCAACAGCAGGAAGTGAACGTCTGTGACAGATATGACAGGAGAGGAATGAGAGTTCTGTGAGAGCAAAGGCTGGAAGACATGACGGAGGGGACGGCAGGTGAAGGTCCACCAGGAGGACCGGGAGGACCAGGAGGACCAGGAGGACCAGGAGGAGCGCTGGTCCCATCCCTGGAACACCAGGACCTGAGACCATCTCTCCTAAAGTTAATGAGCTGTTAGCTATCATGGACACGAACAGCACGACTCCATCTGTCAGTGAAGTGAAGGACATTATGGGATGTGGGGACAGAGACAGGGTGAGGGTCTCCAGAGGGGACAGTGTTTTAACAGTTAAAATTAAAATAATGTTGAAGAATAGACCAAAACCAAAACAACTTCAATGATGATGATTCATCAACCAATGAGAGGAGGTCTTTTCTTCTTCATTGGTGTTTACATGAAAGTCTTTGTAAAAATCTGTGATTTGAACTGATTTGTTTCAGACGTCATTCAACATATTTGACTTCAAGTGTTTTCTCCTGTTATTATTCAATTCTATAATACAACATTAAATAATTAAAAAGTGTCCAGTATATAAATATATACATATATAACTGATATAGTGTTGACCCAGGGGTCACTCCTCCTATATTTATGTTAAATTAAATCTATGTTCATGTTCATGTTTTACTGAAATTACCAGAAGATTAAAATAATCATGAAAACTGATCATTTTATTTCTGGTTTTGAAAAAGGTTAAAAATAACCACATCACTCACGTCATGAGTCACAGAAGTGAAGAGACGACAGGAAACCTGAACAGTAACAACGTAACCAGAATCACACACCACTTGGTGACAACAAACTAACTAGTTACTAGTTACTGGTTACTAGTTCAGATTAGCTCCGTTTACACTTGGATTTTTTTTCTTCCATTTTCTCTATTCTAGTTCTAGACGATGACAGGATTAGTTGTAGCAGCTTTCACATCTGATGTTATCGTCTCCTCTCGGGTGAACAATTAATCCTCCCCCCTCCATCCTCCCCCCTCCCCACTCCCACTCCCACCCCCCTCATCAACATGACGTGATCCCCTCCATGTTTCTTCTGACGTGTTCTGGTCTCAGATCTATTTCTGGAGCTGAAGGTTCTGGTACTGAAGAACCTGTAGTTGAAAACGTCATTTATTTTTATTTTAGCTGCACAAAAACATCTTTATTTTTAAAACAAATGTAGGTTGGTGTTTCTGTCCAATGTCTCGTCCTCTCAGCGTCTCCTGGGACTGAAGTCATCACCAGGATAAAAGCTGTTAACGATGGTGAACGGGGGTGAAAAAATTAATGAAATATAATTTTATGAACTGCTCCATTTAAAAAAAATCTCATTTGATTTGCAGATACATCACAGCTGGGTTTGAGTTTGACATGTTTTCACTCCGTTTTATCACACGCTCCATTTTATTTTTGCATATTCTGCAAAAAAAATATTAAGAATGATTTTTGCTTGAAAAAAACTGCTCTGACTAAATGTATTTTATTTTATACACTTGAAATTATATGTATTTTTAAAACTGTACAGATGCTCTAAATTAATCAATTATTAATAATAATATAATATAAAATAATATAATAATAATTGCAGAATCTGTGTGACTGTATATGTAACAGCATCCTCCAAAACCATCTTTAGTTTTTGATAGGTCCTGGATCTGCCTCCACGTGCACTCCTCCACGTGCACTCCTCCACGTGCACTCTAAGTAGAACTAGCGACTAATTAGAATTGCCTTTTAACAGCCTCACGCTGTCTAGTGTCTACATGTGGTTGGGTTAACACACAAAGGGAAACTAAGTGGAGGCAGCGTGTTGTTAGCCCTGTCATCACACACTCAGCCTACACACACTGTTGTATTTTTTTTTTTCCCCAACCCACAACCCAGCTGACACCAGGGTGTCGCCATAACCGGCTAACAAGATAAACACGAGCTGCCGACAAGCTGCATTTTCACATTCACACGACAAGGTTAACGTTTTAATGGTATGAATTAGACTAATGAGGAGTAGAAAGGAAAACAACCCACGGACGTGAGCGCAGCGCCGCTGCTACATTAGTCATCCGGCACCAGGGGGCAGGATTCAGGTAGACAGTGGGGGCAGGTGCATCAAAGCCTTTTGTCTTATTACGTACGATCACAACATCTGCTTCAGTGTCGGCTCCAAACAAGAGCAGCTCGACTGATACCAACGCTGATAAGTAGTATAAAAATAGTTACTACTGTTTAACAATTTAATCAAACAACTAAACCACAGTAACCAAACCAAATGAACAAAGTCAACACGATGACCACCTGATCTGGAACACAGCACTTCCTCCTCCTCCTCCATCTTTAACATAATGGTGTGATCCTAGTCTGTCCTTGCATGTGATTGGCTGCACTGTATGCCCATGAAATCAAAGTCCCGCCCCTGGCTGCATGGAGTGGATGTCAGCTGAAGACTCGTCTTTGGGCTTGGATGTCCGATCGGACGGACTAAAGTTGGTTTTTTATCCGATACGTAGTTTTGACCAATATCGGAGCGATTCTGATCCCGAGCATCGGATCGAGCCGTCCTAAACTGACAACAGTTTTGTGGACATGAAGAGATGACGAAAAATGTTTGGATGGAAAATTAAAAAAATTCACTGATGATGAGAAAACCCTGAAGCTGTCTGGATGACAGGAGGTGGCGCTGTAGGCTGTACGACACCAGCATTTCTACTGTGTTTCAGACTCACAGACGGCAGGTGTTCGCACCTTCTGAGCCCCCTGTCAGTGACTGGTGGTATTACGTCAAATCAGTGGTGAACTTTATTTTAAACACTCTAATTCCTTCTCATCGAACAAATGAAGATTAAAAATCAGTGCAACTTTCCTACTGTGACCAAATTAAGGAAAATATTATAAATGAAGTTGAACTGCCTCACTGCCACTGCAGGAGCTTTATAACCCCCAGAGGTGCCTGCCCCCCCCGACCCCCCGTAATAATAATCAGTAGTAATAATCAGCTGTGGTGTGTATCAGTCGTGAACGTAGATCGTTTATAAACTACTGTACTTTGAATGAGTAACACGGGTCTGAACGGCGAGAAAATCTTTATTTTACACATAACATTATTCTGTGAATTAAAAGGAAATCAGTTTAAGATTTGGAAGGAAAACTGCCGTCTGGAATAAAAGTGACGATGAACGAGACTGTGACGCTCAGACGTCGTGCTGAGGAAGAATGAACGAGAGCAGAAGAGGAAGAGGAAGAGGAAGAGCCCCCGAGGCCAGAACGTTAGCATGTCAAATCAAGCTAACAAGGATTAAAACACACATATTTGAGACGTCTCAAACTTGACTAATCTGTTTTCAACACATCCACAGGCTCATTGGCTCAGAGAGACGTAACCACGGCGCAGAGATTCACTGAAGCCTCAGACAAACTGGAAATCCATTCAGAGAATATAAAAGTCGCTGCCGATGAAGAGAACGAGAGCAGACAGAAAAAGGCCGTCGTTTAAAAATACCCCAGAACAGAACGCTCCTTTTAACGACGGCGTTTTTAGATTCTCGTGTCTCTTACCTACGTAACAAATACGACCCAAGAATTAACACTCTAGAAAAGCCATACAATTGGAAAATAAAACATTATTGTTGGAAAATCTAAAGGTGCCGAAAAACCTCTGAAAAAAGATAAGAGAAAAATAAATGGAAAGTGAACCGTATCAAATCTAAGACGATAAAAGTGTGAAAATGGAGGCTACGCTGAAGCGGTGTAACCTTGACAGGGAGCGTCTTCTGACAAGCTTCTGCCTCCTGTAATAATTTAGAAATAATCTCCATCCACAAAGGCCCAGCAGAGTCTGGCAGAGTAAACGCTCTGTGGCCAATCGATGCCAGCGATTCAACCAGCTGCTGGTCGCTGTCTGCTCAGGCTCAGCATCGATCTCAGACCTGCCTTCACTCTCTCTCCTCCTCTCCTACTGCTCTGCAGTGGATCAGGAAACACTGAGCCAAAGGATGGAGAAATGGACACATGTCCATGAACAAAACAGGAGACAACGCTGAATTCAAAGAGCCGTGTGTAGACGCACGATAAAAATACCAAGAATCCAGGGCAGATTCCAGCGAAAACTCAATTACTCATAGCATTAAGACCACTGAGCATTCAGCCCCGAGCGACGACGCTGGTCTGAAATAAACTCTCATTATCAACTGTTAAACTCTATGGATGAAGTCTTCATCCTCCACGTGCCTGAGAAGGTGGAGCTAACCTGCAGGAGGTTCTACCAGGGGTACGATTCCCACCTGCCATGAACAAGGTTACACATTTAATTTCACCTCCCCCCCCCCACCACCAGTAAACGGTAAAGTCAGTCTGTTGTAGATGATTAAAATGTAGATTTGTACATTTTACCAAACCATTTCAGTTTCCCTCCAGAATCCCACAGAGAAGGAACTCAGGAATTTTACCAAACCATTTCAGTTTCCCTCCAGAATCCCACAGAGAAGGAACTCAGGAATTTGTCTCCAGGATTTTTTTCCTTGATTACATTTTTTTTTCCATCAAAAGAAACAGATCTGCATTTTCTTTTGCTGCTTCTGGTGCGATAAGACGAACCTGCCGTTGTTATTTTGTGATCAGTGTTGGGATTTATGTCAAAGACGTGAAGAAGAAAACACGGGCTACACGTCCTTTATCAAAGGTCAGAGGGATTATAAGACCAAAGGACGCACACATGAAAAGGACACAGACATGAGAAACCAGAGAGAGAGAGAGCGAGAGACAGACAGACAGAGTCAGAGTCAGAGTCAGGGACAGGAACAGAGACACAGACAGAGACAGAGACAGAGTCAGAGACAAATCATAAAGTGATTCTTCCAAGGTCAGTGATGAAGACGTTCCTCATCACTTCACTGCTGCCTCCTGGTCATCTCCCATCATCACCTGTGTTTCCTAGTCCCTAAAACCCACTCCTGTCACTCATCCAGCAGGGAGACACTGTGTCCCTCCCCCACCTCACCCCCCCCGGACACTACCCTAGAATGAGCCAACGCTTGAGCCGAGTCGAGCTGACGTATAGTTTTCCACACAGAATGAATGAAAGTGGAAATAAACAAACACACAGGTTGGTTCCTTTGTGTGGTCTGAGGAAG
>NC_024317.1:890220-893343 GCF_000523025.1 Cynoglossus semilaevis | reverse complement strand
GCCTCCACCTCATTGGCCTGTGAGGAAAAACACCTGCCAGTCATGAGGAGTGGAGGGTCATGATGTTCTGACGGGCTGTAACCGGCTGACAGAGTTATGACGGGCTGTCAAAACTCAGGACGGTGGGGAGAACTCAGAGAGGAGGACGCGATGGAGGATGAAGAGGAGGAGGAGGAGGAGGAGGAGCAATTCGGCCCGGAGCAGAGTCAGCTAAACAGGGGTTTTGACAGACTGAGCTACAGAAGGAGAGACAGGAATCAACAGGATCTCTCCTGCTCCAACAGGACGGACCGTGGAAATCAGCACCATCTTCAATGAAAGCCTCATTTTGGTTCATTATCCTGATAAACATGTGGGCGGAGCCACGGCTGATACGAGATGATGTAACAAACAGAAACAAACACGGGCAGAGAAGAGAAAATGGGTCGATGACGTGAACTTTGAAGAAACAGAACAGGGAGAATAATTCAATCTGCAGCCACTTCCACTCAGCCAAGGGGGGTGTGAGGCCTTGTTCTCTGGGCAGGGCAGCGGTGGCCGGTGCCCAGATAAGCCGGGGCAGAGCAAAGATTAACCGCCTGCTCTGACGGAACTGCAAAATAAAAGCGAGGCGACCTCTGGTTCTCTGCCCCCCCCTCACCCTCCACTCCCCCACCCTCCACTCCCACTCCCCCCCCTACAGTGTGAGTGTCCTCAGTGTGTGGTGACAGAGTCAGTGGAGATTGTGTACAATCCCCCTGATGAGAATTTTTAAACAGGATCAAGCTCAGCCTAGAAGGCAGACAAAAACAAAAACCTAATGTCATTCCTCCTGTGAACACCAGGCTGCGTGACCTCTGATGACCTTCGAGTTTTTCCTTCTCTGTCTTTCACATCCAGTCCAACTTTTCAGCGGTTCTACATTCTTTGTAGGATTATAACACGGTGAAGGACAAGGAACAAGGAGCTTCAAGTTTCATTCTGTTGAACCAACAATAATGTGTTCATTTGAATTATTTCAATAACGTTAATGAAGCTGATAAATCTTGGACTTTTACATCCAATCACAGAGCAGAGAAAACTTTGATACACATTCATTTCACCGTATGGATATTCTACAGCAAACAACTCCCAGTCCAATATTCCTGGTGTTGGTTCATGTTCTTGAACCTGGGGGGGGGCAAAAGTCTGAGACTAGGATCACACTGGGACTACAGGGAAAAAACACCTCAATATAATGTCATGTCTATCGTACCTCATCACCAGATTCTTGTCAATAAACAGTCGTAGCCACAACAGTGTCAGCAGAGCTGGTAAAAGACGCACTGATTCTTTTGTTCCAATTATTAAATAAATCACCTCAGCGTGTGATCCTGGGTGGGTTTATCAGTACAACAGATACAGACAGGTCACGTGACACAGACCTCACGCAGCTCTCAGTTTTCAGTCATGTGTTGAACATGAATGTCATCAACCTGCGGCTGCAGTGAAGACAACACGTCAACCACAGACTTCAACGGCTCTTCTTTCACAAAAAACCAAAAACTTTTCCTTCAATCCTGACTTAGACAGATGTTTTATTTTATTTCTAATTATTTGTGTGTGTGTGTGTGTGTGCAGCTAACAGCTTTATCAGTTTTATCTCTTTCAAGTACAGAGATGTTTTACATTTTATTCAGTCTGGTTTTTTAAATCCTCACATGTGAATAATCAGAAAATCAGAGCAAACATCAAAGTTGAACAGAAACCTGTTCAAATTGGTGAAGCTTTGAAACAGATTTAGATCCAACTACATTCATGTTTTTCTTCTTTTTCTTTTTTTTTTACCCAAGGCTAAAATTACATCTGAAATGAACTGGACATCAGTCGTTAGACAAAGAAAAATGTTCAGGATCTGGAACGTCAGTTTGGATTCATGATGATGTTGGTGTCAAATATGCAAGAATGTGATGTAAAGTAAACACAATCTGTTGTCAACATAATGTACTGTACGTTTTTAAGGACAAAGACATTACCCAGAATCCTCCAGGGCAGATGTTTTTTTCTGACTAAGACTTAAATGGAGGCGAGGTTCTGTGGAAGGACAGTAATATATTAGATTTACTGTTTTTAATTTGTCTGAAAGCTTTTTTGGACTGGACTTCTGATGACGACTGATGTTCGTGCAGTGACTCCAACATCATCTACAGTGTGAGCGTCGACCTGATCTCCTGGTAAATAATCCATTTACTTCTACGAGCAGGAAGTCAAGATCAAATCAGACCTGACTCCACACTCTTTACAGACTTTATCACATTGATTTGTCATTGATTTGTGTTTCTATTCTGATCAGATGTTTTCACCTGAACGTGGCTCAACGAACCAGGTCTGTACCGAGGACACAGCCACCTGAGTGAAACTAAGCTCCAGTGTGAAAACAGCCCGTGTCTCTGCATCGGTGCTGATCCTTCTCACTGATCTCTGACCAGTGTAGTGTGAAAGGGTTTCAGTTCTGTCAGCCATGCACACGGTGAATCTGTTCCACAGCTCCGGGCATTTGTTTTAGTTCTTTACACAGACGATCAGACGTGAATCAGCACCGACTTTTCAAGGTAAATGTAAAGGTGTCGCTGATGTTTCTGTGACTGGTCAGATTGGACACATGTGACATGTGATCACCACAGAACATTTCATTTTTCTAACACCACTCAGATTTACAGAACGTTTCATTTTTCTAACACCACTCAGATTTGCATTTTTATTTTCATTAGATATTATCTGAGTCTCCGACCCTCGAGGTGACTGTGGCCCCTGGGTCAGATCCTGAGTCTGGGTCAGATCCTCAACTCAAACCAAATCTCTTTCAACTAAAGCCTGATGTTTGATCGTATTGATTGAGTCTGGGTCAGCCTGAGTCTGGGTCAGATCCTGAGTCTGGGTCAGATCCTGAGTCTGGGTCAGATCCTCAACTCAAACCAAATCTCTTTCAACTAAAGCCTGATGTTTGATCGTATTGATTTTACATTCACTGCCCACACGTTTGGTTGAATGGTTTAAAAACATTCCCTATAATCCTGGTACTGTACTCTGTGTCTGTACTGTGTCTGTACTGTGTCTCAGTAACATAACAACTGGACAGATGTGATTTCGTCTGTACTGTGTCTG
>NC_024317.1:888977-890205 GCF_000523025.1 Cynoglossus semilaevis | reverse complement strand
CTGTGTCTGTACTGTGTCTGTACTGTGTCTCAGTAACATAACAACTGGACAGATGTGATTTCTGAGTTAAACACATTTGTTAGGATTTACATAAATGTGTTAGCGTGTGTGCGTGTATATGTGTATGTGAGTGAGTGGGAGTGTGTGAGAGTGTGTGTGTGTGTGTATATGTGTATGTGAGTGGGAGTGTGTGTGTGTGTGTTATGTAAGAGTCCCACACTGTGATAACAGCCCCTTGTTTTGCCCGATCAATGTTCTGTCAGGAACTAAAGACAGCAGCCCAGTGTTTTCCTTGTCCGTTCCACAGAGAGAAGAGGCTTCACTGGAGCAGAAACTCCACTGAGTTCAAACCCTCACACTACCAACATGAGGCCCAGAAACTAAAACACAACTACACTACACTACACTACACACCAGCGGGAAATATAAATGACCAAAACATTACATTTTTAAAATGAGATATTCAGGGTTTTTTTTTTTTTTAACAAATTGCTTTTGTTGCCACAAATAATGTCATATGTTTTGGGTTTGATTGCTGAGGCATTTTTCAAAAAGCTGCTTTCATAAAAGTGATCTTTCACTTGTGCCTTCTGGGAAAGAAAACAACAAACAGTCGAGAGCTCTGCCTTACAATTGGAATACAAAGAAAAGAAGAAAAAAAAAAAAAATTGTGCATTTTAGCACAGCAATTCCTGATTCCAGTGTCTCGATTTTTCTCTGCTCTCTCTCTCTCTCTCTCTCTCTCTGCTGACATAAAATTGCACATGGGCAACTAGAAATATATGTTTTGTGGAGCCTGGAGAGAGAGAGAGGCAGAGAGGCAGAGAGAGAGAGAGAGAGGCAGAGAGAGAGAGCAGTCATTTCTATTCATTTGTCTGTGGCTGACAGAGAAATGAAGGAGTGAAGCAGATGCTACTGCCACGTGAACAAGTTCCTTAAACACGGAACACATTTTGTCCTTTCAGGAACAAGTTGGATAATTAGATAACACCCCCACCTACACACACACACACACACACACACACACACATACACACACACACTTCCTGCCTGGATGCATATTGTCAGTCAGAAGAATGATTGTGCAGGAACAGGGCCCAGAATACAGACGTCGACGTTTGTTCGACTGAAGAAAAGAAGCAGAAAAGTCACAACGTTCACATGGAAACGGTTTCTTCACTTCACTGAAATAAAGACGTACAGAGGGGGGACAGGGGGGGCCGGGGGG
>NC_024317.1:886862-888771 GCF_000523025.1 Cynoglossus semilaevis | reverse complement strand
GGGGGGAGTGATGGATTGAAGGTGGCCTCCCCTCCCACTCTGTCAATCTGTGTTCACTGGTGTGCATGAAGGATGCTGACCTTCAGTACATCTTCTGTGGGAGCATCTCTAAGATGTTATCACAGGTGTGTGTGTGTGTGTGTGTGTGTGTGACTTCTTCTTTGAAGGTTAAACGATGCTTTGGCAAAGTGTGTGACGGCTCAGAAGAAGTTTGCTGGTCGTACACCGTGTGTGTGTGTGTGTGTGTGTGTGTGTCTGCAGGTTGTAACAGATGCTGCTAATGGAGGTTCATAGATCTGAGTGACAGGGGCCAGAGGACGGGGGGGGGGTAATTATGGGAGGGGGTCGTGTGTGTGATGATGTGTATGTGTGTTTCTTAGCATGTTCCTACATCCTCGTGTGGCCGCGCCTACGTACTGCAGTCATGTTGACAAAGAAGATTTCTTGTGGCAGAGTTAAAGATGCTAAGATTCTCTTTAGGAGAGACACGAATGGACAGGATTGAGGGTCATTAGAGGGACAACACAGACAGGAAGGTCAGGAGACAAAGACAGAGAAGCCAGATTGAGATGGTTTGGACATGTGCAGAGGAGGGACAGTGGATACATTGGTAGAAGAATGTTAGAGATGGAGCTACCAGGTAGGAGAAAGAGAGGAAGGTCAAAGAGGAGATATATGGATGCAGTGAGGGAGGACATGCAGATAGTTGGAGTCAGAGGAGGAGATGCAGAGAACAGGGACAGATGGAAATCAATGATTCACTGTAGCAACTCCTGAAAAAAGTTTAAAAAAAATTTTCAAGAAAAAAACATTTTCAAGAAAAAATTTTCAAAAAAAAGTTTAAAAAAATTTTTTTTTCAAAAAAAAAAAATTTTCAGAAATAAAATTTTCAAGAAAAAGATTTTTCAAAAAAAAATTTTCAAAAAACATTTTTCAAGAAAAAAGTGTTCAAATAACTTTTTTTAAAAAATTAATTTTGAACAAAAAAAACAACACAGACAGGAAGGTTAGGAGAAAAAGCTAGAGAAGCCAGATTGAGATGGTTTGGACATGTGCAGAGGAGGTACAACTGGATACATACATAACTAACTACAATAACTAAAATAACTTCCACCGCGGTCAAACTCTGAACCTTCTGGAAGGTCGAGTTGTGCTCTACATCAGTGACTTTTTAAAATGTATGGAACGTTTCCTCTAGGGGGCGCAAGAGCTTCGAAACAAGAAAAAGCCAAACAATACATACATTGAAAATTTGCATTGTGCTTTGGAGGGGGCGCTGGGGGGTTTGCACCATGGAGGGGGTTGCTAACAAAAACCACTGCTTTACATTTTGTTTCCTCTAAACAGGAGCGTTTGCTAAAGTGAAAACTTGAAACTAGAAATTGAACCCATAACCTCAACAGTTATATATTTATGGCATCATTTTGTTAAAATTATATTATTGATGAATTGATAATATTTTAGTAAAGTCGACCTAATAAATCTAATCCACCCTGATGCCCCCGGTGGCTGCGTTGACCTCAGTGACCAGGGGGTAACTCTGGTCTGTGTTGTAGCCAGTCTTTTAACAGCGTGAGTTTTAAAGTTTCTTCTTCTATTTTTACCTAAGTAGAGCTTGGCCTACTTCCCCTGTTATTCTCCACTGGGACCTGGGAATTATTACTGCCTCTCCGAAGGCCTACAGGAAATGGAAAAAGCCAAATTACTTTGTTAGACTCCATTTTTTAATTTAGTTTTTTTTTTCCCCTCACTTTCACGCAGCAGTGACACAGGAAATCTGTGCCTGGTGTTATTCGCTCCGACCTGCTGCAGTGACATATACAACATGTCCACAGCTCTGGCCACTGACTGGGTTCATTAGTGAAGCGAACCATCTGACCTCTGCTGGCCGCTCCGCCACGCACGCTAT
>NC_024317.1:885123-886603 GCF_000523025.1 Cynoglossus semilaevis | reverse complement strand
CTCAGTGGCCACTACAGACGACTGAAGATCAGAGATCAGAGTCAGAACAAGTCATTTAACCCTGACTGATACAACGACAGCAGTAAATACCAAGCTAAGTTGATGTTAAATATTTGATTTCTCGTCATTTTGTCATTAAGGTGAAGAGTATGTAGTAAAATATATGATGTAGAAGAAGTGACTGTAAAGACCAGATCCAAATATTACAAATTGATAATATTATGAATAGTCCTAAAACATACAGTTGTTGTTGGGTTTTTTTTCTCTGTGCAATGTAGCATAGAATAATGCAGTGCTGTTATACAGGAAGAGAAAAATAACCTAATGACAGACAGGTGTGGAACGCAGCTGGAAGCAACACTTGACTTGACAGAGACAAGAGAAGAAGAGGAGGCAGCAGCAGCAGCAGCATCAGCAGCAGTAACAGTAGCAGCAGCATCAGGCCTGATTACAGGCTGACGCTCAGGTGTTCTTTACACCTCACTTACTCTGGCTCTCACTCCACACCATCCAACCAGCAAACATGCTAAACCAGCAGACACCAGCAGAGACCAGCAGACACTACTGGTGCAGCCAGAAATACAATCCAAATACACCTGGTGCCCATCATAAAATATTCCTGATGATAAATGATGCTAACGTTGTATTAATGTACAATCAAAGCCTTCGTCCAGGCTCAGCTAAGCGTTAACTACAGCTTGTCATTCTTTGAGCTGCATTACTGCCACCTACAGGACTGTGTCTATTTTCTGCTTGTAAACATTTCAAAATAGAAGCCTTCCTTAAAATGAAGCCTTTAATCCATGTTAATATGGGAATAAAAAACAGAATTATAAAGTAATACATTTATGTTCAGTTCAACCAGAATTTGAGATAAATCATTTAATCAGAAATCTCAATTTAAGAAGTTGTTTTTTATGCTGTTACACACCATTATCATTAATGCTGCATTTCTCAGTTACAGAAGCAGGAGTCGAGTTCAGATTTAAATAAAAAATATAAAATAAATAAATGTTTTCTGCTCCCCGACTCGTGTTTATTCTTTTTAATAAAGTCATTATCATCATCATCTTTTAACGATTAGATGCATGACTTCCTGATCAAAGACATTCTTTCATCTTCAACATGATGTTCACTGGTCCAGCAGCCTGGTGCCACAGGGCAGACACTGGTCCAGGCCGTGGCCGTGCTGCTGCATGACCCAGAACACTGGCGCCACCATCTGACTACTGCTCAACAGCCAGATAACTGTTTTACTTTAGCTCCAATTCTGTCTTTATCTTCAGACGTCGATGGAGTCACCACGTCCACGCCCGTGTCGCCGCGGCCAAACTCTCAGAAGGCTGTGCGTGTCACATGTGAGACGGCGTCTTAGTGAATTATTAACTGATGTTACTTGATGACAGATGACTTCGAGCTGCACCCCCCTCCTGCCCCCCCACCCCACCCACTCCCCTATCCGCCTCTGTTGTCTTACTTT
>NC_024317.1:882524-885101 GCF_000523025.1 Cynoglossus semilaevis | reverse complement strand
CCCACCCACTCCCCGACCCGCCTCTGTCTACTTGGTTTCCACAGACAGGAGGAGATGGACATCCACACACAACTGATTGATTCATTCTGTCTGTTCTGTTTCCTACGCAGCATCAGGACAAAGATTCCATGCAGTGGTTGATAATTCTGAACACCGTAAATCCAAAAAGAAAGTGGAACTTGAATCGTGATAAATCGTGATTAACGAAGATTAATTTTTACATTTCTAGATTTTTTTTCTGTATAACCAAGAAACAGAAAGAGGAAAAAAATCAGTTCATTAAACATCGTTTTTTGACTAATCATATTACTAATATGAAAAAACTCAGGTGATGTATTAATGTGATAAACGCCAGGTAATTATTCACACTCACACTCCTGTACATCAGTTAACAATCAACATAATCCTGTAGGTTTAGGATCAAGACAGTGAAACATTGACCAAAAAGAACAGGGATTCACGGTGCATTTCAAACACCAGGACAAACCACACCAACATATGGATTAATGACCAAACCCCAGAGACCCTCACTTGACCCCTGCACCACAGTTTGTACCTCACGGTTGATAAACTGGACTGCGGCTGAATATCAACGTTAATTTCACAGATTCACAGATATTTAGTGACGTTGTGTGTTTTCCAAGGTGAAGGATGACTTTTCACAGCGAGTTGATTTAATTCCAAACTCATTCATTACACAGTGACTGGTTTTACTGATGGCACATAAAAGCTGAAAGGATCAATCTACTCACTATTCTTCATAAGGCCGCAGACAAATGGAGAGACAGATGGATGAGAGACGCTGAAACACAGGATGGTTTTAAGATTGCACTGAGTTTTATGATTAATGAGGTGTCGCCTGAGGTGGATCAAAAAATGGATATGAATCTCCTGATTGTTATTGTTTCAGCCAAACATAAGGAGCGACCACAGTGTGACGATGTGACTCACAGAGTTTTCATATTATTTCCATTTCTAAATTGTTTGTCAGACACTGATCTTTTCTGGTGAACACAGAGGAATAAGTGAAAAGTTATTTACTCTGAATTTTTTCATTTTTTAAATCTCATATCAGGACATAAAATAATTAAAGTACATATTTATAGTCTTTTAATTGTTGACTAACGTGTTTATGTTCAATTAAAACCAGTCCATCACTGGGCTCCAACAACCATCACCTGCTCATTAACACAGAGTGAACCATCAACCCAAGAAACTGGAGTTTCCTGCAGCATCACAGACCACGGAAACATACATGGAGACCGGGAATCGAACCAGCAACCCAGTGATCTTATTGCTGTTAGGCAGCCACATAAATCACCTCTGTCATTTTTGGATTTGTGCTGACATGGGAGGTTATGTTGAACATCAGCTGATGGGACTATGACATGATCTCAGTCTGTAGCTGCAGGGCCTTATCATCACTGCCTGAGGCACTGACTGACTGAGTGACTGACTGACTGACTGAGTGACTGACTGACTGACTGCTCCACTCTGCCCTGCTCTGACTGACAGCCAGAACAGTGAGTCTCTGTGGTTCTGATCCCAGGCCTCTGTGGTGATCATGGTGCACAGTACACGGCCTGACAGAGAGGAACATGGGGGGAAAAACTGAAACCCCACTTTGTCCCACGGTTTCAGCAAAAGCTTGTGGGAAGCTGGTAATGCAGTTGTTGTCTTATAAAAATAGAGTTCACATTGCGAGAGTCTGAGTCGACCTCCGTTAGACAGTGCCGTCTTTCTCCTCAGCAATGAATGATGTTTGGACAAGAGGTGGGATGTGGGTTTTGGATACCTGGTTTAATTCCACAGCTCAAACAGTAGTGCAGTGTGCTAGCTGGAAGACATTTAAAATCAGTCTGGTCCTTCTATCACACCTGTTTGCCTTTATGCACATGACAGGTAACATGGGGGGGGGCTGTGTTCTCTCACTGGGCCTGTCAGACGCTCGCTCACTCGGGTGTGAGCGTGTTGCCCCCGCGCAGCTACAAAGAAACACAAACGGCGACACGGTGTGCATGTGTAATACCTGGGAGTTCACACACAGCCTGCTGCTGATGCTGTTACTGCTGCTGCTGTTACTGCTGCTGTTACCGCCGCCGCTGCTGCTGGTTGCTGTTGCTGCTTCTACGTTTCTAACACGTGGCTCCACTGAACGACAGTGAACGTAAACATCAGAGGGAGTTAAATTCACACATCCTCCGAAAACAATGGGATTTGTTTAAACACTGTTTGTCCAGAGGCAGGAGAGCCCCCCCCCCAGCCCTCCAACAGGGTCTGTCTCACATTTTAATGTTGGTGCTGACGGCAGAGACAGAGACGAGGAGTCATGAAGTCGTGAGCTGCTGCTGCTTCACGTCTGGTACTAAAAGTCTTTACTCTTACTCTTCTTAACAACTAATGCAAATCTACTGTTTAGTCATAAATATAATTTTAATTCTTTTATTTTAATCCTTTTTTTGACCCAGAATTCCCAGTTTAAGGACCGTCTGTTAAAAACGTCGTCATATTTGACTTATTTGACGGAGACGGTGATTTAGGAATTAGAGCTGAAGCAAGAAAATCCACAGTGGTATA
>NC_024317.1:882144-882493 GCF_000523025.1 Cynoglossus semilaevis | reverse complement strand
CCGCCCCCCCCCTCCTCTATCAGTAACTGAGTATTTAAAGTCAGTGCGTGTTTTCTCATTAGTAACATAAACATGCATTACAACGGAGGACCTGGAGCACTGTTTAGATTAGGTTCCAGAGGAATGATTTCCTCCTGCCGTGCGTACACACGTCTCGGCACACGTGCACGCACACACACACACACACACACTTTCTCTCACATGCACTCACATTTTTAAAAGTGTGAAAGGAAATATACAGGACTAAATAACCATTACAGCGGGAGAATCAGTCTGGAATATAAAATGCAGTCAATACTTCTCTGAGTGGAGTTTGAGACCTTCTTATCTACAGACTGCATTAAGACCT
>NC_024317.1:869203-882044 GCF_000523025.1 Cynoglossus semilaevis | reverse complement strand
CTGCCCCCCCCCCCCTTCACCCACCCCCCCATATGAATAATAATCACATGGGGATTTCTGCATCTACAGCCTTATATTTTTAGTTTTATGGAGAAACCAAACTGAAAAAAAAACTGTATCAATTAAAACACATTCATTTACTTTTTTCTTTACATTATAATAGTTTTATATTATAAAACCTTGATCCACAAAGACCTGGTTCTGTGACCCCCCCCCCCATAGTTTCATTTTCTCTTTTCCAACTTTCTTTTGATTTTTTTTCTCCCCTCCACACCTTCCTGCTCCCTCTCTCTTTCCTCCCCCGTTTGCTGCTTCGTTTTAAATCTATGATTTTCTGAACATCATTTTCTTGATTTTTCTTCGCCCCAGGGAGACATTCTCATTCCAGCCTCTCTCTTTTTTCACCTCATTTCCTCCCTCCTGAGTGAATCTTCCAGACGGGATGTGTGAGGTGACGGTGTGGCCTGTGGAGGAGAGGCCGACGGTGGTGTGTGTGTGTGTGTGTGTGTGTGTGTGTGTAAAAAGAAGTGGGGGTTCTGATGGGGAGGGGGGTCTTGTAAGTACTGCTTTATAAAGGTACAGAACAGATTGAAGGATCAATGCTGGACTATTTCAAATCAGATCCTGAACAGGACCAGGAGACGAGGACATGTTTCTATCTGGACTAATAATTCACTACGACTTTGACATCAAGTTTAATAGAATGTCATAGAAAACCGACTCAACAGTTAAACAACAAACACTGATGGATCCTCTGTTAACACCTGCTCATCACCTGGTACCAGAACAAACAGAGAGACCCTCCAGAACCAACGTCTCAATGTCCGTCTCAACCCTCGTCTCATCTTCCTCCTCCTCACAGTCAGAGATAAAACCTTTTTTTCTGACCACAGGTTGGTGGGAGCACAACAGTGGAAATAAATATATTGTAAAATGCAAAATAACATTGAAATGAAATAACTGAAATAACTGCTTCTTCTCACAGGCGAGATGAAAAAAAAATCAATACATCAATTCACCTGTAGTGGTTGTAGTGGGGGGGGGGGGGGGGTGGCGCAGGGAGTAAAAACAGCTGCAGAAAATACTAGTGTTTGTTCCTCCATAAAAAAAAGAGAAATCGTCCCTAA
The DNA here is from genome assembly GCF_000523025.1 of Cynoglossus semilaevis. Taxonomy (NCBI): domain Eukaryota; kingdom Metazoa; phylum Chordata; class Actinopteri; order Pleuronectiformes; family Cynoglossidae; genus Cynoglossus; species Cynoglossus semilaevis. The sequence continues at coordinate 880,917 of NC_024317.1, read as the reverse complement.
TTTTACTAATTGATCTGTACTTAGACCTTTATATGGAAATGAAGATCGTGTTTTTCAGCCGTGTCTCATCCCGCAGTAACAAAGGTTTTTAAATACATGATATATATATTTATATTATATATTTATATATAAACTGAAGACCTCACTTCAGTTGGCCAGAACCAGTAAGTACATGCAGTAACCATGTCTTACCTCCAGGGCTTTCCTCTTGCTGTTGAGCAGTTTGGAGATGTCCCGGGCCACTCTCTCCACCAGGTCCTTCGGGTTGTTCCTCTTGATTTCAAACTGGCTCTTCTTCTCGCTGTAGATCTGCAGAAGAACACAGAGTAAGGTCAAAGGTCAGATGATGATGATGATGATGAAGCCACAGCAGGAGTGGGAACAACCTCAGAACCATTAGACACTGAGCAGAACCTTAACGGATGAGCTCTTTCCAGACTGGGTTCAGTCTGGGAGAAATAAACACTCCAGCAGATCCAGCTCTTTCCAACCAGCCTTATTTACAGCTCAGTGACAACATATTTGTCACCTATTCCAATGGTTTACTGCAGGCTATCCTCAACCCAATGTGCCACAGAGTACAGGGGGTGGGGGAGTGTCTGGGGGGGGCTCTAAAGAGACTATAAACCTTTATAAATCAACAGACTTGTATTTGGGAAGCTGCGAGGGACTGGGACGTTGGTAGGAGACAGATGCTGGGACCACTGACAGAGGAGGGTAATTGGGAGATTAAAGTGCCTCCGTGGCTGAGTCAGCAGCCAGTGTTCTCTGTAGGAAGTGGGTTTTACAAACAGAGCAGCGTCACAGAGACTACGACTCACTCTCCTGCCCTGAGACACAGGTTCAAGGCATTGAAACATCGCGTTTACTTCATTTGTTTGTTTGATAGAACAGGAATTTTCCTGTTCTATCAAAGCCTCACCATGACTTAGTTTAATCGTTTTTTTAATTATTCAGTCTTTAATTCAATTGATTTGGTAATAATAACAAAACAAAAATAAATAAATCAAGATTAACAGAACCAGGCCGTTGTCTGAGGCCTGTGATGTCAGAGGTGGAAAAGGAGTGGAACCCACTGCAGAGCTCTGACAATGAGAAGGAAATTGAAGTCCAATAGAGAAGTCATTCATCACAGCACAAAACAGTTTTTTGGAGAATCATGTCAAATGTTTCAGGGAAATGTGTTAATAAACTGGAGTAACAGTGAAATCTGGTTAATACAAATAATCCCATTAATGTCAACAGTGACTTGGTGTAAAGTACAAAATAAAGTGTTTGGACTGTTTGAAAACTGTATGTTGTTTGTACACAGTCAGCCATGATACAGAAGGATGGCAGGTTTGAATCCCGACCTGTGGTGAACCACAAAAACTCTCTTTCTTCCCTCGTCTTTGTCAAAGGTAGAGGCTAAAATCAGGACCTTGGACAGCTCTAACAGAACATGACTGAACATTGACTTTCTGTATGAATCTACTGGTTAAACATTAACTACCCAAAGTAGGGGTTTTTGGGGGGGGTGGGTTTTGTTTGTTTTTAAGAAACAAACAGTAGTTCCCTGAACATCAACAAAAAAATGTTTCTTCTCTTAAAACTCACGCTTTAATCAGAGCAGCTACAACAAACACAGCTGGGTTTTCACTGAGGACATAAACAGTAGACCATTATCTGCAAAACCAATCATCTCCACACGGGGTACACTTTAGCCGTTGTTCGCATCTTTCACGCGATTCGGACGATGCGTTAATTAAATGTTGAAGCCTCGGCTCCTGGAGACAATCGATGGTATTTGGGATTCAAATGTCAGCACCTCACGGTACCGTACCGTCCAACCTGACTCACATCAACGTTCTCACACTTCCTCCTGAAATGTCACGGTAATGATCTGCTTTTTCAGTCATAAAAAGTTCTGTCTGTGGGATTGATGAGTTGATGTGCAGCAATTAGGAGAGGAAAACACCGGGGTCCACAGGATCCATCTCTGTCAGAGTCAGAGCTGGGCCGGGGGCCAGAGGCAGACAGAGCGGCCCCAGAACCTCACACCACGCCAAGTAAGCACTCGGGTGAGATTGAACCGTGTCTCAGTCTCCCCCGTCTGTCTCCCAGGAACACAACATCCAAACTCTAATTTACGGTACTGAACCTGGTGAAAGTTTTACCGTAATGTCATTAAAAATGTGTCTTAAAAATCTTTATAATAAAAAATAAAAAACTGTGGTTTTGACTTGTTTGGTTTGGAAACGTCTGACACACACACACACACACACACACACACCCCTGCCATTAACCGTCAGCTCTAAATACCACCGTCCTCACAACAGTAGTCAGAAGTGTTTGCACACTGTTGAGCATTTCACACACACACACACACACAGAAACACACACACCTTTTCAGAGGGCTTTTTGTCAAGGTGGAAGACGCCATTAATGGAAACTTATTAAACCATAAAACAAGAGCAAAGTTTCCACTGCTCCACAGACAGACCATAAAACCCGCAGCATTTTAAGTGGTGTATATTTTAAAGTCAATTTGAAAACCATGTCAAATTTGTTTTCAAATCAATATTCATTGCCTTAATGTCTGTGTGAGTCACGGCGGCGGACGCTGGAGTGTCTACTCTCAGCTTCAAACAAAAACACAACAGACAAAAGTTCAGCAAATCAAATTTACATGTGATTAAAAACTGAAAAGGTTTTGGAATAAAAAACATCACAGACGTTTTTCTTTTTTTTTTTTTTTTTTGGAGGACCCATTTATTGGAGGATTTACCGAGTGAATATCTTTAAATGTAATTTTACCTTTTATTACTGGTCTTGAATATAAGATTTAAGGTAACAATGATGTCACTGTGTGAGTCTGTGTTACTGAAAATAATGAAACAACTTCCCTGGATCATAAAAAGCCAGAGTTAAACCCTTGAATCCTTGAACAAACTTTAATGACAAATGGACCCAGATGAAAAGTATCACCCTAACAGCACTGCCATTACACAGTCCCCTAGTGGACACATGAGGAGCTGCACATCAACCAGATGGAGCTGTGGTCTAAAAAAGGAAACAGAAACAAAAAAAAAAATCACGGGCAAAAGAATTATGGTCTGAACGACGGGCTAATGCAGACGGACGTGCAGACAGATAATGTTCTGACTGACCATAAACAGGCTGCAGGAACATGGACATGTCCTGAGGGGACATTTAAAGACTGTAATAAAAAAATAATCTGAATTTAAATTGTTCAGCTACACTTATTCACAGCAATTTCCTCCCATTTCTATGCATCATGGGGGATTAGGACAAACGTGTTCACTCTTCTTTAATTCAGTCGGAAGACAAACGTCATTTTGTGCTGAAATGCTGTTATTTTTTTATTATTATTATTATTATTTTGGTTCATGCTGGTCTGAAAAGGACTGAGAGACAAAAGAAAGTAGTGAGATCAAAAATCCTTCTGTGTTCTGACGGGTAAAAAACCAACAAAATAAAAAGACAATTCAGCATCTGTCATTATATGATGTTAAAAATATTAGTTATTGAGTCATTTCTGTAATAACATGTTTAAAAGAATGAAGGTGTGTTTTTTGTCCACATTATCCCTGAGCTCCGTTACACTTACTCTCTCTGTGCATTAGTTAAGATTGGCTTTAATTTCACTTCATTCCATTGATCCACTTTGATTGATTTCCTTTAGTTGACTTCAGCATAAACTAAATCCAATATGAATTACATGCGGCCAATGGGGGGCGACGTGCTCAGACCATTGACTCCAGTTGGTTAAATGATCTATAAAGTCTCAGCCATGTCTTAAATATCAGCAAAGTGATTGATGGTCGTTTTCCAGCAGCACCGTGGACGAGTTCCATCCCAGGAAGCATGGAATAAAAGAACGTAAAAAAAATAAAATAAAAAAAGAGTGTGAGAACAGAAGCCAAGGTGTCGGTGTTAGTGACTGACGGAGGTATTTATGTACAGTACGTGGTGAAACTGGAGTTACGTCATGCCGTGGTAACGAAACACGGACCTCGTGTAAGTTCAGGTTCTACTGACCAACAGGAAACTTGATAAATGATAACAGGAAACTGCACTTGTCAATCATAATAATCCCTCCTCCTTTCACCATCATGTAATGTCAGGACAGAGGTGCTGGTGGTGCTGGTGGTGCTGGTGGTGTCATTTTAAGGATAAGCAGCGCGGCTGAATCACAGCGTTCTGCCTTCAGCCAATCAAACCTTCTGCTGCTAACACTTACACAGGATCTGACAGAAGTAACTCTGCCAAAATCTCACCAATATGTTTTCCCTGGCAGCCAGGACCCACAGAGACACGCTGACATATTCACACACACACACACAGTAACACCAAACTAAACTAACACGACGCCCTCGGCTCACACTCATCACACACACTCACATTCCCATCATTAGCAGTGATGACTGGTTCCAATGTGCCAAGCTCTGAGTGTCTCTGTAAACACACAGATGGAAAGACAGAGGGCGGCAGGACTCCAGGGAGTTAGTGTTAAAAAGTGGTATGATGACTCAGCAGTCGTCCAACATCAACCACACACGTCCTCTGGTCCAGCATGTCCACACCGAGGCCCTGGACGTCCAGTGTGTTTGTAAAGACGGCCAGAAAGGCTGGAAAAACTTTGAACGATGTTTCTGGTTCCATCAACTCAACAGACGACACAAAGAGTAAATGTAACTGGGGATGATTTCTTTCTGCCTCCGTGGCTTCTTTCCCACTCACTTGTTGACTTTTTTCCACCGTGTCCTGCTGCTAGCACTGATGTTTTTCTGCAGTGCCGATGTTTTTGTCCTTTCGTCTGTGTCTAAAAGAGAGGACTGCTTATCTCACTTGGAAGTCGCCCACAATAGGCCGTGTCTGGATGAAGCAGCGCCGACTTTGACAGAGATAGATGCCACATCATTAAGGAATATTAGTGGACTCTGCCGAGTAGAGCCAGCTTCCACAGGCCCCGGGTGGAGTTCAATAAGGGAGACAGACAGAGAGAGAGAGACAGAGAGAGAGAGAAAGAACGTACTGGGGTGCAGCTGCCCCAGAGAGGAGCTCGATAAGACACAACACACCAGGAGCCTCTCATTGTTCAGCGACGGCCTCGGGAGGAGAACAGTCAGACCGAGAAAGGAGAAGAAAAAGTAACTGCTCTGAAGTTGGCGTCTCTGGGAGGAATTCATGTTCCATCGAGCCAAGAAGAAAAAAAGACACAGATGGGTTCTTCAGTGTCACCTGCTTTGGTAAACACAGCGTATCAACACGGAGCTTCTGGTTAAAGATCTCCATCTCTGGTGTTCCAGCCCTGAATGTTCTCAATGTTCCTTCTGTAAACGACTGCTCCGTTTGTCCTCAGACCAGAGGTTGTCGTCGAAACACTGACTAAGACGTTGTGGCCGCAGGAACCGGTCAGGAAGACGGCCGTGAAAATGTGTTTCCTGCTGCTGATTAGCTACGCTAGGTTTATCAGCTAGCTAGCAAGCACCGCAGACACTATCTTTGGATCAGATCTCGTCCCAATCAGCTAACGTGCCCTCACGTGAGGACTGCTGGGATTGGCTAAAAAGAAGTGTACCGTAATTTAAAGAGTACAAGTTATCAGTTTAATCTGTAATCTGCAGGATACAGTCGTCGAGTCCAGGTCAAAGGTCACTGACCATAAGGTTTATCGTGTTGTAGTGAGGGGCACTGACCATAAGGTTTATCGTGTTGTAACGTAAAATAGTAACATAGATGTGTATCATCTTACTGACTTACAGTGGTATCACCTAAAGAGAGTGCATCAGGTTGTAGGTGATGATGATGGTGATCACGGCCAACACTTCATTACTGCTCAGTATCATTGAGTTTAAGGTAATATCACCGTCTCCTTTAGATTGAATTTCACACTCCAGCAGCCACAGCCGACATCATCAAATGTTACACTGATTGCACAAAAAAAAAACAGTTAATGCAATGATCAAGTCAAATGTCTAGTGTTGGAAAAATACAAACAGCTCTTTTTACAGACAGAGTTAAATTTAAATGACTCTTCTACCATAACACAAAACAAAGATCATCATCGCTGCAATCACAGGCTCTTCAGACTCCAAATCACCGCTGCACGTAACAACTCTGCACATTTGACAAAGTTGATTCCTGTTTTTAAACCAATAAGTCCCATCATTACAGCCACATAAATGAATTTATCAGTGTCTGGTTCTGCTGCTGCTGTTGCAGCAGAGAGAGTCTGTTTCTGTCGGCCGCCGTCTGATACCAAGGATTTATTGTTCCCAAAATGACTATAGCTCTTGATAGATTATTCTGTCAAAGTTTCCACAGCAGCCATTATGAGACGGAGCCCAGTTAAATGCTTGATCGTCGACACAGAGCTGAGCAATTTGTGGATATGATTCAATTATCTGACACATGACAGGGATCACATCAGGTTTGATACTGAGATATGGCGTCTGTGAAGTCGGTTATTGGTTTGAAACGCTATTGTGTTGATATTAAAACGGCACAGAATAATATACGTTCTGATATTTATCATACTTTATTAACTGTGGCTGAGAGGACGCTGCGTTATATCCTCCAATGAGACGACGATGATTGAACCAAATCAGTCGTTCTCAATCACACCATCGTTGTATCAGAGTTACACTGGTAATGTGATACGAAAACGAGAGCCCAGTAGGTGGCGGTAATGAACTTAAACTTGGCTTTGTCAGCCAGGAGGAAACATTGGCTTATTGTGTCACATTTAGATATTTGTTAAAAATGTGATTCATTCAATGTAAATATAAATGATTATATTTTTAACCTGTGCCACCACTGAAATATAAAGGATTAAAACCTGCAGCAAACAATAAATGATCTTTGACGAGTCATTACGGTTATAACATGAGTCTCAGTGGTTCACTTAATGCACCGTATGTCACAAAATGTACTTTATTTTCCCTGTTTCTTAAAATAAAATGAAAGTAGAAACTGAAGAAACTAGAACCTATAAACACCAAGACACTTCTAAACTTTCCAAATTACTACTCGTCCAACATGCTGGAAGGTCTCATTTTATTATCTAACTGAGTGAAAGTGTCAACAAACATTTGATTGCGGGCTCCGATTTTTAGAGAAGAAAAACAAAAAAGCTGAGTTCAATATTTACATATGCACCTGAGGGAGAGTGAGAGATTAGAGGGAGTAATAAGGAGAAAGGTGACGGGGAGGAGAGAGAGAGGATTAACTTCTGTAACATTATCAGAGGGGCTGTCAACTTCTGATTAAAAAAACAACTGCTGTAAACAAAAACACTTCACATCAGTGAACATCCCAACACTGTTTTACCTGCAGCCTCAGGTGAACTCACACTTCCTGAGTAAATATAAACAATCAAAAAGCTGACAGTTTCAATACATCTCATTTTCATTACATTAACAATGCAATAAACTAAACATCTACTTTGGAGCGGTTTTTCATTTGTCTTAGAACTTTTTGACTCTGCCACACATTTAGGATTCAGCAAAAACAGTGGCTATTATGAGACAGGAAATAAAAAAAAAATCCCATCTTGACAAATGGGAGTCCACAGCGATCGTTTAATTGCCCCGTTGGGTAGCTACTCACTAAATGGCCCCGTCGGCAGAAGCGGAAATTTGTGAGGAATCGGTGTCTGATCACAGCATTTAGCTGCTGTTGCTTTCCTGCAAAATCAGTCGAACATTTGCCAAAACTGGACGCAGGGATTCATAAAGTGAGTGAGTCGTTGGCCTGGAGTCGGACAGAAGAAATCAGGGGTGTGTGTGGGGACGGAGAGAGCAGACTCCCTCGTCCACACAGAGATAGAAACATTACACCAGCGTTTGGTGAACACACAGTGCTACAGCCTCGCTCCAGTGCACCACTCAGTGGGGGTGGGGGGTGGGGGGGTAACATGTGGCCACGCCCATAACAATCATCAGTACGTTCACTACGACTCTCATTATCACACGGCCAAACACATACTAAAACAGGAAGCAGAAGAAGGAGATTTCTAATTCAGCACCACGGTCAGCTCCACTGAAACACTGCAGTAGCAACAGGTAAAAGAGAAGAAAATAAACAAAGACTTCTGCTGAAAATGGAAGAGTATTTAATTGTTCTGCCTGTTGATTTCAGACAGACGGACAGACATGGACAAATTATTTGTAAAAATAATTCAGACAATTCTGTGAAACTGGATACATCTTAGATATATCTTAGATATAGTGGATGATCTTGTATGGCTGAGTGGTGATAGACGGTGATAGAGGTTGAGAACCACTGGACTATAATAACATCCCTATATACAGTATGTGATTTGTGCCTGCACCGAGTCATGTGTGTGATTGGACTATCAAAGTCCTCCTGTTGAGAAGACACAGTCCTGTGGAGGTTTTTTTGTTTTTTTTTTTGCTCTGTTGATGATGTCGCCTCCACTTCCTCCTCATTTGACTAATTACTGCACCACTTTCACACCACTGATGAAGCCTGGCACCTGTCCATCAGTCTGACTGTGAGCTTGGCTCGGTTCCATCTATACAGAAAGAGCTAAAAGCTGTCGTAAAAACGCTGTCTACGGTTTGGGGTTTTTTTTTGTTTTTTGTTTTGACAGAAATCGTTTTAAACAACAATTCTGTTTTGGTTTTTTTTTTTATAGGTGCTGTGTCACTGCTCCAAACTGCTGCTCTGTGACCACCTCTTCTCTTCTCAGCTTCAGCTGAAAGTGTTCAAAAAGTAACTGTTAAAAACAATCACCGGCTGCAGATCTGTCTTATTCCTCAGAACGCTGGAACTTTCAGCCACTGGTTGAGGGTTTGAACATTTCTTATCTAAAAACACGGGCAGGGCCTCGACCTCTGGGGGGTCAACATTTCTCCCCTCAGATCTTTGTCCTCAGTATAGGTTGAACCACTTCCTCCCTCCTCCTCAGAGTTCAACACTGATATTGTGCTCGGCACTAAATCTTCACAGACTAATTACACACTGACCACCATTATAACCAGCCAAAAATGTCACGGCTCTAAGAGCCTTGACAGTCACACACAAGCCCGTCCAGAGATAAGGGCGTCATTACCGCGGACCACCTTCCTGCCTTTGTGTCAGCGGGGGTCACGTGCACATCCAACCCTCCCACATCCCACGGCAGGAGACGCCTCGTTTCTTGCCTTTCTGCTTCGAAGCCCTCTGTTGAGCGTCACCACTTACAGCCCTTTAACAGGTCTGCAGCGACGCACTTAAATGAACGGTTCTCCAAACAGAATGATCTGTTACCATAGAAACACAACACTTAATGACGAATAACAGAAAATGACCTGTGGAAAAGAGACAGAGAGTGACAGAGAGAGAGAGAGAGAGAGAGGGAGGGAGGGAGGGATGGATGGATGGATGGATGGATGGATGGACGGAGGGATAAAGAAATATCTGGTGGAACAAAAAAGGCAATTTAGTTTGAGAGGAGGGCATGAAACCTGATTAGTGGTGAGTGTAAATGATCACTAATGTCCTTCTGTCCAACAGTAGAGGAAGAAAAGCCAGAGCTGAACCACTTCACTGAGCGACCGCCATCAAACCTTCAATAAAACACTGAGCTCTGCCCACGACGGACCATTAATTAGTGTAATCAACCTGCAGGTCTGTAGGTACTGGACTTATACTGTACAATTAATAGACTGTATATACTGTATATATATAGTATATAGTATATATACTCTCTATACATATATACACAAATATACATGTTCATATAAAAGGCAATGGAGCAAGAAATAACAACAACAACAACAACAACAATAATAACAATAATAATAATAATAATAATAATAATAGTAATAACAACAACAACAACAATAATAGTAATAATAACAATAATAATAATAATACAGAGGTGGTTCTTCACCTCCAGGCGACACAGAGACGATCATTTATCTTCCAGACACTTCACTACAACTGAGAAGTGATGGAGAAAGAATATTTCTTTTTAACATTCCAGTATGACAAACAGCACTTATATCAGCAACGACTCCTGAAGACTCACATTTTAACACGATCAATAAAAACAACTATTTCATAGTCATGTTGTTTTTATGCTGTTTTTCTGCTGTTTTTCTTTCTGATCCACATCATCAATCCTCTGCCCAGGATTTTATTATTTAAATGTGTGACACACTCTGACAGTTGAGTCTCCACAGTCTCAGGGTCAAAGGTGAAAAAGTCCACATGCTTTGGTCTGGACCTCTGGTTTCCACACACCTGGATCTGATCCCTCTAATCCAGATCACCGAGCTGTGCCGCTGCTGAAAGTCTGCAGGTTTTTGATCCTCTTTGCATGTTGATCTGATAATTATTCATAAAGCAGGCAATTAAATGTTCATTAAAACCTGCGGATACACAACTGTTCATCAACAACAGTGCTGCACGGTCAGGTTCATGATGGAAAACATCCACGGCCTCTGAGAGTCAAAACACTTTCTAAAAATCACGGTTGACTGACAAGCCAATAAAATGTGGGGGGGTGTGAGGGGTGAGGGCTCAGCCGTGTGTGAATTATGTTGTGTGCATTTTAAATCAGGATGACTGAGGAGTCTGGGAGGAGAGGCTTTGTCTTCAAACCCAGGATTGTTGGATAGATCTTGGTCAGATCCAGATCTTTTCTCTTCTACTAAGCTGACAGACGGTTAGCTTAGCTTCAAACACACGTCCTGAACTTCATCTTTACACAAATGCAACAAATGTATTGCTTTTTTTTTTTTTAGGTTTGAGTCTGTGCATCATCACAAATTAAATATATTAAATATATATTAATATATATAAATATATTAAATATTTATAATCAAAGAACTTGTATCAACGTCACACATTTCTAAACATTTTAGTGACATAAAATATATACATTACTTTTAATTTGTGCTGCATTTTCTGCAAATTATTTCACTTCCATCATATAATCAACCATCAAAACAGCTCAGCGTGATTCAACGTCATACACCATTTTGGTATCATATCCCATAATGCACTTCTCCTTCGGCGTGACAGATCACAGATCCACTCTGAGGCTGACGTTTACAGGAAGACATACGTTACACTTCACTCTGTCAGTTTCCAGGAAGACGTGTTCAGCTGATTACAGAGTGTGTGTCTGGTGGTTGGGTGTGGACCTGTTTTATGGAGTGTGTAATTGAGCTCAATATGTCCTAACATTAAATGGGTGTAGGCGCCCCCCCCCCTGGCCCCCCATCCCACCTCTGTAACCTGATGCTTCTTTACTTCCTCTCCAGGCCACAGTCCAACACTTACGTTACCTTATGTTTAGTGTTAAATATATCACTTGTCCAAACCAAGAGAAGCAGCCGACGACCGTGAACATCACACTGACCAACGCGCCGTTTTTCCCACATACACTTCCCATAATTGAAATTCTCATCATTTGACAGCTGCACAAATTGCAGTCATTGTTCATATCAACGTCACGGCGTCACAGTCTTGACAGAGTAATATTACACATTCACCACAAAATATATAATGTATTTCTGCCTATTACTCAGCCAAGCTGAGAAAATATGATGGAACTCAAGTGTTTACCACTCGGGGAGCAGGAGGAGCAGGAGGAGCAGGAGGAGACGCCGTGTTTGTATTTGTCCTTGTCAGGAGAACAGAGACGAGAGCGGACATCTCAAGTATTTAGTTTCCTTTTGTCAGCCTGACAATTG
>NC_024317.1:844227-869181 GCF_000523025.1 Cynoglossus semilaevis | reverse complement strand
GGCGGCGGGGGCGGGGGGGGGCTGGGGGCCTATTTTATGCTCTCCGCATGTTTGTTACAATTTTAACGTGACAATTTACAACAACAAGTCCAACGACGCAGCGATGCCTTCGAACCTCGGTGGCAGGGCGGCGTGAAGGAAGACAACGTTCAAGAAAGAGCCGTCGATTAGCAGTGGTTCAAAAAGAGCACGTTTCTGCACAACACGGGGAAACACGTGCGTGAATCTACACACTTTATATATACACACACACACACACACACACAGGGCGTTCACTGACGTTAGCTTCTCACATTCTACATTCACAAAAAAAAAAAATCAAGGCTGACATGAACATGAAATGCAGCCAAAAGGCAAAAGTTAAAACAAAATCATTTATAATTACACTGTGAGTAGATTGTGATTTTTCTCTGATTAATCACAGTATTTGTGGATTAATTAGGATTGAGATAAATTAACCTGGTATTTGCCTTAACCTTGAGCTGCTTCAGTCAAATCAAAACTCTTTTCTCTTGTCAGTATTAACTGTATTCTGTATTAGTGCAATGGTAAATGAATAAACAGTGGAATATACAGTGCTGACTGAGAATCTTGATAGACGTGTGCTCACACAGGCAATAAAATGTGTCAAAATTTCAATTAATCATGAATCGAACAAATTAATCATCTCCATTATTGCATTCATTTTGACAAAACTAAAATTAATTCTACATATAAACCACGTGTGAATCACACAAACACTGTAGACAATAAAAGAAAAATTATTAGTATTTCTTCCATTGTGGACATCAAATGTGTAACTTTGGACACGAACATCTTCAGTGTGAACGTCACGTCCTCTTTTATCATCTACTCTCTGTATATACAGTATGAACTGACACTGAGTTTCATGTTAACGCGGAGCAGCTTGACTGATGCCGAGGAAGAATGTTCCTCTGAGGAGCCAGGAAAGTTCATGCTTTGGTGCACAAATTTGTAAAAGCTACTGTGGAAGAAAAACGTTTCATAAAAAGTTAATTCTTCAAGCTGCAACTTTCAATTGCCACTTTAGTTGAGCCTGTCACTGTAGTTTCTTTGTGTCTGGGAGAGAGAAAAAAGAGAAGGCATACAGAAGGAAAAAAAGGAAAAGAAATCGGGCTACGAAATCTCACACCTGAGTCGCATATTTTCTCCGACATTGGATCATTTTCTTTCTATCGCAGGACAATGAGGAGCATAATGTGACCATTTAAACACAATGAACATGTCTGGATCGGTCTCTGGTGCCACGAAAATGACTTAACTCTGCAGACCGAGAACAAATATTTGAAGGGAGTGTCGGGGTTGATTGTTATTTTGGTACCTGAGCTGCACTAACCCTAATGAAGGCATTAAAACTGTCCAAAAACCTCATTAACTCCTGTGACAATTAAACGGCAAAAACTTCTCATAAGGACATCACCAAAACTGTACTGTTTTTATATGTCACTAAACTTATACGTCAACCAAGTGTGATCCTAGTCTCAGACTCTGATCAACCAAGTGGTGATCCTAGTCTCAGACTCTGCGCCATATCCCCCCCACCCCCACCCCCAAGAACCAACACCAGGAATATTGGACTGGGAATTGGGGAGAAAAAAATCAATAACTGATCAATGACTAGGGGATTGATATGGGATCAGGAGAGGACAGATCAGGATATTTTAGTGTATCAATATGTCCTTACACAACTAGTTGATACTAACTAACTAGTTCTCCCATATGACCAGCGTCCACAACGTGAATCAGCCTGAAACTCCTACGTGAATCAGCTTCATCTCACACACTTCCGTTGTCTCTCCACCGTTTAACTCTCCTTTGAAAATCCTCTCAAGGCAAATTATTATGTTGCTGTTGTGACAAATGTTTCACAGTTTTGTTTCATGGCTATGATTCATGAGTCTCAGAACAATATGTTTTATTGAGTTCTCTGTAGAATTAAAACTCTGTCCTTCAAGAAGAACATGACACTGTATATATATAATTTATATACATATAAATCCTGTCGTTGTCCAAGTATCATGATACGTATCGTATCACCATAATCCTGTCAATACACACCCCACGACGCCTGTGACATGTTTGTCGCATGAACAAAAATAAAATTTGACTTATTGTTGAAATGACATGGAAGACTCCGAGAGGCAGAATAAAATATGCTTAAATAAAAGTAAGAATACGTTTGGTGAAGTGTTAACATTGGAGCTTTTAGAAAAAGGTCCAGTCATTGAGTTAAAGATAAATAAAAATCATGTCATAAATAAATGTGGCCACAGAGCTGGGAAAAACAAAAACCATGAAACTCAGTGGTAGAATCCAGAGTAAAGTGTTTGCAGTGAGAGGTCTGATTAGGTACGTTATACACAGACAGAGAGGGGGGGTGGAGGGGAGTGTCCGCAGTTAACCTCATCCTGTGAGATCGACTCATACGAGACAGTAACGCTGAGTCAGACTCTGTGGAGAGTTGTGACTTAAAGCTATTAATCTGAAAGCAGCAGAAGACCGGATGAAGAGACAGAAGTTTTATCTCCTGAGACAAAAATCACATCTAACTTATTCTTCCTTCAAAATCAATGGCAGAACTTATGACTAATCACCAGTCTGAAGATGCACAAGTCAGAGCCGGAGCCTGGAGACAAACAGTCAGGTATGTTAGAATGTTCAGGAGAAGAAGCTGAAGAATGAGGAGGTGAGAATGGTTCAGGGTTCAAATCCCTGCCCTCTCAGGACTGTGGTGTGTTGAGCAAGCGTTAAAAAAAAAAAATCCATGCTGGGAACAGAGCAGTACATCCAGCAGTCTGTGTTTATTACACTTTTTACAGATGTCACGTTTAAGTACGAGTGGATAAATGATGCAGTAAATCTGTTCCACTGAGCCACAGAACCTGGAAGAAGAATATAACCATGTACTGGAGAAAGTACCAGGAGCAGTTCCAACAGAAAGCTTGAACGCTCCCTGCACTAAAGGCTAATTTAGCCTCACACTGTAGAAACACACACACACACACACGCTGACTCTCCAAATGCATTAAGAGCAGACCGCCTGACTACAGCTGAATAATTGATGGAGATAATAGGAAATTGTGAAATAAACCTTTATTATGTTGTGAGACAAACGTTGGACATCACTCTGGTACAATTACAGGAGCGACCGAATGGAAAACCACCCTGTAACTAATGGTCGGTTTGATTTATCGCAGTGATAAATTATAGGAGACAACACGTCAACACCGACTGTGAGAGTTGACGTACAAAGAAAACTACAGAGACTAGACGTAAAGTCGCTCCTAAATCTGTTCCTATTTATATTCAATTTATATTTCACACACAGTGATGTATAATGTTACATTAGGGCAATAAACCATTGGAAAGAAAACATCTGGAGTCCTGTGAATTCTGACCCACGTCCCATCAAATTACACCACCACAACACATTTGGCCACTGGGGGCGCTGTCACGTCTGTTTTACGTATGTACACCATATTCTGAATTAGTTTTAGTGCTGATGGTATGTTTTCAGATGTGTTGTTGTTAAAAAATTTACGAAATTATTCGTGTAATTTTACTTGATAATGAATTGATATCGAAGCATTTAGATCAATATCAAATCAAATCGATATTGTATCAAATTGTGACCTGTTTCTAACTTTTCTTGACGTTCCAAATCTCAACTTAATGTTTACAGTAATGTAATGACACATTTGTAAAAACTGCAAAATAATAATAATAAAACCATTTGATTTCTATTGCACTGCATCTGTCTCTTCTTTCGTTCTGACTCACTGGCTTCACAGTGTGGGGGATAAGTGGAACACCTGATCAGAACGGGGCTAACGCTAATGTTGTTAGTGCAGCACTAATAGCTTTTCCCTTACACTATTTATTTTTTATTATTATTTAAAATGCCAGCACTTACTGGACTTCAGCTGCAGGTTGTCACTGACCTGCACAAACTGATGAATTGTTTATGAGGATGGATTTTTGTTTTTGAGGTTTTTTCTTTTTTTTAACCCGTGTTAGTTCATATCAGGAGACGCTACTTTAAGGTGATCATGACTCAAAAAACTGCACTGCAGTACCTGAGGTAGCTAGCATTAAGCTAGTTTGATGTGTTTAATAGAATTAACAAATACATGATTTGACTGTAAAAGACTGCAGGAGAAGAAGATCAAGTTTTACTAACTTTACTAGTTTTGATTTATTCAAAGACACAGTAAATACCAGAGTGAGTACCAGAGTGAGTACTTAGCTACTGTACATCCTGAAGTGTGTACATGCTGTGAGGAGGTGTACTTTTGTACTTTTGTACTTTTGTAAGTAATGATCCTCAGCCTTCGAAGACAAAACTAAACATCCATGAGCGAAAACGTCCTACTTCAGTTCTCGGAGCGGAGGGACTTCCTGTGTGGGTGCAGGTGGAACAACAGGATGAGGTAAAGTCTCCATGGATTACTGAACAAGTAGACAATGAGAGGCCGTGGTGGGGGAGGACGAGGGGGAGGAGAGAGAGGGCAGATTAATGAAATATAAATGTGTTTACTGAATGGCTGTCAGTGCTGCCTCCTGTTGGCTGAGGGATATTAAAAATACAGAGTGGAGCTGATGACTTCACCTACACTCCAGTGACCGCAGCCGCACGCACACACTGTTCTAATCAGCACACGGCTCATCACAATCACCAGCATGAATTATCATCATCATCATCATCATCATCATCATTTCCATCTTCCATGGCCTCCTGTTCATCTACATCATCGCTTTCATCTCAAGAATCACGCCGCTGTGGGAAATTGAAGTTTGGCCCGATCAATAAATACAATATCAAATTAAATTAGCTGCCAAAATGAGGCGAAAATGTGAAAATGAGTGTTTGAAGGCAAAGGGAGAAGAAATGATACGCAGTCACAGCAATCACGCTGCACATTTCAAAACGCACTCAGCACAGTGAGGTCACTGCTTCCTGTAATGGGTTTAAAAATGAGTTTACAACAAGTGAGCTCTGATGTGTGTGTGTGTGTGTGTAATCATGTGACCGTGACATCACTTCTGCAGTGTCTAATCAACGTAATGGAGATCTGACTTTAGCAGGAGGCCTGAACAGGAACCAGCGGCGGCCGGCTTTAATCAGGAACACATGACACCTGCTCTTGGCCAACACTTTCACACAACACCTCCGTTTTTACCTCCATCTCATCACCGGCGAACACTCCCAAATGTAAACTCTGTTCTTTTGAAGTTTTATCTTCTCCCAGTGAAGTTGGTGATCGTGTGCACGGCTAAACTCCATCTGTTCATTTCAATATGAATGGACGTGTACGTCAGCTGCTGCTGCTGCTGCTGCTGCTGGAGCGGCAGAGACGTGAAATCGCAGATGGCGTGCAGAGCGCGCCGACACGCAGGGTTAATTGAAGCAGCCTTTGATGTCTGTCTGTGTGTGAAATGAGATGGTGGTCCAGAATCGAGACCTGAACCTTCACCTGCACAGACTTGTATGTTGTACTTATCAGGTCAGGACAAATACAGTCACTGTGGTCAAATAAATGTTGAAGGTGAAGATTTAAAATCTAATACTGTCCACATAAACAAGGAAATATCAGTCGGTAATTATCATATAATGAATGATGAACTACATTTCAGAAATTTTAAATTTCAAAAATGTTATTTGTCTCACTCTTCAGGCAAGAGATCAATAATTGTGTTTAATTAATCATCAATTAATCCACAGCTACCCAGTGATTAATTGGTTTAACAATTAATTGTTTTATCGCAACAAAACCAAATACTACTCCTTTATATCCAAATTAGGAAAATCTGAAAAAGTGACTGGGAGTTTGTGCTCCTCCGTCTCTGGACCCTGACCCTGACCCATGTCTCACACCAGGAGGTTTCAGGTAAAGAGACAGACATCCAACAACAGAGACCACTGGTGTGTCCAGCACAGACCCACATGTACATGTAGTACCAAACACCAAGACCACAAAGACACAGTTGTACAGAGTTACTGGGTCATAAATCTGTCACATTCTGACAGAATTATTTGTCAGCATCACAACGTTGGTCCACATAACTGTGCTGATGCTGAGCTGCCCGCAGCAGAACCAAACTGTGGCTGGTGTTAAACACAACTACACACACACATAAAATCACCTGCTGACTCAGGACTCACTCTGATGTTACACATGTACAGTCTGCCTATTTGTTACTAGAGTAGAGTAGACACAGAGTTAATACTAAGTAATTGGAACCATTTTTTAATCAATCTTTATATAGGTTCCTGTAACACAGATAATGTCTAAAAAAAACCACTTCATTCCCTGAAAATGAGCTGCGACTGTTTCTGAAAACTTGAAATTTGAATTAAAAAAAACATCTAAGAACAGCCCTGTAGTAACTACAGCAGCAACAATGACTTTCTTCTTTTAGATGTTTCCTCCAGGGGTCACTACAGAGCATCTGTCTCCAGCTCACCCCATTCCCCCAACCATCTCTACATCCTCTTCCACAACATTAACGAATCTCCATCCAGGTCTTCCTCTTCTTCTCTTGTCTCCACCCCACATCTCTAACGTTATCTCCAGACTGCTCCACCTCAACTGCCCCTCTGATCTGCTCCAGACACACATCATAGCAGATCTCACTACTGTTTAATGACCCTAGGTATTTAAACACCTTTACTCCCTCTAACCCCTGCATCGTTCCACTTCCCTCACTGCTCCTACTGACCCTGGTTCCTCTTCGCTTCACAGCGAACCTCCACCGCTCCAGGTTTTCCTCCACCTGCTCCCACCACAGATGACAACGTCATCATGGTCCCTGGAGCCTCCTGCCTGACCTCATCTGTCAACCTGTTCATTAGCATAGCAAACAGAAAGGGGCTCTGAGCTGACTGCTGATGTGACCCCTCCCCTACCCATCAGTCTCTGGCCTTGTACATTTCCTGTAACATCCTCACACACTTCTCTGCCACTCCTGACTAGAGTTCCTCCCTAGGCACACAATCAAATGGGTTCTGATCTTCTCTGAACTCTTCTACCAGTAACAACATCTGCAAAAACATTAATAATAATAACAACAACAATAATTAAACATTTTTTCTTTTAGCCATTTCTGTAGGATTTTTTATGTTTCCTAATGTGTGTCTAGTGTATTTGTATCAACAACAACTGCGATCCTAAAGCATCAAATCCCATCAAACAATGGCGCCCAGAGGCTGAGGCAAATATGAGAGGAGATAAAATGTGGGGGGAGGGAGAGATTTTCCTCCACGTTTAAAGAATAAAAGTACAAGAACAAAGGAGAAGACAAAAAAGTGAGCGGGAGAATAAAAAAGAGCGGCGGTGGAGAGAGTCCTTACTGCCTACATGATCAGAAATGAAAACACTATTCTGGGACTTTCACAGCAGTTCAGCCTTGAGAACCACCCACCCACTGCTGAGGAAAGCTAATTAAAGTTATTCAGAACTGTAACCAATCAATCAGGGACAAGTGCAGGTGGAGGAGAAAGAGAAGAAGAGGAAAAAAGGCTTCACTGCAACCAAACTCTCTCACATGCAGAGGCAAGAAGAAAAAAAAAAAAAAAAAAGATCAATGCGTTTTCTTCATGTCTTTAAACGTGACACCTACCACTTCACACAGAGGAGCTTCCACTCTTTCATGGAATGAATAAAGCACTGCACACAACACCTGAAATTTTCTAGGGCAACATGCCACTCTACATTAACACTGCAACACACATGACCCACCCCACACACACACACACACACACACACACTTCTCTTTGGTATACTAGAGCATCAAGACAGAAAGTCTTTACACAACATCAAAGACAACGAGACGAGAAGTGGAAACTGCACAACTCTTCACGTGCAGAGAAAAATAATAGTGGCAGAAAGATTGAGACGGGAGAAAAGATTTGCAGCGTAGGCAAAATGAAGCAGATTTCTCTGACAGGGCTGCAGCTTTAGCAGACCTCTAATCCTATTCTGACACATAATGCTATATTGTGTGAGGCATTATCTTTTCCCCGAACCTAAAAGCCAAGAGTACCGTTAACGCACTGGCTTCTGGCTATTCCCATGAATTCATCAAGCCGTGTTTGTTTACAAAACAGGGGACGGTCAGGAATACGCGCAGTCCCTGAATGCAGCACAGTTAACGTCGGGGGAGTTTGGACTCTCTGGACAAGGTCGTTTGTTACATGCAGATGATTGTTGACCCGTTACAGTGTAATCAACGAGAATGTGTACACACATGCACACATGGGATTAATAAGAATAAATAAAAAACAAAAGAAGGTCCATCCTGCACAATAAGATGTTGTTTTTTAATGAATTTTTTATTTTAAGTGAATTCACTCTATGTCTGAACAGTGGAACTGAAGGTTAAGAAAAAATATATATTTTTTTTTTAGTGCAATATTTTTCTAAAAATATTTTTTAATGAATTTTCTATTTCACGTTGAGAAATTTTAACTTAAAAGTTACTAAAAAGAATCGTTAAATAATACTAACCAAAACTTTTATTCATTTAGTATTTAAGAGTTACTCAATATAAAATAATTTTAAGGTAGATAATAAATGTTTTGTGGATAAAAATCATTATCAATCAAAATCATCATAATTTACACATAGTTTTTTCACCTTTTTATGCGGTTTGTGAAAAAGTATTATTCAGTGAATGATAATTCAATGAACTGTTCAAAAATGTGCCCTTGTTTGTGGCATAAGAGTGAAATAGTATTTAATATATTTTCAAAATATTTTTTTGAAAATTTTGGCAACTTCGATTACATTTCCTGAAATAATCCCTGAAATATTGTGCGACTAAACGTGAGACAGACAAGGACTAAATGGAATGAAATTAGGTGAAAATAATAAATAATGAAGATAATATGAAGCTGGAGTTGCAGCATTAGCCTTGTATAATAGGTTCCTACTTCTTTAACTAACTTTTATTGCAAATCTATTTAAGTAATTCCTCCTAACACTGACTTTGGGATATCAGCCTGCAGGCCTGTGCTGTGCAGATATGTTGGGGTTTTTTTTTTATTTCAATTAACATTGCTAAACAGAGCCAGACCATTTTTCCAGGTAGCTGAGGATTCCTTGAAAAATGTCAGAAAAGAAATAAATGGGAAAAAAAATAAAAAGTTTATCAGTTTCCCTGTCAGTGCAGTGGAGTCGGAGGGAGAGAATAATGTGGCCAACCTCCGCCCACTGAGCTGACGTTCACTTTTCCATTGCTCTTTTTTGCCCCTTGTGTCTTATGTTATTTCATTATGCATTTTTGTGGGGGTTTTTGAAGAAAAGTAAATAAACATAAAAGCCAGAGTTGGCAGAGAAAAAAAAGAAGCCGAGGGCAGACAGGGCTCGGAAGATGGTGAAAAAATAGCGTCACTAATAGACTGTGGCTCAGCTCTCATGACCCTGACGTGTGACACTGACCCCTCCTGACTCCTGGGATCAGCTAATGAAAGGTCTGAGGGGGGGTTCAGCCAAGGTCAAAGATTTGAACGTATGAGGGGGGGGTTCAGCCAAGGTCAAAGATTTGAACACACAGACGAATGCTTAACTACTGCAGGTAGAAATGCTGCATAATTTATTTCTTATAACTGTCCAACGTCACAGTAATCAGCAGTGACCTTGGCCTCGACCACACCCATTCATATAAAATAGACCCGTCTTAAAACAGACAACTGGATGTCATTTCTTTGTGCTGTTTTTTTTTCTGTGTTGATGGAAGAGGAGAAAAAAGTTGCATCATGCTAACGTGATACGCTAGAACTAGCATGTGATGAGGCCAAGAAATAAAAACAAATAAATAATGACATTCTGGCACAGCACCCTCCCATGGCTGGAGATGTAACAACAAACTAATTTGGACTCTTGTCGGAGTAACATTTTTTTTCAACGTTTGCCACATTTTATGGACCAAATGACTAGTCCACTAAAAAAAAACAAAAAAAAACATGTTACAGTAACGGTGATTGCAGACCCACCGATGTGTGTTGTACAAAGTCTGGAGACAAACCATCAGCAGAAAGAGGAGCAGAGCCAGAGAGTGAACCATCAATCTGTACAAATGGTCTGTGTTGTTTCACACACCAGCAGATAACAAGTTGCTGCTGTTGTATAAGGTCCAAGACAGAAGGTGACGAAAGAATGGGAAGTCTGAGTGCTCTCTCTCTCTCCCTCTCTCCCTCACTCCCTCTGTGTCTCTCTCCTTTAATGGTAACGGCTGTCAGAGGCGGCGGGGGGGTTTCGGGGGACAGGTGAAGGGGGGCCTTCAACTCCAGTAAACGGTCTGCGGGCCAAGGAAAGTAAGGAATGGCTCTGACCAGCGCTCACATCATCATCGGCCCCTGATGGATCAGCACAGGCCGGGAGAAAAAGAGGTTTTAAAGCTGACATCAGCTTCAGAAAGTGAGGATTGTGTGAGCGCAGGGGTGATGTCTAGTACGGCGCTGGGAATTCTGAGACAGATTATTGAAAAATTCTGCAGTCAGCAGGAGTGAGTAAAACCGCTAGTGTACTATACGTTCGTGGAGGACGGCTGTCTTTGCTCTGAGAAACTTTTCTGTTACCAGAAGCAAAAGGGAGGTTTGGAGAAGAGGCTTCTGGAGGTGGTGAGCACCTGACATCTCCTTCAAAACCTGCCAGCTCAAACTGAACCAGAGGTTTCAGTTAATGTGAGCAACAAAATGTAGAAGTTACTTTGAACACACACACACTCATGCTCAGGCTTTGGAGTGTACACGATCCCACTGGAAGCACTACAGGCAAGGAGGTCTGTGGTGAACGGAGATAAACCTGAAGCCAGCGTGTGGTCAGAAGTCTGAGTGATGTGGAGTCAAGCAGAGAACACAGGGAGAAAAGAGCAAAAGTGATGGAGAAAAAAAGGCTCTGTTTTTTGTTTGTTTTTATCCTCTCTACAGTTTCTGGATTTTCTGATCTGGACACAGTGTTCTCAGGTTTTTAGTAATCAATGGAATCAAACAGCCCTCAGTGTAGTTTGACAACAACAACACTCCACAGTTTAACGGGCAGTGACGACAACCAGACGTACGGATGCTCATTTGAATGTTTGAAAAAAAATGGCTTTGTTCAACTCTTAAAAACCAAAAACTGTAAAAAAAAAACCCAAAAACTCTATCCTAGCTTTGTGAAACTTCATTTTCTGGGTGCACAATTAAATACATTTTTAGAAATACCACAGTACATATTTATTTTATTTTCAGAGTTCATTCCTTCAACCTGAACTAGTGAAGAAGGTTTCTCCCCACGTGTGCAGTATTACTACAGTATTACTCACTACATGTACTGTAGTAGAACAGATGCTGGTGAGGAACAAAGATAAGGAAAATAACCAGGCTCTCCATCAACGACACGTTGTACAGTAGAACACAAGAATAAAACACACAAACACATTCAACTCTCATGTTTCTTTCTATCACACTGTCCATCTGAAAGACAAACAACAAAAACAGCTGACCTGACCCGACAACACAGATGTTTAAGTCATTCCTCATTCTCTCTCTTCTCCTCCTCCTCCTCCTCATCTTCCTCCTCTTTTGATATTAAAAAGACCCGCTCTCACTGCCAAGCCGTCCACAGCGCTACATGTTTCCACTTGAGACTACAATTCTGTACTCTTTAATTTATCTATATATCAATACAAACATACATAAATATATGTATTTGAACATATTTCAGTGTTTTTTTTTAAATCATGTTGAAACAAGTCATTATTTTAACTAGATTTCTGCATCAAACAACTATATTTGACACTGTGTGAATCAAATTCACACTAATTCCCATATTTCTCTGGTTGTCGTCTGATACCTTGTTAACATTGTTAACTACAGATGCTAAAGTATCTGTATCCTTTGTGCTTTGCTTTTTTCTGATGCCTTGCTTGTCAAAAATAATCCTAACTCCTCTAAATCTCAAAAACGACTTGCAAACACTTATTTTCTTTGGTCTCTGAGAATAAAGTGTGCATGAAGAGGAAGAGAGCACAGAGGGAGACAATCTTGTTACCAGCCGGTGTAGCCCTGGGAAGATTTCTATCAGACACACATATACTGAGAGGCATCCATTTAGAAAATGGCTTTTCTAGGCATGCTGGGCCATTTAGCACACCCTGTGACGACTTCTGTTTGGGACCATGATGAATGCTCTCTCACGCCCGCTCGGTACACAGTCAGGCCAGCACATACACATGGCAGCCATATGGGCCCCAACACAAGACATCACTGGGATAGATGTTATATTTACAGAGAGAGAGCGGCTTGTTTGGCTTTGGCCCAAGAGAGGAAACCCTCAGAAAGTGAACCCACAGAAAGAGACACAAAAACTGACATTAACATCATGCTAACGTCACATCTTTGGGTCTCATTAACCTTGAGATAATTGAGCTGTTAGTAGAGAGAATAGTAGTTTTTGACTGTGAGACAATGGGAATAATAACATTTTCTAATTTCAGCTGCACTTATGTCAGCGACTGAAACAGAACTTTTTGTTGACTCTGATGAGTGTTAAATATCAGCAAAGTCCATTTTTCAACATGAGTGTCTGTTTGAGATCGTCTAATAGTCATTAACCTTTACAACAGCCTGATCTCTGTCATTTCACTTCCTCCTCTCTGGGATCCATCAATGTTACGACCGAACTACAACCGAGCCACTAAACGCTGCTGCTTCTGTGGCAGCTTTAAAGCTTTACTACAGGGAGAGCAGGAACTAGAATGAATCACACTGATGTAAACAGCCAGAGTCCAAAACTCCAACCTCAAACTAGAGTGAACACGCACACATGGTGGACTGAACAGCTGGTACACATGGTACACTTCATGCATGGACATACAAAACAAAGCCATCCTTTAGACTGGTGTGTTCGTGTTGTACAACAATCACTAACCCAAAATGTCTTAATGCAAAGCATCTGGTGCAGGAGTGACACTAGAACTCACCGATCTCATCTGCTGAATCCCAGTGACGTGTTGCAGAACCTTCTCCAGCTCCTTCTCAATGCGTCCAGCCCAGTGCATCATCCTGAAATAAGTGAAATAAGAACTTTTTTTAGTCGTCTGCTCTGCTGGATTTCACAAATGGAAAATCATTCATTTTGTATGTGGAACATTTCAGAGAGTGTGTTTAAAAGTGTGTATCCCACCATCTCCCATTCACAACCTATATGTGTGTGTGTGTGTCCAGCTCTGGCAGAGCCGGCCGGGGGTTCGTCTTCGTAACATCACTTGGGATCAGCAGTAAAACTGCTCCAGTCTGACAGAAGTGCACCCGTAGCAGGAGCTGATCTCCGGGAGAAAGAGCCAAGATTGGAATTAAGAGATCAAACGGGCTGCAGCTCATCGCTGTATATCTCCCAGGAAGCAACAAATAACTTAATGGATCAGGACTTATCACTAGATCATTTCAGGGCAGCAGTGTGAAGCCAACCTGAACACTGAACAGCCCACATGCATGGGCAACAACAAAGTCTCATTTCATCTCAATCAGATGAATACATTTTTGATAATGTGTTTTTGTGCCAGGCAATGATTCTTTGCCAACCTTTTCCCGTCAGCAGTCTACAGATATCTAATCACCATCAACAGTGCAGCACAGTCGTTTGTCTTTAAATATGACGATGGAGACAAATGTCATCTTTAAATGTCAGATTTGCTCAGACGACAAGCAGGACAACAGATTTATTAAACTGCACAAATCTGCCAGACAGTGACAGCGTCAAAAACCCAGAGCCGACCTCAGTGAGCCGGGGGAGGGGGGAAGGACATGGGGGGGTTACAAAAGAATAAACGGTGCAGTGTGTGCATGCTAGCTTGGTTTAAGAGGGCGGGATTATGAAGAAGTAAAGCAGCCCCCCATATAGGAGTGTGCAGAGCCGGAGCACCGAGGAGAGGCCGCTGACTGCGAAAAGGTCGCCTCGATAGGGAATGAAAAAACAAGCTCGCAGAGAGAGAGAGACAGAGCTGAGCAGAAACACGGTGATGCTAACTGTGAGGGACACTACCGCCGTCCCTGAGTCAGGCGGGATTCTTACGCAACCTCATTACAACATTACAACTCACACACACACACACACACACAGAGTACTGTACACAGTCGGCCTTGAAGAGCCTCAGCTCCTAACACACACTTCTACTATTTACACACGTCTCTATCTCTACCGTATTGATTTAGGTTAGATCCATTACATTTGAATTATTTAATATGAGTGTGACCTCACAGCATTAGTAGGGAAATGTGATCTTTGTTGGTCCTGTACAGGTGCATTTAAACCTTAAATGTACTAGTAGTTGTGGTGGTAGTACTAGTGTTGGGCATGTTACTTTTAAAAAGTAATTATTTATAGCTATGAGTTACTTCTCCCAAAACTAGTAACTAGTGATAGTAACTATTTTTTATTTAAATATGTCAAACAATTGGACTTGTTTCTAAGCGAGTTTCAAAAGCCATAACTACTACATACTTTTAAAATGTGTATTGCACCTCAACGGTAAACATACTGTACTTCAAGGATATTCATAAAGACTGGGGAAGAAAAGACTTTTAAAATGTGTATTGCACATCAACAGAGCACAACGGTAAACATACTGTACTTCATGGATATTCATAAAGACTGGGGAAGAAAAACACAACTTTAGCCGTTTGTACGGCTCCGCGTCCTTCTTTGTTAGCGGCGCGGCCGTTTGTACGGCTCCGCTCCGCGTCCTTCTTTGTTAGCGGCGCTAGCGTTAGCCACACCTGGACGGCTATCATCTTTAACGTCGTCAAAATGGCGTCTGGGACACAAGTTCGACAAGTATGTCGTTGAGACATGTTTAATTAAATAAGGGTTTATTACAACGGACGTGGACAAACACTTCGCTCCGGGACATAATGTACGCTTCGTATTTACAGTCTTGCCTTTTACCTCTCGGAGACTGAAGTAGTGTGGCTGTATTTCCACTTTGAAAACGTCAACTTTCACTCCAGAGTCGCCATTGCGGCCGCTAGTTTGGGCGTGTGAGACGGCTGTGTGACCGCCTCTGATTGGCTTACCATGAAAGCTTACTCCGCCTTAGCCAATCATCATCAATTCAAGGAGTTGGCCGTATTAATTTTCGGCCGTTACTCTGTCGATGTATGCAAACGTATACGTAGCATTACAGTGAACAAAGCTAATGAAGGAAACTCAACTTTAATTTTAACTTTCATTAATTTTGTTCGTGATTGCTAATTGCATCAAATGTCCAAATTTCCAGAACTAATTTCTATTGTTTTGTGCCGAGCACAGATGCAGTATAATGGATTAAAAACCCTATAACTTTGTACTAGGGAAAACTCTTTATTTAGATTACATTTAGTAAATACTGATGATGATTATAATTAATTTAAACATTAGTAGTTTAACATTATTTTATTCCCATTATTAATCTATAAATTTGGTCTGAAAAATTAAAAAAAAAAAAAATTTGAGACTTTACTAAAACAGAAGACATGTCAATCATATAGTCATTAATTAGTTCACAATCCATCAACCAATTAATCACGCATTAAAGCCTGACTCCCAGGTGAACAAACATTAGTCATCTCACCTACAGTATCTCCCTCCTCCTGTTTGTTTGTCTTTTAATATTGTAACATTAAAAGCCCGTGTTCCATCAAGTGGAATCAACATTACACAAAGTGACATCACAGGAAATGATGTCAAACGCACAACCATGGCACACGTGACCTACGCCCGACAGGCGATGGGAGATGACCATGAAAATTTAAATGCAATACAGTGTAACAGACCTCCGTCGTGACTTAACCTAAAAATATTTTTTCGGTATAGACAGACAATCGGAGACTAAAATATATTCTTTAGTCAAATACTGCACACTGTATCAGGTGGAGTTTCAGTGAGAGCCACAGAGATGTCAGGAGATAGTGGCGTGTGATGAATGAGATTCAGTGTGAGGCCCGTGATGTTTTCAGACCTTGTGATGTGAAAGTTACTTCTTCCCTCTCTCTCTCTCTCTCTCTCTCTGCAGCAAAAACCACATTTCATAATGCCGTTTTTGATCAATCATCTGCCGTTTGCCTCAACATTTATATTTATTTCCTACACGTGAAATAAACAATAGTTGTGTTGAGAACCGACGGTAAAAAATAACCGTTAGCAGCAGCGTTCATCACCAGACAGTGAGGTGTGGAGAAGTTTGACATTTATGGTTCTGCTGGAAAAAAATATATAAATAAAGGACTACAGTGTAATCTGCCCTATTTAAGTTTCCTTCACTCTGCCAGTGTGTGTGTGTGTGTGTGTGCATGTGTGTGTGTGCATGTGTGTGTGTGCTGGCCCTTGACGTCTGACAGACAGCTGCAGCAGTCCGTCCACCTCAATTAGCAGGCAGTCAAATTTTAGCAAATAGCACAGAAATGTGGGTGACACCAGACCCACTTTCTGAGTCCCGAGGGGGAGACGGATATAATCCAGGCAACATAATGAGACCTGATTTATTCTAATCTGATCTAACGAAAACAAAGTGTAGAAGAAGTAGTAGAAGAAGAGAAGAAGTGCCTCGATACACACACACACGGGGAACGTGTTTGGAGGAAAAGGTCACGGAATAACAGGTCATTATTATATTTTATATTTTTTATATTTACTGTACACAAGTAACCATTCATAACATACATGAATTTAATCTGGTGATATGGTTGGATTTGATTTCCCATCAATCAGCAGAAATATCTAGGATAAATGGTTTTCATTTGAAAGTCACCTTGGCCATTCAGAACAACAAAGCCCAATGGACTTCTGGGAGATTGTCCTGTGGACGAATCAGGTGAAGTCTGTCACCATCGTGATTCTGATGTTCAGGTTAGATTTGAAAAACAGAAGAATTCGATATTCAACACTTCAACACACACACATTCACACACACGTGAGAGGAGAACGATGTCCTTTGACTCCAACTCTACAGCCTCAAACTGTTATTGATCCATTTATGAAAAGAAATAAACTTTATTTTTCTGCTGGTATTGTCACAAACGTAAATGGAACGTGTTGGTGGAGGCTGGACGCACAGGTGGCAAATTGTTGCAGCAGACGGCTTTCTGTGTGTGTGTGTGTGTGTGTGTGTGTGTGTGGTTCAAGGTTAAATCGTTTTCGTCGGATCACAATGAAACAAACTGTGCCTAAATTAGATTATAATTACAAAACATTTTTAGCAGGTGCCAAATAAAAAAGAAATCCAACCATGTTCTCCTCACGTGGTGGAGGCTGAGATAAGTTTGTGTCTGCGGTTTGTCTCTACTCAGTGGACAGAGTAGAGATTTTATTTTATATTTATCATTTATATAATTTACATTTTACATAAATGTTTTGCTCGTAATAAAAGCACCAACGAGTCTGATTTTTTTAATCAAAATAACGGTAGTTTTATGTCATCTTATCAAATCAAACAGACTGAAGCATCAACTAGTTTTTTATTCAACGGTTAAAACCCGCTGACGTGTGGATGTGTTTACGTGTTTCCACACCTCGTGTACAAACATGACGACTATTTCCACTGGCCTCGTTATAGTCTACATCCATCATGCGTAATTCTCCCCCGTAGTGACGTGAAAACATCACATCCACGGCTCGTATTTTTACCCACATGGAGGCTGTGATGAACCGCGGCTCTGTCGGGCTGACCGCCTGCGGCACCTGGAGCCCGTAACCTTGTTGGTAAATATATGACAAACTGGGGTTCAAATAAAAAACACGTCAACAACAACAACACGGACGGAGCGCGACATTCGGCGGCGGCGGCGTCACAGACACAGGAAGCTGCGTCCGTGGTCGAACCCCAGCCACGGCGGCTGCTCTCAAGGTAAACGCCGCCGCCTGAGCGCCTTCCTCCCCGGGCCACCTGTCCCACTTCTCCGCTGCGCATCTCCCTCCGTGACGCCCCTTGAAACAGACAGTTCCAGACCGGTACTTACGTGTAGTGCTGGGGGAAGAGGTGGGTCCCGTCCGTCGGCGTGGAGACGCAGATGATGAGCACAGTTTGGACGGTGAGGAGGCAGAAAAAGCCGTAGGACTGCGCGCAGATCGCCATTTTCCATTAAATATTGAAGAAACAGGGAGAAATAAGAGGAGGAGGTGAATAAGAAGAAGGAGGAGGAGGAGGAGGAGGAGGAAGGACAGCGTCTCTCGCAGCAGTGGAGCTAAGAATAACCGAGGTCCAGAGAAAGTGTGTGGTGGTGTTTGGCACTTCAAGCCGGCAGTGAAATCTCAATCAGAGGGGAGAGAGAGGGGGAGAGAGAGGGAGAGAGAGAGAGAGAGAGTTGGCAGCTGAAGACACACAGGAGATCAGGATCTGGATGTGGATCAGCACAGATCTCTGCTGCTGCTGCTGCTGCTGCTGCTGCTCTTATTTGCGCACTCTCTGCCCTCCTTCCTTCCTTCCTTCCTCACCGACGCGCACATTTGCTCGTTTTCTCCCGCACTCACTCTAAATGTAACAACCTTCACAGAGTCAAGACCACCACAATAAAACCATTCTGTTCCCAGCAAACACTTTTCAAAGTAAAAGTCCCTCCGTACTCGGGGCTGAATAAACAGATGAAACACTCGAACGTCTCACACCTGGACGTAATATCGCTCTGTTTTGGCTCAAACTGTTCCGTTAACTTCCTGGGTGTAAAGTTGAAATTCTTTTACTGGTGCGTGAAGGACTTTATTTTGAAGGGTGAAAATTCCCGACGTGCTGTAACAATTGACTCAGCTCTTGGCAGAGGCTGTCTCACCTCCTCTATATTCCTGTGCGCAGACACAGGAAAACGGGGGCGCGCACCAGGAAGGCCACCTCCTCCTCTTCCTCCTCTTCCTCCTCCTCCTCCTCCTCCTCATGTCCACCCTCTCCGAGCACCGTTTTCTTCGGCCTAAACTCGGCCAGGAGAAGAGCAGAGAGCACCGCTTGAATTTCGCAATTAGAGGCGTGACAGTGGAGGGTGGGCTGCATTAGGTGGGCAGTAAACATTTAGTCTTCACCTTGGGGCTGCTCTTCAGCTGTATTTGTTCTACTTATTATCCATCCGGTCCAGACTGTGAATATTTAAATAGCCTCGATTTTCGGCGGTTACCTTGACTGCTCTTAAACACAGCAGTTTTTATTTATACAACAACTTTGACTATTGGAAATATAAAAAAAAACAAGTAAAGAAAAAAAAACATTTTCATGAATCCACAGGTAAAGAAAAAAAAACATTTTCATGAATTAAACAACTCAACAAACGTCCACCGCCACAGCACTGATCTGTCGAAGGCATCGATTTGAAAAGAAATAATATCTCTGTTCGATTGTCTTGTAAGTATTGATGAGGTTTTATTGTCATGTTGTTGTCAGCCTGATGAGCTGGACGGTGAGGATGAAGTTGTGTGAATGTTTGAGTTTTTCTCCAGATATGAAACCAGAGACTGTTAGAACTGGAGAAACAGGAGGAGAAGAGACGCAGTTCAGCCTCAGAGTAAATCTAATTCAGCGTGAAGTTACCCCCTGTAGAGCATCTCTGTCATCAGCCCTGGGTGTGTGTGTGTGTGTGGGGGTGTGTGCACCTGTTTTCTTTTTATTATTACCTTTTTACAGAAATACTGGACCTGGACCTGGACAGCCCAGTAGGGGGTGCCGACTTTCATCCAAGCCAAACAAAACTGTCAGATTTGCCACTGTCACAGTGAACACAAAGACTAAATGAGTTCCAGGTGTTCCTCTGTTCTTAACATGACTGACATGCAGTGAAAGGAACCACGTGTTGATCCACAAAGGCCAACTCTCAGAGTCCACTCTAAGTTAGAGCCGGAGTTACTGCCGGTCTAGATCTGGAGTTCAGGCAGGTCAGTCAAACACACATACATCATAACTCTACCTTGTATTTAGACAAACATCTGGTATGGGGCCTGAAGTAGGGCCATGCTAGCTTGAACATTTTCTTGATGCTAAATTTCAACACTATAACCTGAACCTGAATTTCCTGTCAGGACAAATGAAATGTAGAAACTCAGGCGTGAGTTCAGGAACGTAAATAAATTAAACAGCACAGGTCGCGACTATGACGTGTTTTTGACGAGGACATCACAGAAACGGACGGTCAAACTGGACCTGTCCACATGCAGTAGGTCGGAATCACGGGAGGGACTTTTGATAACAGCTCTGGTGACTTTAGCGCCCCCCTGTGGCTCTCGCCCTCCTCAGCCCGTCCTGGAGGCGTGGACAGGTTCTGCGGATGTCGTGTCCTGGGTTCAGTCAGCAGGGGGCTCACAGGTGCTCTGAGAACCACACAGTGAGCAGCAGTCGCTGCTCTCAGCACCTGTTCACTCACTGAAAAAAACACACGGCAGCTTTGGTACAAAGAACACACCGCGGGGCGCAGACCCCGGCAGGGCAGGTGCTGAAGGCAGGGATAAAGAGCTACAGCAGCAGAACCGGTGCCGATGCACATGGACGTCGACAAATCTGAGCAAGAATTTCTGATGCGTGGCCTCGTCAATGGTCAACCTGTCAAAGCTGTCAAAGCTGTGCCTTGACTGTTAATGTGCGACTTGGTCGACAGACTTGGACCTGTGTTTAAGTTAGCGACGTTAGCACCGCTCAGTCAGTGGTGTTAATGTTTGAAACAGACCAGTGATGAGCTGATGATGAAGAGCTGCTGTGAACCTGTGATGGACGTCTACACATACCTAATATAAACAGTGCTATAAAGGAAGACATTGTCTCTCCAGGGTCTTGAATCTCATTGGACACTGAATCCACTCTTTGTGAGGGCGGATCGATCCGGCCAGCTGAGGGATCCACTCAGTGAAAACACACAGATCGATGATCTCAAGCTCTGCTGCTCTCACGGTGTTGACAACGGCCACAAAAGGCCGTTCTCTGTAGCTCTGGATCGCTCACTCTCATTGGCCGTTTCTGCTGAAGGGATTGACCTGCCAATCTGTTATTGATTTGAAGACCGCTGCAGAAGGAGGCGGGCCTTCAGGCGATGCTCTGCATTTTATTGCCCTCCATTCTTCTCCTCCAGACGGTGGGTATTTAGGCTGGGGTAAAAATGAAAGAAAAGAGAGAGAGAAAACCTCCAACCTTTTTACACCAACCACTCCTTACTGTCTTCAACGTTCAACCTTCTCCTCTTCTTCATGTTCAGATTTGATTTGTCTATTTGTCTATTTAACGACCGGCACTTTGTATTTAGTGGGAAACGACAGAAAGAATCTCCATTCAAGAGGTTCCTCAGTGAACTTCAGTCACCCTCTCCAGTGCTCTTTATAAAAACATCCCATGATATCCCCTCAGTTATGTAACACACTCTCTTGAAGGGCCATATTTATGCTCCACCATAGACAGAAAAACGCTCCCCGTGTCCTTGTCTTGTCCCCTAAAATGATATGCTGAAGAGAGCGTTGGAGTGATTCCAGCCGTGAAGGTCGTCTCCTCTCTGTGTGGCGTTCAGTAAACTCCAGCTCACGTCATCCTTTATCCTCCTGTTTGGTTTCATCCTCTCGCCGTGAAACTAAAGATCAGGTCTAAATAACACACAGCTCCTCCTTTACATTAATATTTGTTCGACCTACAGCCCCGGTTGTTTGCTCAGCTCTCTAATGTGGCCATTAGCGACTTGAACGCCATGGCGCGATCACCAGAATTATCTGAGTCAGACAACACAACCTCTGATACTGTAAACCGTAAACAGACGCACTGATGTCGGCCGCGAGGATTTCTGGGACTTTGGTGCTCAAATGTCAGAGTGTTTCATCATGATGATGACTCACTCCCCACACGTTCAGTCTGCACGACAGAACAACAGAGCCAATTAATGACCCCCGCATCCTTCACACGCAGCAGCAGAGAAACAACATCTGTATCGAATGCCACGACAGGACGGAGGAGCTGGAGATATACTGTATATATATACACTATATACTGCATGTACGTCAAGTCTGCGTCTCCACCTCCTCCGGGGGAACCCCCCTTCACTCCACTCACACACCAGGACAAGAGGCTGGATGTAAAAACAGAGTCGAGCTCAGCCCTGGCTGACATGCTCTACTGGAGGCCTAATGGCCCCCGGGTAATGGCCTCCGTGGTCTTCAGGAAATCCTCCCTCGTACATACATCAAAGCTGGGATTGGGAAGGATAGAGAGGAGGGAAGAGGAACGAGACGTCGGTGCCACACAGGAAGAAGAGAAGAAGAAACGGTTGGAACGTCTGAAGGAGGAAAGACTGACTGCAGACCTGAAGTTCATCTTCACACGTAACTGTTCCCTGACAAGATTTCTGACTGATAAACAACCGATTCTAGAGCCGTGAATATAGAATCTGATGATCAAACTTGGATTTTTTTTTTATTTTCCCATTCTTTTCATAACAAAAAGGAGGTTTTTATTTTGGGGATTTTTTTTCCCATTCTTTTCATAACAAAAAGGTGAGAGTACACTCTCGGTCTTGATTATGGAACTTCTCCCTGTAACGTCTGCACTCATGAATGTACAACGTATTCTCAGGTCAAACGCCCGCTCCTGTCCACTGATCAGCAACTGGTCTGCAGTTAAACGTCTTTGTGTCCAAAAAGGTTTGATTTTACAGACGGTTCCTTCAGTTAGAGCTGAGTTTGTTCTAAAGACATTTGCTTTGTTTGTTTTTGTTTTGTCTTTTTCTGCACCTTCTGTTTGGAACAGCCTGTGGAATGAAGTCAAACTTCAAAAACTTCACAGTTAATGAAACTATAAAAATTGTAAATGCTCGGAGCGATGAAATGTGCTCTTTTATTTGCATTTGTTGTGTTGTTTTACCCGTTATAGTAGTTTAGTTTTTATACTTTGTGTTTTTATGCTGCGCTACTATTTGTGGCCTCAGAATATACAATAATAACTTCACTTCAGGAGCAACTCATTTATGTCCGGTTTCATGGGATTATATTGAGTTACGTCGTTAAGTCAGTTTGTGACAAACAAAATGTGAAACACTCGACAACCAAAGCTACAATACCATTAGATTTATAATAATAAATAATTAACTGATGTTCAATTATCGTCATGTTCACATAAAAACAATGGAATTAATACTTGGCCAGTAGAGGGAGACAGAAGAGAGATCTAGACCGCAGGCAGGCCAGAGGTTAGTTACCACTGTCTGTCAGAATGACATATTAATATAAACACATATATGAATGTAATTCAGTTGCTGGTTGGTTCATAGCATCTCTCTAATTCAAGCAGGACTGTGATTGGTTCCTACCTCACTCTCTGGGGTGACGTGTGATTTAAGCTCATTTCTAAAAGTGTCTGTGTTAAAAGGGCTGAACTCACAGGCCTGCAGCGACACCAGCGCTTTGATAAGCTGAGTGGGTGGACCTGATCGAGGGGGGGGGGCTACGGGGGGTATCTCTGGAGTGACAAGTGCGGCGTCGCTCGCCCGTCCTGCTGTCACATTGAAGCACGTCTTAATTTGCATTAAAACTGCTGATAAGGCCTTAATGGAGGGAATTAACAGATAACACACAATTTGAAGATTGTTCTCCTCAGTCACACTCTGACACACACCAAACACACAGCTGTGTTCTGACAGGAACGGCTGACGGAGAACACCAGGCCCGCAGTGAGAGAGAGAGAGAGAGAGAGAGAGAGAGAGAGAGAGAGCAGCCAGGAAAACCACTAAACAACCTATGAAAACACACTCACACAGTGACAGGTATGAAGTTAACAGTGTATGTTATATCAGACAAGCCCCTCCCTCACCTGCCCTCACCCTCCTTTACCCTCTCTCACCCTCCCTCACCCTCCCTCACCCATCCTCACCCACCCTCACTCTGGGGCAAAACACTGTTACGACCTAAACTGGAAAAAAACAAATGTGACATAAACATCAACGTCATGAAAGAACTCGTCTTAAACTACTGAGTTAATAAACTAGTATTACTACTGTGTTTACAGTGCATCACTTTTGTTTATATTTCCATGTGAAATGATCAATAATTCCTCAGTAAACTAACGCGAGGCTTCGTTGTCTGTAATCATTTGTAAATATTGTATTTCTACTGACTGACGGCTCAGCTGTTCAGCTCTTCATGGTCCACGACCTCATACATTAAACATCATCTCCGCCACGATCCACACCGAGAGAAACCAACCAACCAGGTGAGAGAGGAGCTGCGTTCCTAAAGTGGAGGTTCCGTCTGAGCGACTAATAAAGACACAAATATAAGATTTGAATGTGTTTTGGTTTTTTTACTGTAGTTGATGTTTTTTTTATTTTCTCCCAGGAGAAAAAACACATCATTAAACCAAAGCTGCTGTTTCATCACCTCCAAAAGCAGCGTGACATCATTCACTTTGATCCTACAATTAAGACGAGGCCGGAAACACACACACACACACACATACACACACACACAGATGCCTCCCTGTCCCTGTCCCCGTCCCTGTCCCTGTCCCTGTCCCCCCAGTCCAGACTCATGTAGTGTCTGCTCTGCTGGTGTTAAACTCACCATGTGCGCCGTGCATGTGACCGCGTGAACATCTGCCTGTGTCTGGAGTGAGACCTCTAGTGGCAAACATACGGTACTCCATTAGTGCTGCTTCATTCATACAATATTCATCAATGTTCTGTCACTCAGTGCGTTTAAGGGAAGTGGGCGTGGCCAGAGTCAATCCCAGCATTCATCGCTCCATGGTGGGTTTGTTTCTCTGACGATCTCTTACAATTAATATGTAAAAATATATATTATAAAATATAAAATATTAGAATATATACAGATAAGGATTTTCCCGGTTCATTAAAAAGGCAACAACAGCAAAAACAACAACAACAGCAACAACAGCAACAGCAACAACAACAACAGCAACAACAACAACAACAGCAACAACAACAACAGCAACAACCAGAACAACAACAACAACAGC
>NC_024317.1:842846-844180 GCF_000523025.1 Cynoglossus semilaevis | reverse complement strand
CAACAACAACAACAACAACAACAACAACCAGAGCAGCAGCAACATATGAGCACAAAACAGAATCACCAGAAATTGAACCAGCAACTTGACAACTTTCTGACTTGGTTTTAAAACATACAATATTTTTGAATGAATATTTAAATATTTTTAGATACACAAACATTGTTTATATATTGTTTATATATGTAAATATAGAGCGGGGGAGTGTGTGTGTGTGTGTGTGTGTGTGTGTGTGTACGGCTGCAGTGTGATTCCATCGTTCCTGCTGTCATAACACTGATCCAGCAGCTGACGGTGATGGATCGTGTGTCAGACCGTCGTTGCCAGGACGTGGTCCGCTCGTCCCACGAGACGGTGGACAGGATTCACCACGGACTCAGAGGACAGTGTCGTCTTTCACTCCCTCCTCAGTGTCTGCTCAGAGTCCTGACGTCGGACCAGGAACATTCAGGATGTAGCAGCAGCACGGTCCGACTAATCCGTCCATCTAACAGCTGGTCATCAGGACACGTCCACACAGGTCAACAGGTCAACAGGTCAACAGGTCGACAGGTCGACAGGTCGTCCTTGTACACACAGGTTTTTATGTTTAAGTGAAGACCAGAAAAACTCTGGCTCACTCTGTGAAACTCCCAGCATGCACTCTGTCAGCCACAGCCACATGTTTTGAATCGTGTTACCTTGAAAATCTGGAGATAATCAGAGTCTGAGGAAACAAACACTACTTTGACTGTTTCCTAAATGAACAGAGCTGCTGTTAGCCAATGAGAAGAGGCGTTACTGATTGACTAGAGTTTAGGACACAAGGCAAGTTCTAAACAGATCAGATCAACGTATGATTTAAAAAAAAAATACAAGAAGAAGAAGACAGAAAAGGACAGAAAGGGGCAACATTTAGTGCTAATAAAACGTCAGTTAATAAAAACAGTGACGTTAGTTCATCTGAAGTGTTTTCATGAACATGAACAACAGACGCAGTGTTTTCCACTGTTGTTCATCACTGGTTCCTCCAGGTCCAGGTCCAGGTCCAGGTCCAGGTCCAGGTCCAGGTCCAGGTCCAGGTCCAGGTCCAGGTCCAGGTCCAGGTCCAGGTCCAGGTCCAGGTCCAGGTCCAGGACCACAGACTGATGTGTTGTGGCAGCAGAGTAAACAGGACTGTCAGCGTTTAAGTGCCAAACGTTTCGTCTGCGTCTCTGACCTTGTACGTCGGCTACGAACGTCGGATATTATTCACCGACTGGAGCTCACTGTGAATAAGGCAAATACGCCCCCGTCCCTGCCCCTCCCCCCCCTCCCCCCTGGCGCCGCCGCCGCCGCCGCCCCCTGGCCGAGGG
>NC_024317.1:842165-842754 GCF_000523025.1 Cynoglossus semilaevis | reverse complement strand
CTCGCCCCCCCCCCACCCCCCCCCCCCCGCTGCCGCCGCCGCCCCGTCAGAGGTGAAGACAGATGAGCAGCACATAGAGACTGACTGCTGAGTCAGCAGAAGACAGAGACGGAGACAGCAGGATGTATCACTGTGTGTGTGTGTGTGTGTGTGTTCAAACATTAAATGCTGTGTTTTAACTGGAAAGACATTTTTTACAGAAACAGATTGTTAAAAAAAGAAGGAGGAAATGAGGGTGGAATCGATCTCTAACAAATCAACGCTGATCAATCGTCAATCGGCAACGATGATTCACATCGAAAGCAAAACCGTCTGAATCGTCAAAAATCTGGTTCCTGGGTCCAAACACCTTCCAGAAACACAGAGAATCCCAAACAGGTCGACGCCGTCGTCCTTCATCCGTCCTGGGCCGGAGCAGAGATTTCCTCCAGTCTGATTGGCCGACGGGTTAATGATGTGGGAGTGGGCCGTCATCTCCAGTCTAGCTGCAGCTATCAGCCGGCGTATTAGCAGATAAATCTGAATGGCTTCAGTGTGAGGCAGTGCACAGTTGGTATTGATCAGACAACCCTCTGCAGGGGGGGAGGGG
>NC_024317.1:839197-840832 GCF_000523025.1 Cynoglossus semilaevis | reverse complement strand
CACTGCACTGCTGCAGGGAAACACTGAGGGAATTGAACCCATCACCTGCTCCTGCGTTCACCAGGTGCAGGTGATTAACTGGTCATGTGTGTAAACATTAACCAGTCATTAAACCACAGGGACGTTAGTTTCTACATGGTCCTCTCTGGTCCGTGGTCCCCTCTGGTCCGTGGTCCCCTCTGGTCCGTGGTCCCCTCTGGTCCGTGGTCCCCTCTGGTCCGTGGTCCTCTCTGGTCCGTGGTCCCCTCTGGTCCGTGGTCCCCTCTGGTCCGTGGTCCCCTCTGGTCCGTGGTCCTCTCTGGTCCGTGGTCCCCTCTGGTCCGTGGTCCCCTCTGGTCCGTGGTCCCCTCTGGTCCGTGGTCCTCTCTGGTCCGTGGTCGTCTCTGGTGTTGATTGTCCAACTCTGTATCTAGTTCACTATCGTAGCCTAATTCTGAGAGACAGCTCCCCCGGGAAGATTCTTTCTGTCGTCACGGAAGCTATATTTACCCCCCCCCACTCCTCCCCCCACTCCCTGTTTAATATGTGAAGGACTTGTAATCATCAGTCAACTTGAGCAGCTCGTAATTAACCTGACTCCCCTCTCTGTTTGACCTCATCACTGTGGCGTTCAACTCACCGCGGCCACTAGGGGGCGGGGGGGGGCAGTATATCACAACACTGAAACTTGTCCCTAATTCATACTTGAGAACCATCTGTTGGATTTTAGTGTTAACACTTTTTTATTTTATCAGTGAGTCTTTGTTCAAACTGAACTGTTTGTTAACGTTTGTTCTTCCAAAGACAAAGTTGAACAAATAATTACACAGAAATTAAAGCCTGGTAATAAATAAACAAAAAGCTTTTCCACATAAATTCTCATTTCTACAAAAAACCCCCAACATTCTTTATTTTAACCAGCAGGGTAAATAAAATCCCCTTCTTTCTTGGTCAATAAATGACACCTTCACAGCTCGGATTAAACGTCTCCTCGCAGACGTCCGCCCTCTGTCTGTGAATTGCGCTGGCGTCTTTAAAGACGCGGCTGAACAGCCCCCACTTGAGTACAATCGACCAAATCACTGAACGACGGCCGCTTCATTGTTTCCATAATTGTAATCCCCTGGACCAATGAAAGGGGGCGAACGATGAGGGTTAATTAAAACTGCAATCAAATTTACCCCTTAAACTGGCTGCAAAAAGGAACTGGAGTCAATTAAACCACGCGGTGCACACCAACAAACACACCGGGGGGAGGGGGGGAGTAAATCCGTGCGCTTGTTGATTAGCTTCCACAGCTGGGATTTTTTTCTTTAATTTCGTAAACAATGGGTGCGGTGGAGCTGGAGGTGGGGGGAGTCGGGGGAGTCGGGGGAGTCGGCTGGAGCTAAGACCCTTCCACCGGCCTCTTCTGTTGGCACTTGTCACGCACTTCATTTGATGCTGTAATTAACTGCTCAAATCTCACGGCAGCTCCAGGACGAGGAGCAGATAAACGGCGAGACGGAGTCGAGAGAACGGAGACGCCGACCGCTGCAGAACGGGCCCACGGTTTGTCTGCCGCTCCCCAGTCGAGAGGACCATGATCCTGGGGGTGAGTGGGTGGGTGGGGGGGGGGCTGGGCATCGAGTGGCCTTTATCGTGGACCCCTCTTCA
>NC_024317.1:837535-839145 GCF_000523025.1 Cynoglossus semilaevis | reverse complement strand
GGGTGGGTGGGTGGCTGGGCATCGAGTGGCCTTTATCGTGGACCACTTCTCACTAAACTTTCAGACATTATTACAAAATGGCGCCCCCCATGTAGTGCACTATGTCAGGGGTAGGGGGCAGTGTCTTCAACAGGAAGTCCCTTCAGTGGTCTCAAAGTTCAGCGTTGACCGTTTCACACCGTGACCTGAAAATATTGTCCAGTCGCCACAGAAGGACAGAGAGAAGAGTGGGCAGCGCCCCCCTCTGGCTGCAGCCACCAGTAAGAAACATAAATAAATATAAATATAAATAATATATAAATATACATATAATATATAAAAATGTATTTTTATATTTGGTATATTTGCTGCAGCTTGACTGTTGATTGACTTAAATCATCAAAGTCCCTTTGAATAAAAGCGACTAAATGTATTGATATGTAAGGTAGAAATATTGATTGATGGATTTATTTTCCCCATGTGCCATTAGGGGCACCGTAGAGTTCCATTAACCCGATCATTGATGATGTCATTAAACGCAGCAGCTACATTCTTCCACCGCTCTGATGTCGGACTGCGGACCAATCATCGCTCATCACGGTCAATATTTATTTGAAAGACTCACAGCACGGACCCTGGAGTGAGGTTTTGATTTGTCTTCAAGGACGGATAAAAAGACAACAGCAGAACAACAACCAGCCGCGGCTCAGCCCCGGATCGATGGGGGTTCGACCTCGCCGCGCTGCCGTGTGCCTGCGTTCGGGGATGAAAAAAAACACTCAAACTAAGTTTCTCATCATGGACCAAACACGATCTGATTCCAGAACCGAGTCTGGTTCAGTGGGTGGAGCTGTGACACAAAAGTCAAATCCACGTTTCTGCTCCGACCTCCGTCAGCAGAAGACAGAACACGGCTAACACCGTCTGAGGCTAACACCGTCTGAGGCTAACACCGTCTCAGGCTAACACCGTCTGAGGCTAACACCGTCTCAGGCTAACACCGTCTCAGGCTAACACCGTCTCAGGCTAACACCGTCTCAGGCTAACACCGTCTCAGGCTAACACCATCTGAGGCTAACACCGTCTGAGGCTCTTTGTTTTTTGTTTACGTAAGTCGTGAATCGCTTAAAAACAAATACAAAGGTGTAAGGAGTAGCTGAAAAAGTCGCTGGTCATACCGTGACACTACACACTGTAGAACAGCAGGTGGCAGTATGTGACTTTTTTGTACTTGATGAATGTGTTTGTGTTTAACATTTCCACCATGTCCCACCGTCAGGTTTCTCTTTTTTTTTTTGGCAAAGTCATTACCGGGGTATTAACTTGGCAAAGATGGAGGTCAAAGGTCAGGGGGTAAGTGAGTGTCTCTGCTGCAACAGTCAGACGTTCGAGTCCTGAATTAATGTGTGTGTGTGTGTGTGATTTTTCTTTTTCTCTGAAACATTTGTTTTGTGATGAATGATGGAGTTCCTTATCTGACTCAAACTTTTAAAAGACTTGTGTCTGTTTGACTGCAGTCAGACAGAATGGAGGGGGGGAAGGGGGGGGCGGGGGGGGGGGGGGGGGGGGGGGGGGGGGGGGGGGGGCAGTCTCCCCAGCATCCAGGACATCTACCACAGCAGGTGTCTGCG
>NC_024317.1:836397-837342 GCF_000523025.1 Cynoglossus semilaevis | reverse complement strand
GGGGGTGGGAGCGGGGGGGGGGGGGGGGGGGGGGGGGTGGGGGGGGGGGGGGGCCGGGTGGCCTGGGAGTGGCTGGATTAGGGCTCTGCTCGGCTCCGAGGTTCAGAGCCGGGAGCTAATTCTCACTCTCAGGAAAGTCAATCAGATGAAAAGCTGTGTCCTGTTAGCGTCAGGCAGGGCCGGAGCCAGAGGTTTAGAAACAGACGGAGGTTCAGGTCTGACTGCGACTTTCTGTATAAAAACGGACGCTGAGGTCGAACAGTGAATTCAACTTGGATTTTCATCTGATTTAAATATGAACGCTGCTGCAGGGGGCGCCGCTGCCTCCACCAGCAGACAGGCTCATTTATCAAAACAAAACATTCGTCGAAAAGAAAAGAAAAGAAAAGGTGAATCCAGAGATTTCAGTGAATAATAAGAAAAACAGAAATTCTGTTCCTTATTATCAGGTGACAAAAACCTCCCGCCACCGCCGCCATCAACACTGTCTGAGACAAAGACTCTGGTGTGGGTCAGGGTCAGGGTCGGGGTCGGGGTCAGGACTCAGACCTGCAGCAGTGCGGTCACAGAGAAAATGAATAAATCACTTCATCCACATCCTGTTAAACGTCTTGGCTCAGATTTGTCCAATGTTGTGGTTGGAAACTGAGCATCTTAACACACACACAGACACACAGACAGACAGACAGACAAATGTTTTAAATACTTCCCCCGCTCCTCCAGCCACAGTCTCCTCCACACAGACAGAGATAGCAGCACATTCATAATTGCAGTGTGCAGCAGTTCACACCTTAGAGGAAATAATTACCACCATAAAAAGAGCAATTACTAAACTGGCAGAGAGTTAGAGCCCACTTTAATGTGTCTGCTCACACTCTGGTCTCTGTTTGTTTGACGAAAGGTTTTTGTTTGAAGGATAAACAGCCACATTCACCAACACTGAAA
>NC_024317.1:831314-836350 GCF_000523025.1 Cynoglossus semilaevis | reverse complement strand
CGGTGGGAGAGGCTGCAGCCTCGGAACATTAACTGACTGTCCACAGGGGGCAGCGCTGGTTCAGTTCTGTGATTGACCGATGGTTGTTGATTCAGTCGTGTGTGTCCGACGGTCGGATCACTGAGCTGATAACAAGAACAGGAAACACACACACACGGAAAGATGCATCACCGGAACCAAGAGCAGAAAATCCTTCTTTATTACTGAGTCCACAATTAATCACAGGGCGTTCATTTCCTGCTTCAGAAACACAGTCATCCATCAGCAGCAGCAGCAGCAGCAGCAGCAGTAACAGCAGCAGCAGCAGCAGCAGCAGCAGAAACAGGAACGGCCGCAGCAGCAGTACCAGCAGCATCAGCAGTGACAGCAGCATCAGCAGTAACAGCAGCAGCAGTGTAACCTCAGTGAAGCCACAGTTTCCTTCCGTCGTCGTCGTTGTCGTTGTCGTTGTCGTCGTCGTTCAGACTGTGACACGGTGATAAAAAAAACCAACAACCTCATCTGTTCGTCTGCTCTCCTGGAGCTTCTTCCACAGATTTGGGCCTCAGTCTAATGCAGGGGTGTCCAACATAAGGCTTGTGGGCCAAAATATTCAGGACAGAAAGTTCAATCTGCCCCAGTTGATAAGTATTAAAAGCAAGAAAATAAAT
Organism: Cynoglossus semilaevis; assembly: GCF_000523025.1. Classification (NCBI taxonomy): domain Eukaryota; kingdom Metazoa; phylum Chordata; class Actinopteri; order Pleuronectiformes; family Cynoglossidae; genus Cynoglossus; species Cynoglossus semilaevis. Next base: position 835,700 of record NC_024317.1, on the reverse strand, counting down.
AAAAAATGCAAAAACACTTCATGTTCGTGATGTTTTGTAAAAATTATACTGAGAAATGAAGATGAATATTTCATATGAACTGAAGGGTTTTCAGATCCAACACCATCATCAGACGCACAGAGCGCCACCTGTGCCAGAGTTTGAATCTGCATGAAGAGACAAAATAAAACGATGACCAAAGTTACTAATCTGTAAGTCTGCGATCTGACTGAACGTCTCATGTTATTATTTTAACGTTGGCGGTGAATGTTTCCACTGACGTCGTGTGTCATGTCGTTATGTTGCACAAATGAGAAAAGGGATTTAATTCATCTTCCTACATCCTGTTAACTGATAGGGGACGCGTGACGCTGCCTGTCAGTGTGCCACCCTACAGCAGGCGCACGCCTCCATGTCTGCTCCCGCACTAACTAGGTTTGCAGGGGTAAATTGAGTGTGTGACTGCGTATAATTCACTCTGAGAACGGCCTCATTTCCCTCCGCCCGCCGCTTGCCGCCCGCCGCTCGCTCACACACTCACTCGACGCAGCGGCCACAAAAATCCATGCCAATAAATTTTACCTTCAAGGGATTGAACGTTCCATCAACTGGAGATGCCCCCGCCAGGAACCACCCCACAGCTGGTTAGCCACAAAACCAGGCTGAAAATACCCCCGGGTCGGGGGGGGGGGGGCTTTAATACTTTCTTTCTTCAGGTTTGCAGCCGTTTGACGACTTATCTGAGAACGTCGTCGTCCTCCACCGCGTTCCTCTGTCGTCTGTGTGTTTACAGTATGATTTAAACGGAGGCGTGACGCCGCCGGGCCGACGGCGCCGTAATGGCCAAACACTGTCTGGCTGATTGATTCTGCTTATTTGACGTGCATCTGGACAAGGGTCAGAGACCAGGGTCAGCTCGCCCTCAGACTCTCTCTCTCTGATGTGACACATGGAGCTTCTGTACAAGTAACAATGTGATTTTATACAGAACAGTCCCTCCACGCCGCATTAACTCCGCCCACGGTCTGCGTGTCATTATCGATTCTCAAAGGCTACCCGGGCAGTAAATGTCCCTGCTGCCCTTCAGCGATATCACTGCTAATCATCCTGGTCCACGGGGACACGGGAGAGGACAACACTGCACTAAGACACACAGCACCTCAGCGATATCACTGCTAATCATCCTGGTCCACGGGGACACGAGAGAGGACAACACTGCACTAAGACAGATAATCCCGTCACCACACGACGGGAAAACTGGTTTGTCCAAGTGGAACCAGTGGCTGGAACCTGACAGTGGCAGAAAAACTCTGTTATGAGCTAATGCTAACTACAACAATTAGTTGATTCTTTAACGTTAATCTTTAAAGACGACACAGTCGGTCCCGCTCCAGACTCCAACCGTTGTAGTAAAAGAACTGGTACTGACTGTGAGGTTGCTGGTTCAGCACCTTGATTGGAGACCGAGTATTTGATGCTGGTATCAGGATCACTGCGCTGCTAATGACAGTAATATTTTCTCGGTCAGCGTTGTTGTCATGACGACGTCAAATCTGCCGAGATAATAGATAATCTGACGCTAAATATTTTGACCCGCCCCTGCTCCGTGAGATCTGCTGCTGAAGACAAATGGTCTCAGCATCAATCCTGGAGTCCACCTGTCAAGTATTGATCATGGTGGAAACAAAAGGCAGAGAGGAAGTGTCCGCTCCGACCAATCAGCTTCGACCATGCTGAGGCGTGTACTTCCATGTACGACTGTGTGAGTAACGGGTTCAGGGAGGTCATTAGTCACAGTTTGCCCGCTCGCATTAAACGGCCCGGTCGCCATGGTAGCCCCACAAAGACGCCCCCCCGACCCACTGCCCCACTGCCCCCCCCGGTGTACGGAGAGTGACAGGACAATTAGAGCAGGGCGCGGTGACACTACAGTCTGCTGTGAGACAGAAGGAGGCGGAGACACCGTCCACCAACCAGGTCTCACCAAGACCCCTCTCTGAACAGCATCAGACGGGGCCCCCTGCAGGTCACGTTGGCCCCGGAGTGTGTCATTGTCATTTACCTAATACACGTAGCATCTGCCATCAAGGGCAGTTAGCTGTGATACGGTGGTGTAACAACAGCACAAACTACACCCCCCGCAGGGCTGGGGGCACATTACACACAGACAGGTAGATCATCCTGCAGGATTCTGGGATGGAGATTTTTATTACACACACACACCCATACCCGTCTCTCTGGTTTTATAAGGACAACTCATGTACATGTACACGTACAGTAGTACTCTGTCCAAACAAATACTTTAACTTTAATTCTTATTCTAATCAAAGATTCTGAAGATCGTAACCATGAACCAATCATCACCTCCGACTCCACACACTGTCGAGATGGTGTTTGAAACAAAAACGCTTCCCCACAGTGTGTGTAAATAACAACGTGTGCATTAACTGTGTATTAGAGTGACACTAAGTGGACGGCGGTGGAATTACTGGGTAGTCGTTCCTTAATCTGATCAAATCAACAAAGGAATTGTCTCGATCGACCCTGGAGCTTTGATCTCTCCACTCCTTTAAAGGTTGTAGAAGATCTGAGAGAGAAGATCAAAGTCATTACTGTCTGAAGTCACGATGAAACAGATAAGTTCCTCTGTTTCTCCAGTAGGACTCTGAGTTAGGGTTCCCCCTCCCCCTCCTCCCCCTCCTCCTGCTCCTCCTGCTCCTCCTGCTCCAAGCCTGGTAAGTGTGAAGGGTTGCATCAGGAGGAGCATCTGGTGTGAAAACTCCAGCCAAGTCACCGATGCAAATTATCCACTTTGGAAAGAGCTAACGAGACGCCAGCAGCCGAAGGTTACACAGAATGTTAACGAAAAGAAAAAAAAAATTCTTCTGTGAATTTGTCAAAAAAGTCGAAAACAAGAATCTTCAGACGTAGGAGTGACGTCGCTGCAGCGGGTGAAACGGTGACATTTCCAAAGTTGTTTGTAACTGAAGTCGTTCAGATCAGCTGTTCAAGTAACGACCGAGCAGGTGAACGACGCCCACTCTCTACACCTAGGGGTCATTGCGGCGTTTGACCACAGGTGGCGCAGGGTCAACGGAGGCCCCGGTGAGACAGAGCGATGGCTCCAGATCATTAGTGACTGATCAGACCATCTGTTGCTGCGGTGCTTAAGCTGCTGATTGAAGGTGTGTTTTCACTGGAGCAGACTGTGGTTTCAACACTTCACCAAACGTTCAAGGTGAAAATCAAGACCAAAAATCACTTCAGACAAACAGCAAAACACGTGGTTTTCGGAGAGCGAACCCTTCATCCACGCTGGGCTGATGAAGGTCCGCAGCCAGGAGAAGAGTTTGACGCCTCTTCAACTCGTTCTCCTGTGAGCCACGACAGAGAAAACAGAAAAGACGCCCCCGTCTGGGCCCCCACTCCAACACCCATTAGGTTTCTGAGAAAATATTTTTCTGCCTTGTGACAATAAAAGAAAAACCTTCTTCTCTCCAGAGAATTCTTTCTTCCATCACCTCCTGGTTGATGTGAAAAAGCTGAAAAACTCCAGCGTGGATTTTCTTCTTCTACACAAAGACGTCCTCTCACAGCTGTGGAGGACAGGATTATATTGTCTTCAATATTAAGATTTAATATTCAGTTTTTTTGATGCAAGAAAACAGAGACCTTGCAATGCTCCCAACTCCCCTGTAGGAGGTGCTGTAACCTCAGTATGAGGATTATATTTAGAACAAATTCACCGTGAGTCAAACCCAGGGGTCTTCAACGACCTGATGATCTGATTGGACGGGGACTCTGTGATACAGCGCCGTAAGTCTGACCTCACAGATCGTACGTCTGTACCTCCGTCACTCAGCTACGCTAACACAGTGATGTCATAAATGAAAGAAAGTGAATGTAGCACAATCCAACATGGCGTCCAACCAGCGAACGTAAACAAAGTCGTCTTCATCTTCATCTTCATCTTCATCTTCGTCCGCTCTGCTCAGAGAACGAGTCTCTGTAATTAATCTGTTTTACTTCTGTTCGTCAGAATGACTTTTTAATATCATTCTATGGGAGATAATGATGTGACAACGACGCGCTGACCCTCACCCCCCCCCCCCCCCCCCCCCCCCCCCCCCCCCCCCCCCCCCCCCCCAAAGTTTCCTGTTTGGTAACTTCCTGTACAGCAGTCGTCTTTCTTTAGCCCAGGAGCCAAGTCTGACTGTTCCTTCACTCTGAGGACGGAATATAAGATGACAGGACGAGGTGAGGGGGGGGGGGGGGGGGGGGGGGGGGGGGGGCGGGGGGAGGAGGCGGCGTGAAAGAAAAGTAGGATTATAGCTGCGTAGGGAAAAATGGTAAGCTATTTTTTATGTCATGTGGAGATATTAAATAAATATGGCTGGGGTGTCTTTT
>NC_024317.1:827975-830978 GCF_000523025.1 Cynoglossus semilaevis | reverse complement strand
TTGGAGTCTGTGTGACGATATCAAAGGGACAGAGCGGCAGAGAAAAGCTGTTAACGGCAGCTTGACCTTGAACTTCTGTCGTCAACAATTTCTACATTTTTCTCCTCGTTTGTCTCTCGGCTCTGATTAAAGTTCCTCTGACGATGTCGTTCACATGACCTCTGGTCCAGAGGTCATGTGAACGTTTCATATTCTCCACATGTTTGACTGGTTTTTCATAGTTTTCAAAAAACAAAAAAACAAACAAAAGAGGAATTAGTTCTGTTGGAATGAAGAAAACTACGGCCCGTGGGCCAGATGCGGTCCGCAGGCCTTTCTGCCAAGCGAACTGCAGTACCATCAGACACCACAGGGGAAGAACAGGTGACGTTCTTGCTGTAAGGCACGAGCACTAACCACTCTTCCACCATGTGGCTCTGAAACGTGTCCCAGTAAAGACTTTATAAAGTTCTGAAAATCACGTCACCTGCGGCAGAACTCGACTCAAAGCTCAAGGAAAAACAATAAAAACACTTTGGTTCTAATTATCTAGTCTTTTCCCTCAACCTTCGTCCAATCTGTTCTTCGATTCTTTTATATCCACAGGAACAGGAACAGATTCGAATCTCAGGGACAAATATGGTTCTTCATGTTCCTAAAACGGCTGTTTGTTTTAGATACAAAATTATAAAAAGTCTCACAGCTGCAGCCGCGCCTTACTATAGACTTACCATCGTGAAAAAATCCAAAAAAATAAAAAGTCCCCGAAATGCCTTAAAATGCAAGATTAGGTCATAAAACATGCTGCCAAGTGATTATTTTGTGTTTAAAACTCCAAAAAGTATTTTATATGAATATTTCAAAAATCACCCAAAACACGCCTTACAATAGCCTTACCATCGTGAAAAAATCCATAAAAATAAAAAGTCCCCGAAATGCACTAAAATGCAAGATTAGGTCCTAAAACATGCTGCCAAGTGAATAGTTTGTGTTTAAAAGTACAAAAAGTATTTTATATGAATATTTCAAAAATCACCCAAAACACGCCTTACAATAGCCTTACCATCGTGAAAAAATCCAAAAAAATAAAAAGTCCGCAAAATGCCTTAAAATGCAAGAGTAGGTCCTAAAACATGCTGCCAAGTGAATAGTTTGTGTTTAAAAGTACAAAAAGTATTTTATATGAATATTTCAAAAATCGCCCAAAACACGCCTTACTATAGCCTTCCCATCGTGAAAAAATCCAAAAAAATAAAAAGACCCCGAAATGCCTTAAAATGCCTTAAAATGCAAGATTAGGTCCTAAAACATGCTGCCAAGTGAATAGTTTGTGTTTAAAAGTACAAAAAGTATTTTATATGAATATTTGAAAAATCACCCAAAACACGCCTTACAATAGCCTTACCATCGTGAAAAAATCCATAAAAATAAAAAGTCCCCGAAATGCACTAAAATGCAAGATTAGGTCCTAAAACATGCTGCCAAGTGAATAGTTTGTGTTTAAAAGTACAAAAAGTATTTTATATGAATATTTGAAAAATCACCCAAAACACGCCTTACAATAGCCTTACCATCGTGAAAAAATAAAAAAAAAAAAAAAGACCCCGAAATGCCTTAAAATGCCTTAAAATGCAAGAGTAGGTCCTAAAACATGCTGCCAAGTGAATAGTTAGCGACGTAGAAAAAAGGCAAAGATTTCAAAAAATAACGTCGCTATTTAATAACATGATCCAGAGCTGACGTCCAATCAGGTTTGAGTATAAACTGGGCGATGAATGGGATTAAAACCTCCAGTGTTTACACTCAACATCCTCCTGGTTCGTCCTCTGTGACTGTGGGCGGGGCTAGAACCAAACCTGACAAGATCCAGGATCAATAACTGTGTTCTGTTCGGGCCTGAGGTCCAGACACGTTAGCGTCTGTAAAACACCACTGGTTAACATTGACCAAACCAGTGATCTTCTATTGTAAGGCAAAAGGACTAACCACTCGACCACTGTGTTGCCAATACAGACGGTTGGTGAAATGACGTCATCGTCCTGTGTTTCCTCTAATAAAACCCAAAAAATCAAAGTGATAAATGACCTTGTTCACAATCTAAGACACTGAAGTCAGGAGAGACACTGTTCACTACTGCCCCCTGCTGTGGACATGTGGACCACATACAGTGGAAACGAATATCTGAGTACAGGTGACGGTGAAATATAATAGATTTATTAAAAAATAAATAAACAAAAATAAAACACAATGTCACCAAATGACATTTGTTTGAAATGAAAGAAAAAATAAACAATATTATTGATTTATCAACAGTCGTTGAATTGTGGAGAAATCCACATAAATCAACTACATTTGTTTGTTATTTGTCCGTTAAATGTCCAGAGAATTATTAAAGGAGCAGTTCGTGTTTCACATCAACTGACGCTGATGACGATGAAGGTAGGTCACAGTGATAATATATATATATAAATATATATGAACACATGTGACTATGATGTAGTTATATTTGTGAAATGCTGAGTAAACCGTGTTCTGTTCTCCGTGACAGGAAGTCTGACTGCAGCACGGCCTGGGTTGAAATACAACAGTGTTTATGTAACGCTGCTCTTCATCTGTCTGTTCAGATGACACCAAGGACATCGTCGTCTTCCTCCTCCTCCTCCTCCTCCTCCTACTCCCCCCCGCTGCATAAACAGAGAGCTGCCGTTGTTCCATAAGTCATGACACTGAACTGACAGCTGCTCCGAAAATACTGAGTACAGAAAATCTGTCTTCCTGTACTCAGCACTACTACTACTACTACTGATACTACTACTACTGATATTACTACTACTACTACTACTACTACTACTACTACTACTACTACTACTACTACTACTACTACTACTACTACTACTACTACTACTACTACTACTACTACTACTACTACTACTACTACTACTACTACTGATACTACTGATATTACTACTACTACCACTACTACTACCACTACTACCACTACTACCACTACTACTACTACTACTG
>NC_024317.1:826595-827461 GCF_000523025.1 Cynoglossus semilaevis | reverse complement strand
GTTGCTCGACTACGGGGGAGGCATTAAAGCCGGGGGGCATGACTTAGACGGGGACCTTTCAAAACCAATAGCAGGGAGTCGCTCCCCCGTCCTGGCCTCACCCCTCGATCAGGGCAGATAATGTGCTGCGGTAAAGGTTACGACTAACCATGACATTTCTGCTGTGACCTCCCACTGTGGAATAATCTCACTGTTACACAACTAGGTGTTGGTCTGTGTGTTTCCCTACTGGGGGGTCGGGGGGGGGGTCAGGGGGTCTGCACTGATGGATGGATATCACAGACATTGCTTTACAGCAAGAAGGTCATTGGTTCAAGTCCCAGTCCATGGTGTCTCTGTACAGTTTGTCTGTTCAGAGCCCTGGACTCAGAGGTGATTGGTTGTTCTGTCTGCTGTGAACTGGAGAAGTGACCAGGACGTACGGCTGGGAGTTCACGAGTTCACAAGTTCAGGAGTTCACGAGTTCAGGAGTTCACCACTTCACCATTCATTCACCACTTCATCAGTCAATCATTCATTCATTAGTTTGAACCAGCGACAGACTTTACTTTCCAGACAGATACACTAATCAAATCACCATCACCTTCATCACCATCACCATCATCATCACCATCATCATCATCACCATCATCATCATCATCTTCACCATCATCACCTTCATCATCATCTCCATCATCATCATCATCTCCATCATCATCATCATCATCTCCATCACTTTCATCATCACTACTTCTACTACTACCACTACTACTACTTCTACTACTACTACCTCGGCTGCTTGTTTGTGTGAAACAGTTCCTCATAATCCAACATCATCTTCTCTCCAGCGCCCCCTCCCCCCCAGCTTCTGTTCTGCACACACAGCT
>NC_024317.1:823874-826560 GCF_000523025.1 Cynoglossus semilaevis | reverse complement strand
GGGGTGTTGGGGGGTGATGCAGATTTGTTGGGGCAGCTCGGTGCCTTGATAGTTTGCAGGGCTCCGTACAGGGCGGCTGTTGCTCGACTACGGGGGAGGCATTAAAGCCGGGGGGCATGACTTAGACGGGGACCTTTCAAAACCAATAGCAGGGAGTCGCTCCCCCGTCCTGGCCTCACCCCTCGATCAGGGCAGATAATGTGCTGCGGTAAAGGTTACGACTAACCATGACATTTCTGCTGTGACCTCCCACTGTGGAATAATCTCACTGTTACACAACTAGGTGTTGGTCTGTGTGTTTCCCTACTGGGGGGTCGGGGGGGGGGTCAGGGGGTCTGCACTGATGGATGGATATCACAGACATTGCTTTACAGCAAAAAGGTCATTGGTTCAAGTCCCAGTCCATGGTGTCTCTGTACAGTCTGTCTGTTCAGAGCCCTGGACTCAGAGGTGATTGGTTGTTCTGTCTGCTGTGAACTGGAGAAGTGACCAGGACGTACGGCTGGGAGTTCACGAGTTCACGAGTTCAGGAGTTCACCACTTCACCATTCATTCACCACTTCATCATTCAATCATTCATTCATTAGTTTGAACCAGCGACAGACTTTACTTTCCAGACAGATACACTAATCAAATCACCATCACCTTCATCACCATCACCATCATCATCACCATCATCATCATCACCATCATCATCATCATCTTCACCATCATCACCTTCATCATCATCTCCATCATCATCATCATCTCCATCATCATCATCATCATCTCCATCACTTTCATCATCACCTTCATCACCATCATCTTCATCATCATCAGCTCTGGATTGGCTGCAGCAGGTGTTTATTCTCATCCTCAACTGTTTATAGATGATAATGTTCTTAATTTATAAATATTTCAATATTAATTATAGAAATGACCTAAACTGTGAAAACCTGAATCTGAAAGAAAAAAATATGTTTAATATCTGAAGTCAGCATGCAGCCTCCCTGTCCAAACAGAGGGGGCGTGTGTCAGCTGGGCTACATCAACAACAAAACATCTTTAATTATGTAAAAGTGTCAATCATTCTGAGAATATTGTTGTTTTCATCAGGCAGTTACAGGTTTATATAATAATTATTTGTTTGTTTTGTGTCTGTGGAAACTCTGATAAACAAACACAAACTGTTCAAAACAACAACACATTCAGTTTGTCTAAAGTGTCTGAACCAGTCTGTACCAGTCTGTACCAGTCTGTACCAGTCTACAGACTGCAGACGTCTGGGTTTCCTGACTTTCAAACCTCAGCAGAGAAACTGATGACGTCACGACCTCAGATAACTCACTACGATTTATCAACTGTTACTGTCGGACACAAACACACGGATAATACTGTTTCTCCTCTGCAGGAATATGACCCAACACTGGGTCCAGTTAGTTGTCCCACAGCTCCCCCTGCTGCTCAAACTAAGTACTAACCAATGTTGACGCCTCAGCATGAAAATCTATTGATGTAAAAAATGTAGAGAGACATATAAAAATGTGGTTCATTAAATTAATGAATTGAATTAATTAAATTACGTCACTGTTTATCTTTTATCTATTTAACGTACACTTCAGCTTAAAATTAAAATCCAAAAATTTGAATTTATAAATATTTAAAATGAGTTCAACACCAGGTCAGATGTTTTAGTTGACAAACGTTTGGAGAAGAACACGACTGTAATGTGAAACATTTTAATTCATATAGAAAACACTTTTCTTAGTAAATATGAAAATAAAGAAACATTGAAATTGATGAACACCGGTCGTTAAGAGACGGACTAATTAGGAAATGAACAAACAGAGACCAGGTCTCAGACCGAGTCTCAGACCGAGTCTCAGACCGAGTCTCAGACCGGGTCTCAGGCCGAGTCTCAGACCGAGTCTCAGACCGGGTCTGACCTGGAGCAGCTCTCACCAGACCAGCCTGGGAAACACACGCACTGAAAACTGGACTTCATGGACGTCACCTGCCGTGGACTCATCTGACCAGATACTCTGTAGTGGGACCGTCCACCCGACTCCTCCTCCGACGTCACCTTCCACGCAGCCGGGTCCAGGTGCAGGTAGGTCCTGGAACCGGGGTCCGTCCTCCGACATCGGCCCTGAGACGAGCAGAGAGCCTGGCTGCAGAGCGAGGCCGCGGACGTCACATTGACCAGGTAGGAGCCCAGGGTTTGGTCCACGTAGAGTTTGACCGCCTCACAAGCAGCCTGACGGCCACGGGTGAAAAAAAAAAAAAGATTTTCAAACAGTGAGTGAAATGCATCGTGGGTGAGAGTCGAGAATGAGTGACAGTCATCCCAGTAGTTACTGAACATCTGAAGCAGATTATTGTGGCATTTTTCACTTCACACGTTAATTAAAAACACATTTAAACCTGTAATAAATCAATTTAGTAGAAAAACATCAGAGAGAGAGAGAGGGAGAGAGAGGAAGGGAGGGAGGGAGAGAGGGAGGGAGAGAGGGAGGGAGGGAGGATGAGGAGAAACTTTGTGATTTTCCATCTAAAAAACATTGTATGATAAATACAGATAAAAATGTGACTTGATGGGTGTAATATTATAATATTACACAGTAAATCGTCAGAGGTGTTTGGTGAAGCAGTTCTGTGTGTGTGTGATGGTGTGTGTGTGATGGTGTGTGTGTGTGTGTGTGTAGGG
>NC_024317.1:823136-823841 GCF_000523025.1 Cynoglossus semilaevis | reverse complement strand
CATGATAGATCCCAGTTTCACTGTAACACACCCAGAGCTCAAATTCTTCTACTCTTCACTCTCACATTCACGGACGGGGTGGACACACGGGAGTGTCCCCCAAACCTAACCCCCCGATCTGACCCCCCCCCTCCCCCTTACAGCACACTCCACACAGGAGGAGCAGGAAACAACCAGTGAACAGCTGATCTTCCTGGTGTGAACTTTGAACCCTAACTCTGGACCAGTTTCACCTCAGTCTTCAAATATCAACAGAAATGTTGTTGGACCAGAGCCACGGGTCACAGAAACGACACTAAATAGAACATTAAAACTAAATCAACATATATTTATATAAAGATATATATTCATATTCATATATATCTTCCCACATATATCTAACCTTTGAGTAAAACAGTCAGCGCTAAACGTTCAGTTGCAGTGATGCTAACTGATGCTAACTGATGCTAACTGATGCTAACTGATGCTAACTGATGCTAACTGATGCTAACAGCTTGGCTGTTGTACCTTGGACTTGGAGAAGCTGCCGTCCCCCCACAGGACGACCCCTGCAGCTCCCAGCGCTGCGCTCTCTCCAACAGTGTAGACCAGATGTTCCTGCAGAAACAGCCGAGTTAAAACAGACAGAACAACAGACACTGGTGTCAGTGAGTCCCAGGTCCGGCTGCTCACCAAGGAGAGGAACTCCAGTGTGTAGGTGTAGAC
>NC_024317.1:811633-822930 GCF_000523025.1 Cynoglossus semilaevis | reverse complement strand
CGAGTATCTCCAGTTGTTAGGTGTAGACGATGCGAGTTTAGGGAAACACCAGTGGTGTGGACGGGGCGGCCCGAGCCCCCGCCCTCAGGGCCTCCAGGATGCGGTGGTGGGTGTAGAGACGGACCTCGGTGCTGAGGCCTCGGAGGTCCAGGCCGAGGTAAAGGTCAGGATACAGAGCAGACGAGGTGTTCCACAACCACAGCAGCTGGTCGTTCCTCGTCACCTCGTCGGCCGGACACTCTCCTGAGTAGTTTGTTTTTGGGGAGTAATAGTTGTAGCAGTTAGGAAAGCCATAAAAGCCCCACAGCCCGTCGGGTCTCTCCTGTTGCCCCAGTTTCAGAGTTTCTTGCATGAACTTCCTGGCTGCGTCCTCAAACTCAGCCCGAGCCTCGGCCTCCACCTGTGCAGCGGTCCAGTCTGGGTGCTTGGCCCGGACCAGTGCTCTGGAAGCCTCCCAGTACACCTGTTTACTGTCCCAGTTTCTCTCCCACACAGGTCTCCAGCTCTCCCAGTCCACCACGGCGAGGCCCTCAAATTCCCCGTCAGGAATGTCGGTGCGGATATCATCGCAGGCGGCTCTGAGGTGTCGGTCCAGACTGGCGTTCTGGGGGACTCCACCATTGACAGGGTTTTTGAAGCTGGAGTACCAGGGGTAGAAGCCCAGCTTGTTAGAATAGAAGATGGTCATGTTGTCACCCATAAACGTCTGGTTCTGGTTTTGGACGATGTTGAACGTCCCCAGGTCCAGGTCCACGCCATATCTAGAGAGACAGGCACCGGTGGGAGCGTTCCACACCGTGAGGAAGGGAACTTTGGAAATGTATGAGTTTTGAACCCGCAGCCCTGACGAGAGGCTGAAGAGACTGAGGAGCAGCAGCACGTGACAGGAAGTCATCGCTGAAAGGAGCAGGAAACAAAAACACGGCTGAGATCACATGTCAAAGTCTGTTCTCACCAGTAAAAAAATAATAAAAAAGTCCAAATGTAGGTCAGCAATGAGAAATAAAATTTACAATTAAAACAGAAAAAGACATTTAATAATTTAATTAATTTACACACAGTTCTTTTAACATAAGAATTTATTGTATAATATCAGGACATTGTATCCTTAACTTTGGACGTTTTATAATTTTCTTCAATAATCTTGAGTTTAAATTGATTTTTAAATTTTAAACATAACATTATCGTATATTTATTTAACTGTTTTGTCATTCACCACATAATTCATCTTATCGTTTAGATTTTTAGTTTTATAAATTTGACTTTTCCATTTCATAGTTTTTTTCTTTCTGTAAAGATGACTTCATGTCATGACTTTGTGTCACAATTATGACTCACAAACGTTTCTTTTATCGTTTAACTAATTTACTTACTGTTAAATTTGCTGCTTAAGTTCCATACACTCATTATTTAGAAGTTCTATTTTTACAAACTTTATTTAAATTTTTTTAAAAATCGTCCGTGACAAATCTGCGGTTGAGCGTCAAGAACTTCTTCTTTTCGAATCTGCAGTTGAGCGTCAAGAACTTCTTCTTTTCGAGTAGACTCTACTTCCGGTCTGTGTGACTGGTCGTTCGTACAACAACAGACAGACACTGACCTGTAACTTCTCAGGAATAAAGTGTAATAAAACAGAAACCGTGTTTCATCAAAGACAGAAACGCCAACACACTTACTCTGGACAAACCGCTGTGCAGGCACATGACCACAAGAGGAAAACCGGAAAACTGAAGCCACAAGTGTCCGACAGCCAATCAGCAGAGACATGCAAATGAGTTGACGAAGTAGTATTTAAAGACACAGGCCCGGAAAAAGAAACTCCTCATCCCATTATTATCCACAACAGCAATAACAGTTATCTGTTGAGCTTCAACATCAGCTGCTCACCAAGGTCAGTGTAAATATATATTTTCAGTCGAAACGACTGTGAGAAAATCAACCATAATGGACTCTTTCACCTCCAAACGCTCACATGTTCCTGCAAACCTCTTAGAAGTAGTAAAAAATAACTCCTGGCTTAACAGCAGCCTGTAATTACAAGGGGAGGGGGTTGTGAGGCCGCCGCCTGCAAAATGTTTTTTGGTTTCTTTTTTATAAAGACAGGCAGTGTTTTCTTTTTTTCTCATTTTCATAGATCTTTATCCAAAGGTAAAATTATTTTTTATGACTGTGAACTAGGGCCACACAGTGGATGAGTGGTTAATAGGCTTGCCTTACAGCAGGGAGATCATGGGTTTAATTCTGTGGTAACTGATGGCCTTTCTGTATGGAGTGTGTTTTTTTAGCAGAGAATTGTCAGAGAATGACTGAATGACAAGCTAGCTTTAAAAAAAAAACTCAAATCGTCTGTGGTATAATTGTCATGACAGGATAATGAGGCGACGTCACACAAAAAGTTTCATAAAGACCTTTATTTACTTTTTATTTTAAGAAGAAAAAACAGAGGTTAAAAAGATTCAGCAACGTTGCCTCAAAGATCCGGCGTCGACTGTGTCTCAGGAGAACAACGGTGGCCGAGTGTTTTTTCCAGCATTAGTGGACTAAAGTAGAGCCTTAGAAAAAAAACTCAGTAGTCATGATTTGGACATAAAAATGTCGCTAAAAAGGCATCTAACATTACATTCAAATAAATAGCCCCAGCGCTAACTGCCTTCACACACTAGTTATAAATGAGGTCATAAGAAAAAAAAAAGGTCAGGCACTTTAAACTGTGCTTTCAGCAGTTTGAGCTGCATCGAGTCCACTGCACAGCAACCGTCGACCCGTGTCTGTAAATATGTTCTCCACGCTCTCTCTGGGAGAAGAATGCAATTTGACACCTTAGAAACTCAGAAAAAAACAGGAGAAAATGTAAACAAACATCTTTACAAAAGGTTTAAAAGTAATAATCAAACATAACCTTTGAATTTTCCACAGTGTTTTTTCACTTTGTATCATCCATATGAAACAGTACTTTAAAACACCAACCTGTCAACTACTGAACAATGACCAGTGTGTGGCCTTAACTAAAGAGCAGAAAAACGATCAGTAAGAAAACACAGTGAGCGGCCGAGGCCGTGGTTTGGGCCGCGTTCCCTTTCTGGTGCAGGGGGTCGGTCTGGTTGCAGCCCTGGAAGCCGCTGTAGCACTGGCACTGAAAGTCCCGCTGGAACATCTTCACGTCTGCCTCGCTGAGCTCACCGGTCACGGTGGGTCTGCCATTCTGCCTGATGATACCGTGGGTCAGGGGGTTCAGGTGCAAGTAAACATCACTGTCTGGGTTTCTGCGCAGGCAGCGGCCGTGGGAACCACACAAGGCCTGGCTGCACAGCTCTGCTGCTGTGGAAACGTTGACGAGGTATTGACTCAGTGGACCACGCAGATACTTGTCAAGGTCCAAACAGCTGGTCTGTGGAGAGGGAAGAAAAACCGTCAGCCACCGTGAAACGGCCTCTGCTGTTTCATCGGACGTCTTTGAAGAAAATCTTTGAAAGAAGAAAGTTTTTAAAAGACGAGGATTTAAAATGTCCAGTTTTCTGTTTGTAGACAGATGTAGCTTCTCTTTATAAAATGTCCAGTTGTTTGTAGACAGATGTAGCTTCTCTTTTTCCCCTTCAGGGGGTGCTACTAACAAAATTAAAGTGAAGTTTTTTCCAGTTGAATACAACAAGTGAACTCTTGATATAACATTACAAAGTCTACCTTCAGGTTTGGAGGTTTGGGTTTTAACTCTACAGAAAATTGAACCAAATGTTTTCACATTAAATTCAGTTAAAAACCAGGCCAACACTGGGAGGAAATAAATACATGAATCGCTGACAAATTTGTTCCAAATTGTTCACCAATGACTTGATTCTTTAAATTAGCTTCAAGTTGTTTTAAGGTCAACGCCGTGGACCTGAACAATACAACGGAAAAGTTTGTTTCCTGACAAAAAGTAAAGGTTGTGATGGGCTAAAAACAGATCAAAGAACCTCTGAGCTCAGCCGTGACGTTCATGTGACCAAAGTCGTCGTCTTCAAACACAAGCTCTCAGGGAAAACTAGGTCGACAAATGGCCCCAAACATGAAGTGCTGTGATTGGCTAAACGGTCATAACGACGGTGCGGTCACTCACTGGGCTGCTGGCATAAGCTGCGTCTCCCCACAGGATGATTCCGGCGGCTCCCAAAGCCACGCTCTCCCCGATGGTGGAGACGAGGTCGTACTGTGAAAGATAAGGCCACATGTCAGTCGACCCTCGGCAACAAACATAAATGTGCTGTTAGGTCTCGTTTTAACAAGGTCAAAGTGTTAGCCACTCATAAGCTACTGTATGTCAGGCACTGCAGCAGATTTTCTCAGTTGATTTACTCATAGAGGAAATGGTCTTTAGGGTGTTAGTGAGATTTCCAACACGACCAACACCCATCCTGCCCATTCCACAAAAACGGGAGGAATCGGTGTGTGTCTGTGTCTGCAACCAGAACAGGAAAAGAGTGTGGATGTGGATAAGAAAAAGCTATAGTTCCATGCAGCGAGGACTCAGACAGACAGGGGTCAGTGAAGCCACCGTTTGATACCAGGTCGTAAAAGAAAAGCTGGTCACTTTAGCGTAACACGTGGAAGCGTCATACCGTATGTGACCACCAGAGCACACAAACACGACAGTCATTTCACACCCCACCACAATTATGTGTGGTAAAAACACTGAACGTATATCAATGATGGACGACCAATCCGACGGTCTTTTTTGGAAGCCACCCAGAATGCAATTTCTGACGCAGTACCATTGCTGACCAGCAGAGAGTTCTCTCTCTGAATGTCTCGTTGTGATTATATAACATCTGTAGAAAATGTACTTTTCAAGACAACAGACTGAAAGTACAGTCTGAATTTAAGATTATTATTATTTATCATTATGATCAGAATGGTTATAGAAGGAGCAGATCTACAAACCAACACAGAGAGACTCTTCTTTATGGAGTGTTTCCATTGACAAGACAGGATTGAGCAACATTTTGGAATCAATCCATCTGGCCAGTAGAAGAACTGCAGTCAAAAAACATTTCTGGGGGGCGTCCTTTTGATGAGAGTGATAGCTGTGATTGTTTTGGATCAGGTGGCTTTTCCATTCACCCCAGGTGTGGATTAGGTTTTTAGAACCTTCTAATTGGTGCTTTCATAATCGTCCAATCTAAATCAGACAACCAGGTTAAAAACAACGGTGTTACAGATACAGATGCAGTTACGTTATCAGACAACCAGGTTAAAAACGACGGTGTTACAGATACAGATGCAGTTACTGTCGTCACCTCTGTCAGCTGCTCCAGAGAACCAGAGTAGGTGGGTCGGGTGTACACGTAGACAGGACGCGCCAACCCATCGCCCGATGACGCCAAGCGCATTCCCTCCTTCACTCGGTTCCGAACGAACTGACGACCAGACGGTGAAGAGCGCAGCACGGTGCCCATGTAGATGGAGGGGAAGAGAGCCGTGCTCTCCATCCACAACCATTTCAGCTGCTCGTTGCGAGCCACCTCCACGTCGGGGCAACGGCCGGTGTAGTTCTCCAACGTGCGCAAGTAGTCGTGGTTGTAACAGTCGGGGAAAAGGTAGAACCCCCACAGCTGGTTGGGCCTCAGGTTCTTGGCTTGCTTCAGCGTCTCCAGCATGAAGTTCCTTGCAGAGATTTCAAACTCCTGCTGGGCTACCTTTCCCACCTGCTCTGTCGACCATTTTGGGTTTTTCTGGCGCACCAGCTCGCGAGAATATCGGCGGTAAATATCTTTGGTTGCCCAGTTCCGTATCCAGAGTGGGCGCCATTCCTCCCAGTCGATCACTGCCAGCCCCTTGGCCTTGGGGTCACGTATATACCTGTTCACCATCTCTGGCATTCTCTCCAGGTGCTGCGTAAGGCTGGCCACCTGCGGCAGCCCGCCATTCACCGGCGTTTCGTCCGACTCGAAGTAAGGGTACAAACCCAGTCGGTCTTTATAGAAGATGGTGAGGTTCTGCTTAACGAAAGCCTCATTGGGCGAGGCCACGATGTGGAACTGCTCCAGCTGAAAACGCACGTTATGCCTCGGGCCACAGTCCTCCGTCGGAGCATTCCAAACGAGGAGCAAGGGCTTTTGAGAATACAGTGGCCGTTGCGTGGGTTTCAGTTCCAAAGCGCAGAGGCGGTCCGTCAGAAGAACAATCAGCAGCAGAACTTTCCAGTCACACAGAGTCCAGCACAACATGTCTTCAATTGTGGCTGGACAGAAAGGACCGTCTCTCTCTGCTCTATAAATCACAGAGGCCAATCAGATGTTTTAGTTCAACTTTACAAGAAGGGAAATTCCAGTGTAATTAATTCAGACATTGAATGGGAAACTCTGTAAGAACGACAAAAGTACATTTGACAGCAGTTCTTCTGAACAGATCTGAGCTGACAGTAAGACTTGAATTGGATTATTTTTATAATACGAGGGTGGCTATAAATTCATAGCACGTCTCAGAACGTTGCCAAAAACATAACATTCGGCGTCAAAATATTACAAAGTTCATGAAAAAATATATATAAATTTCATAGACTTGCAAAAAAAAAAAACACTATTCAGACTGACGGCATGTGAAGATTCCTTCATTTACTGACTGGGGTGAAGTCAGAGTAACGTCCAGACTGATGGGTAGTTAATAATAACTTAGTGACTGATTAAGTTTCAGGTTCGATGTACTGGAGTACAAATAAAGAACAGTTTAAAAAATACAGGCAAGTTGTAAAAGAAAAAAGAAAAGTTAAGAAAAACTCATCAGAAAAAAACTATTAAGAAAACTATTAAATTAACTCTATGTGAAATAGAATCAAATGTGAAATTTCACCCATTTTAAGAGACATAAAAAGTCCTAAAAATGTAATTTATTTATTTAAAACCTATCGTCTCTTCTTTCCTGTATATAATGCCACGCTCCATCAGAGAGTTTATACTTTTGTCTTGTAGTTAGACTTTTTTTCGCATCACTTCAATTTTCGTTTTTGGGTTTGTTTTAGGGAAAAACCAGAGTAAAAATACCGACAACAACTACTACAAAGACAACACGACCACGACCGGACCACCGTACCTTGGCTGGTTGACTGAGGAAGCATTCCCGAAGAGCAGACGCCTGTTACAACCTGCCGCGTTCCTGCGTTGCCTCACAACAAATTGGAAAATACAGAATGGACATGTCTTCAGGAGGAAGAAAACCGCGAGGAAACGTGGGCTGTGTTTTTTTTTTCTTCTTCTACAAAGTCATGTGTTGCTGGAGAGTAAATTGTCTTTCCGCCGCCCGGTCAGGAGTGAAGTTAAAGTTACCCCCTGCGATGTTGTCAGTCGCCACTCGACTGTTCCCGGAGCCAAATCACTTTTGGAATGTCCATTATCTTTGGGATAAAGGGGGGGTGGAGAAAACCCGGATGTCCGTCAGTTGTTTAATGTCCTGGAGACGTGAAATGGTGTCGCTTACATCAGGATTTAGCTACTAAGCTAACGTCAACCGCCACTTAGTTTAACGTGTTACGGTTTGTTTTTGTCGTTTGTTTAAAAGTTTAACTTCTGTTCCCCCCCCCCGGTCACAGTGAGTGGACCGGTCCAAAAGTTTGCTCCCACCGCTGTGTAACAGATATACTGTACCGAGAGCGAAGTCAAGATTCATGAGAGGTCAGAGTCAGAGGGACAGTAGGACACGTCCCCCAAATAAGAGCATGAACACACACCCCTCCATCTGCACCGCTGTGTCTGATTTAACTGTGACGGGGGGTGTTTACATCCTCAACCTCTTCATGAAAATATAAAAGTAAAATGAGCTGAATCTAAAATGTTACAAATTAATGCCAAGTTTATAAGGATTTTGTTTTTGTTTGTTTCAGAGAAGAACAAAGTGTTTTGGTGTAAGTGGTTTCACGAACATCTGTTCAGAGACCACACTGATACAACTGTATCCTGTTCTATATTACTGTGATGATATAATAGGTGTGGGGGCGTGAGGGGGACGGGGGGGGGTCAATGTGGTGCCACACCAACTCCTGTAGCACTAGCCTCGGTGATAGAAAATCTTTTTTCTTAAAACTAACTCTTAGAGTCACTATTAAAGTAGAAGAAAACTCTGAAACTTTGGTGAGAGTAACATCTTAGCCTTCATTCATATCTTTGATCATTTCTATTCTTATATTAAAATATCTTATTTTTTTGTATCGTCAAATTCTTTTGTTCCTACATCATTTATGTTCATTGAGCTACGATGCTGTAAAAGTTTTTCAGGATTTAATGGAGTCACTGAGGTTCATTAACATTTTTATAATGTTTCTTCTACTGTGTCTCAATACATGGAGCGCACGTCAGACAGGGGGCAGCACTCATCTGGTCCACAGATGTCTGTGCTGCCTGAGGCCACTGGCAACGTCTCCACCAAGTGGTCAAGTACAGGAGACACTGGGACGGAGGGACGTGATTTGAAGCTGTGAGGATCTGTGGAGCAGAAACACTACAGACACTACAGACACTACAGACACTACAGACAGTCCAAGTCTTCAGGGGGAGGGGGCGAGGGGGGGGCAGCGTTTCTCTGAACCTTTCCTCTGCAGCTACACGTGAGCTGAACGATGCCAGAGCACATGATGAGGATGAGGCGGGGGCCGCCTGGAAGTGAGCCTTTTTCCTGTGTCAGAGTCCGTTCCGCCGTTTGTTCTCCCGGCCCTGCTGACTCACATCACCATGTCATCAGCTCCGTTCTCCCCCCCACCCCCCCTCTCCCCACTGGCCATGAACGCCACTGGAGAAAAACTAAGGAGCGTGAACGCTCTGTGTGAATGAACGCCTGGGCTCGGCTTTCCTCTGACCTCTGACCTCTGCCTCCTGAGCATTGCATCACCATCAGAGTGCGGGACCATCAGGAAGTAAAAACAATGGCAGGGGAAACAGCCATCACAGCCTCCCACCGCCAGTAGACGGAACAGGCGGTCACAGTGTAGCCAGAGGTTGGACCACCGTGTCAACAGGTAAGATCTGACGTGAAGTGGAACTGAAGCGTCGACCATAAGACGTGAAGTGAACGGAACTGTTTTTAATTACAACGTTACTGTTTCTCTCAACTAGATCCATTTTTCTCGGGACGTTTAGATTCTGAGCTCAGTTGGTTTTTGTTCTGAGCTGTTTATATGAACCCATCAGACCAGAGGGAAACGGAGAGTTAAACTGTAGATACAGTTAAAGGAGGTCAAAGTCCTCTGTGTCAAAGCACGCCTTCACAAACACCACTGATGATTTTAATGAGCGACAGTGTCAACAGCAGCCGCGGCCACGACCTCAGCCTGTAAACACGCTGTGTACGTTAGGAGGAGGAGGAGGAGGAGGAGGAAGAGGAGGGGGAGGAGAAGGAGATAAGAAAAATGATTCATGAACCCCATCAGCTGGTACTTCCTCACACGACTCAGCAGAATCACATCAAAGACAACTGCACAGGGAAGACATCAAAGTGCCTGACCTCTGACCCCAAACACACCCAGCCACATTCCACACAATTACAGACGGCAGAGAAACGTCTGCAGATGGAGGCCCTGCCCGTTTATTGTGGAGACATGTCAAAACTGCAGCGTGAAATATGTTCAAACTGCTATAAAAGTTTGATGGAGTTCCAACTGGCAGCGATTCTCCGCTGGTTCTGAATCGAGTCTTTGAGTCCTCCCAATATCACGTTAACTGAGGCTCTAATTATGTCAGATTATCATCAACAGTCGTAAACAAAGTCACAGCTGAATGTGAAGCCACTGGAGGAAAAAGAGCGTTGACGTGTTGTTGGGACGAGGCGTGAAGAATGAAGTCAGCGGTCAAACCCAGCAGTGACCGCTGGGTCACAGGACTGGTCAGGGACAGGGACGCTCCACAAGGCCAGGATGGAAGGCTATAAATAAGACAGAATCTGAAGACGTCCAATGACAGCTGTGCTGAGAGCACGTTTGAAGGACACGCCCCCGTCAACCAGTGGACAGATTCAAATCTAAAACTACTGCCATTTATGGGAAACTAGTAACTGGTGACTAGGTTTCCAAGCTTCACTCCTGGTTGGTAACAGGTAGTTAACCAGCCTGGTTTATGAACTCTAGGGTTAACGGTCAACGTGTTGTTCTTCTCTTCTTCAAGACGTGCAAAACAGATCTGGACCACAGGCAGGTCAGTGAAGAACATGAAGTCCAGACCTGGGCCACATCCAGAGTTTCTCTGTAAAGTCAGTTAGACATGTATATAAACACACACACATACATGTACTGTATGTTTATAAACACACATACGTACATATATAATACAGTACACACTAACACACGTTTCTCATCCCAGGATCAAAAACAAAAATCTGGGACCAATTCCGTTCCAGCTCAACAAACCATTTATTCAAGTATTTCCATTTCTAAGAGATTTGAACTCATGTCCATTGTTTTCACTAGTGCTGGGTCTGAGTCAGTGGAACTGCAGACAGTGGATACACCTGGGTATTAATGTGTACATACAGTAGAACTCTTCATGTGTCTCATGTTCTTTTAGCTACAATGTCAACCTCACACACACACACACACACAAAAACCTCATCACTCATAGAAACAGGAGTGCACACGCACACACACACACACACACACACACACACTTTCACAGATCAACATTAAATCCTGAAGACGATGATTTCACGGGTGTGAACCACTGCTACTGTTGACAACAGTCGTCTCTGACTGTAACGACTGAAGTGCATAACATTCCATTTATATTAATGTCATATGAACAGTGGTTCTGTGTTGGACTTTGGGTGGAGCGACACATCCCCCCCCCCCCCCCCCCCCCCGGGGGTGAGAACCTGTCGTCTGACTCCAGTCCTGTGCAACGCCTCAAAGCTCACAGAGGATGATGGGAAAGTCCACGTGGATACAGGGGAGGTCCAGCTTTATGATCCCCTGAAACGGAAGAACATTTGGGTTTTTTTTTTATTTAAATGTTAAGATTCAAAACAATCAGGATCACCGTGACGACGACAACAAACCTGTGGAATCAAGTTCTTCTGGATCCTCCTCAACTTGAACTTTTTTCGGCCATTTTTTGTCACCACAGTCTCTTCGTAAAATTCATGTGCGAGGTCGCCGTCCTCATCGTAGAACAGAGAACTGCCGACACAGATACGATCAGTTTGGGACTGAATCAAAAGGACTGTCATTTAAAAAGGAAAAAAAGTCTAAACATCTCTGTAATCTGTGTTTCCAGCTGAGAATTCCTGCCGCAGCGACCTCACCAGGTCACACTCGAAAATCTGAATTCCTGTTCCTTCACTTGTCA
>NC_024317.1:797644-809294 GCF_000523025.1 Cynoglossus semilaevis | reverse complement strand
GCCCCCCCCCCCGGGGGTGAGAACCTGTCGTCTGACTCCAGTCCTGTGCAACGCCTCAAAGCTCACAGAGGATGATGGGAAAGTCCACGTGGATACAGGGGAGGTCCAGCTTTATGATCCCCTGAAACGGAAGAACATTTGGGTTTTTTTTTTATTTAAATGTTAAGATTCAAAACAATCAGGATCACCGTGACGACGACAACAAACCTGTGGAATCAAATTCTTCTGGATCCTCCTCAACTTGAACTTTTTTCGGCCATTTTTTGTCACCACAGTCTCTTCGTAAAATTCATGTGCGAGGTCGCCGTCCTCATCGTAGAACAGAGAACTGCCGACACAGATACGATCAGTTTGGGACTGAATCAAAAGGACTGTCATTTAAAAAGGAAAAAAAAAGTCTAAACATCTCTGTAATCTGTGTTTCCAGCTGAGAATTCCTGCCGCAGCGACCTCACCAGGTCACACTCGAAAATCTGAATTCCTGTTCCTTCACTTGTCACAGTTTTAGGAAAAGAGAGAGAGAGAAAACTGCTGACAGCAGTGAGTGTTGGTTATCTACGAGCCGCGACATTATCTGTGGAAACACAAAGAGCTGCTGAGCACGACACATTCTCTGTTGTTGAGGAAACTCTGGTGACCTTCAGGGTGAGGTCACCGACAAGGAACGCCAACGTCCTCTGTCAGCTTCTACTGGGAAACTTTCCGTTCAGTCATTCCCATTTCCCCTGGTCTACGTTCTCACCTTTATTAAACAGCATTAAAACGTCGTGACATCACGTTTCAGGGTGGTACATTTACCTTCTTCTAGTAAAAACAAACGGTGTAGCATTTCTGGAGCCTTTAAGTCGAGCCAAAGACTGTTCACTCCCATCGCTGGCCGACTCTCCTCCCGCTCCGGTGCCTGGGAACAACCAGGCTCCTTTGGCTTTGGATCCGCTCCCTCCCATTCTCAAAGATAACACATGGTTAGTCTTCAGATAAGCTTTTTCAGTCTGGCTGGAGGTCTGATGAGTTCAAATCCTCGCCAAAGCCAGAGTCTGACAAGTAGAAGTACACAGAGACACAGCACATGTATGACGTCATCACATCTTCACCACAGGAATGTCTTCTAATCAGAAAAGAAAAAAATATCACGTTTCTGTCCACTAGTTGGCACTACAGCACCTTACCTACATAAAACTGTGCTAAACGAGGTTCAGCGTGTAGGCTCACCTTTGTACCAGCAGAGGGCGATATGAGCACCCCGGCCCAGGACTAAAGTACAGTGGAATGATAATTGTGATTTAAATGAAGCCAGAACAAACACAGCTCACCCGGTGTTAGGGAAAAATACACCATAAAATTAAAAAACGTAAGACATTTTTGCATTTAAAAATGTCATTAAAATGAATAAATACCCTGTGAGAGAAAGGTTTCTATTTTAGTCACAACAAATGCCATATATCTTGATATAGAAACATCTCAAACATTCAGAAAAAAAGAGGAAAAACAGTCGTACAATCCTTTATCTGCTAATGTAACACAACAGTACAGGACTGTGGACCGGAGGTACAACCTCTGCTGATGCTAACTAGCTACACAGCTAACGGTCAGGTCAAAACAAGCGAACGTCACTTGTTCAAAGTTTGACACGTGTGCACGCATTTGTAGACACTTTTACTGTTTCTCCGTTTTTACGCGCACATTATTTTCATATGACAAACATGTATTTGGTGTTAAAACCTACACCGACTCTAGTGTGAATAAGTTAGCATGTTAGCTTGTGCCACTGACGCACAAACCAAATAAGGCAGTTTCTCCGGAACAACGACGGTTACGTTCACTACTATGAACGTAACCGTTATAGAAACGAACGACTGCAGATCAGAATCCTACCGTTTAAGACATTTTTATTCCATAGTTTCCTGCCATAATCTGCAGCCTGCAGCTAACGGTGCCGACGTTAGCATCAGCTGTTGTTGATCAGCTGATCGAACACAGATCAGCGGTCACTTAAAGCTACACTGCGGTACAGATGTAATATTTCACAGGGTGTTACTTTATCGTTACATTTATTTTGTCTTTTAAAGGACCAGGGGTTAAATACAAACTGCGATACAGAAAAATAAAAAGACAAGGATGATTTTTCTAAAAAGCTTTTACTTCATTTTTTTTCTTCTTGCATCTTCATGAAAATACATGTGATGCCGTTGGTTTCTAGGGATTCGAATCATTTGGGTCGAGTCCCAAAAATATAGGATGCAACAGCTTCTAAAAAATAAAAAGCAAAAACTTGTAATAAGTGTAAAATCCTTTACTGAAAGAAGTGCACATTTGTCCTGTGTTTTCAGGACAGCTACAACATGTAAATATGTGCATAAATGAAGACGATGAAAAGATTGAAAAATAGAAGACAAACAGTTGCCTCTGAGGACAGACAGGATGGAAAGAACATGAAAGGAATGACAGTTTGCAGTAAACTCGTTCATTCGTGTTTCCAGTCGACCAGATTGACATCGTTTCACACAGTTGTCACACACACATAACTAGTAGAAGCACTAGTTAAAAAAAAAAAAAAAAACTTCACCCACAAAGGGTGCGGAGAGGACGTGGCAAACGTTTGAGACTGGGACCAATAACAAATCCAAATCCCTGCTGCAGCAGTGAGTCTGTGTTTGACTTTGGGACGACAGCCATGAAAATGTGAAGATGAGGTGAAGATGATGGTGGCTCCATCAGGGTCAGGGCTTAATCTGGTTCAAAGGGCTGTTTTATTGATTATGATGTAATGATTTGTGTCTAAATTACTGTAGTCTAATCTAAGGAAAGGTTAAAGGTTAAAGGTTCCACCGGTTTTTTTATTTCTAAATTACTGTAGTCTAATCTAACGAAAGGTTAAAGGTTAAAGGTTCCACCGTTCACATTTTCTTTAAAGCCTCAGTAACACAGCTGAAGTACAGGATCATTATTGTAGGAGTCGAACCAAAGTCTCATCTGCCATCGTCATTTCTCTCCACTCATACTCTCAGGCACATCAGGCTCTCCAGGTGTAAGGCACTTCTCATCTCTCACATCATCACACGCACATTAGCGCCAGCTCTCTCTCTCTCTCTCTCTCTCTTTCTCAGTGTCTTACGCTGGAGAACATTCTCTCGTTCACCTAAGAGGCGTTTTGCGTTGTGTTCTCTGGGATGTTCTGATGCACCAACAGCTGGTCATCTTTGAAGGGACGGTCCAGCCAAGAAGTGCACGTGTAATCCCCGGCACGGATGCGTCTCAGCCAGGCGTGGATCCAGCCAGAGCCTCCTGCATCTTGGTGCGGGCCAGAGCGTACCGCTGCACTATCTGCTTGACGTGTTCTTCTTCTTCACGCTGCAGAATACGCAGGAAGTTCTTCAACTCTGGCATGGAGAAGGCGTGCCACTGCAGGTGCAGAGAAAACAACACTGGTTAACGTACAGTTTCAACCCGTCAGATTCTTTAGTCAAACGTCTCGGTCGCACTCACGTTGACTTCTCCGGTTTCATTTTCTTTGAGCAGAAAAGTCAGGACTTTCTCACTGGGTCCAGCGTTCAGACGGAGACGCAGTGGCCTCTCGTCGTCAGACAGCTTACGGACATAAACTGAAGGGGAGATGGAGAAAACATCATTCATTTGAAAAAATAAATAAAGGAATTCAACAGTTTAAAAAGTGACTTTTGTGAAACAGAAAAAAAAATAAAGGAATTCAACGATTTAAAAAGTGACTTTTGTGAAACAGAAGGATGTGGAGGAATTCTAACTACCCTGGTCGTGACGCTCGCTTCGCTCAAACAGAGCGAACTTCCCAGGATTGTCCACCACCGTAAACTTTTTGAGCAAAGCCTCGATGACCTCACGGGCAGAGGTGCGAGAGCTGATGTGCAGGTGCTTGGATGCATCTTTTGGCAGGTAGAACGAGGTTCGACGCTTGACGCCGGCCCCCTTCTTCCCCCCACCGTCGTGACTTCCTTTCTTGGCGGAGTGAACGGACACGGGGCGAGCCAGCTTGAACTGCACCTTCACGAAGCCGGTGTAGGAGCCGTCCTTGTTCTGTCAACAACAGAAACATTCAAACTGAAAGTGCAAACGCTCTTGGAGTGAACATGTTTGGACGAGGGCAGATCAATAATCAATATTCACCATGTTCATGAAGAGGTTGCTGTTGATCTGGGTGTTGTAGTCCTTCACCTTCTGCTGAACGGCTGCAGTCGTCAACTCCTGCTTTCCACTTTCAGTTTTCTCATCCTGTAGGGGGAGTGAGATGCAGAGTTTAACCACTAGATGTCAGTGCGGATACACAATGAGGATGTGTTTGACGCTGGACATTGTCTTTAGAATTAAACTAAAAAGTTGAATCTTAGACATGGAGAGTTTTGTTTTTTTGTCAGTTTTTTGTATTTTAATGATTTTAAAACTTGGTTTTGAGTCAGTTCCATTCTGGGCCCTGAGGAGGCGGCTGTTTTTTTTGTGTCATATGATAAGAAACACACAAATCTGGTGACAATAAAAACTTTGTTAAGTTCAGTCGCTGAAGCACCAGTTGCATCAGACTCAACCTCCTGACAACGAAGCAGCAGCAAAAGCGATGATGTCAGCGCTGACCAATCCTGTTTGGAGTTTTAGATCCCTGCAGCCGGAGGGTGGAGGGAGGCTGTGTGTGTGTGTGTGTGTGTTGGGAGGACGTGCAGCTGCCTCCAGTGACTGTGACCAATGGTTCTCAGCTGCATTCCTCAACTTGGTACTCATGTAAAAATAGCCTCCCTGACTGCAGCTCTCACCAGTGGGAGACATAATGCCCTCCCTTGTATTAGCCCCACATCCTGTTCAGTCAGCTGCTTCATCAACCACACACTCCCAGTCATTTTTCAGTCATGTTTCAGTCATGCACATTTGGCTGCAGGACCATTAACTCACCCTTTCCTGTGTCCACTCAACGTCAACCTCAGTTTTTTTATCTTTCTTTCTCTATCAGAAGCAGAAACACTTCTGTGTCCATCACGAACCAAAGGAACACAGGAGGAAAACACTGGTACAGCACACGTCCACCTCCTGATAAACAAACCTTAGACTAAAGTCTACAGCATTAAAGTGGATGGAGGGTTACTTATTGACTTATTGACTGTTTTTGAATCAATAGTTGAGTGACTGCAGAGTTAATGTGCTGCTGTTAAGATGACAATAAATCACCACCAGGGGCAGGCTGGGAAACAGTAGGAAAAAAACCTCACAATCTGTGTCTCATGACAGCAAAAAGGAGTGTCAACAATTAATGATGTGTCAGCAACAACAACTGGAAAAGAAATGTCATCATCCAGTGTTTCACCATCAACACTGTTTGTTCTGTGGAGATGATACTTCCGGGGGGGGGTCAGAAACCCACACCATGATGACTAATATTAGATATAGAAAAGTGTGTGAAAACCTGCGATACGAGGGAGTAGATTAATCGTGGGTGTGAGCTGGAAACCTGAGAGGGCGCTCGTGAGTCAACAAACATGACATTTGTATTCTCTCAGTTCAGCTGTGGCTGTTAAAACCTAACGATGTTATTGGTCAGTTAAATAGGGTGTTGTCAACTGTCCTTTCCATCTTATTTCTTAAAAGTCAGGAAAACAATCATGGTTTCAAACCCTGACCTGCTTTTTATGAAATTCAAACAACTCGAGTCTTGAAACCAGACGAACCAGAACTCCGCCCAGTTCACTTGGCAGGAGAGTTCGGTGTGGTTGACATACACACGGCATGTTTACTGAAGGAACTTCGAACAGGACCAACCCGACAGTTCACCGTGACATCTGATCTTCCCCAAACAGACTGATAACACCACACAGTGAAGAGGAGCAGACAACGAGGGGGAGGAAGCGAGTTAACAATTAACGTCAGAGTAACACCGTAAATGGTCAAATATGTCGACGAGTAACACTCGAAATCTTATCGCAATATTTTAAAAGTTATGCATTTAATAACGTAAAAAAATCTACACACCCTCCAAAAAGTTGCAAAATAAGTTGATGAAACATTGAAGTGAATATTTTTTGTTGAGCGCAGTCCTGAAATAACTAAGGAGATACTGGCGCCCCCTTGTGGCAATTGTGAAAATTTACCAGGAATGTCATTCCGTGACAAATTACAGAAAAACTTTATATTACAACTCTTTAAAGGTTCAATTAATGCTAATTAGTTTCTGTATCACTGTTTCTATCCCTGTGAAGAGTTTTGCTCCAGCACCCATCAGCCACCTCACCGTTTTATTTCCCCTTTTTTTAAATAGCGCAACACTTTTAAACAGCACGAAGTTCAGCTTTTTTCACGACTGTATCTGTGGTTTTTCACTCTCACCTTTTTAACACTGACGACAGGAGTCCGTGCTTTGGGGAAGAACGAAGTTCGGGCGGTGAAGTACTGCTCGAACTCGGAGTCCGACTCCTCCTCGCTGCAGTAGCCGCTGCTGGTGGAACTTCCCCAGGTCATTTCGAACGAAGGAGTTTTGTCGGAGCTGCTGCCGTTGTTCGCGTCGTTCGACATGATGCCAACAATTTAACTCACTCTAAGGAAATTAAACGACACCTCGAGCTACGGCTTCTTTTAGCGTCAGTTAGTTTAAACTGCGGCCGTTAATTAACGGAACAAATCAAAGACACTCGTGTTAACGTTCACCGACAGTTACTTCGGACGAATGTAAAGTGTAAACGGTAAAATAAACTGTTTTTTAAGCTAATCTTTTCGCTTTTTTCCTCTACGACTGCGGCGACCGGCCACGTTTCAACAGTGAAATCTGTGTGTGAAACAGGAAGTAGTCAGACCCCCGCCCTGGACGCCGCTTTTCCCTCCCCCGCTGTGTAAAGTCGAGGCTCCGCCCTCGTCCGTTGGCCCGACTTTAGAAAATACACAAACCCGCGCAGCTCTGTCGTGATTGGATGGCGACCGGAAATGCCAAAGTGTCCGGAAACACAGCCTCTGCTCCTTCCGGGCCGAGTGGAGCGTGTGATAATAACGGCTCTGTGTGACCGTGTGAACATTGAACAGTTGGTTTCAGTGTTTTACTGTGAGATTTAGAAAACCATGTTTCAACTTTACAGCCAGGCCTGGTTCATACAGCCTGGAAAAATACAGTCACATCCACAGGTTTATTACTAATTACTCATTTGTTTTTGCACATTTGGACTAGTTTGACAACCAGTCAGTGACATTTGGTTAGAATGTGGTTTCTGAGACAAACAAAAAAAAAGATGAAAATTAAAATCAAATGTATACATATGCATCAGCTCTGTTGACTTTCAAACGTCACTGTCCTCTCAGCTGGAACTGTCACAATGTCATCCATTGTTGGACTAATTGTAAGTCAACGATGAAAACACTGTTCTTTTCAACAGAACAAAGTCCATTCAGAATTTATTATGACGTCATGCCCACAGTATGGATCTACAGAACATGCTACATGTTCTGGTTGAATACATTACTTATTAACTATAACTAGTGATGGACGATCAATGATTAAATGAAAAAACATTCCCTCTGATTTAGTCCGGTGGTCTAACCCTGGTACTGCGTGTAAATGAGGACCACGTTAATTTAACCATAAAAATCACTTTAACTAAAATCTCAGACGAACAAGAGGAAAAAACCAAGTCCTTTTGGAGCAGCGTGTTTTTGTCATGTGAGGTTGTGTTCAGACTGGAGGTCACATTTCAAGGCGAACCACATGAAAAGATGGATGTTCTCAAAGGATCCTTTGAAGTGTCCCTCATGACTCTGACAACGACGTCCACTGATGGACTACAGGCTTTGACACACTAGTCTTCTGGAGGACAGTAGACGTCCTCTCTCTAACCTCGTTCCTGTCACCTCTTTGTTTTTACTCCTTGTCTTCTTCATCACGTGTGGTAAAAACACATGTAACAGCTTATGTCAACTTCAAGCCTTTAGAACAGAGCTGTGAACCTTCGTCTTCTTCATCACGTATGGTAAAAACACGTAACAGCGCTTGGCAAACTACGGCCCATGGGCCAGATATGGCCCGCTGGGCTTTCTAATCCGGCCCACCAACCACTGGTACAAGGTACATGGTAACGACTAGTTCCATCCTGTTTCATGCACTTCAACAAATCAGGTTTCATTTCTGTTGATGTCACTTAATGACCTCACGTGTCCCAAATTATCTCTGACCATTTTAGGTTTATTCTTGTACATTTTTATTTTGTCAGTGTGATCAGTTCCACCTGCATTTGTTTTTTCCAACTCTCAGTGTCTGTTGTGAAAAACGAGCAAAGCAGAGAAAAGGCCGATGATGTCATCGCCTCCTGAAAAGTGTTAACATTCCTTCTCTGATACCTGATCCAGAGTCAGTGATATCCAGTACCAAGACCATAAACCCTGCTGCTCAGAACATCCCCAGGTCTGTAGGATTCTTCTGAGTGTGAACACCAGAGAATCAGAAGAATCCAAACCTGGGTGTAAACACCAGAGAATCAGAAGAATCCAAACGTTCAATGATATAAGGTTCGTTAATTTGTATGATCTATTTTTGATTATGAAACACGTGTCATTCTTGGTTCCTGTTGGTGTTGGAAACAAACCCTCAAACCTCTGTGTTCCTGCCCAGTGAACTTCCTCTTACATCTTCCCTCAACCCAACCTTTTCCGGAACCACCCGTCTGATCACTATCAGGACAGAGGGTCCAGTCACGTTTTTTCATCTGACTCTGTGCAGTTTGTGGAAGTGGAAGAACATTTTTCTTTGTTCCTCTTGTTGTCGGTAAAGACACAACAAAAAACAAAATGACTTTACATGAAAAGGCCATGGTTTCTCACTTCTATATCATCAACTCCACTGTTTGTCAAACGGTTAATAAAGGCTTCAAACTCACGGTTTATTTATAGTTTTATACTGAGAAATATCTCAGTCTAGTCAAATGATAATAGGTTCTACAGTTAAGTTTATTAGCCAATAGGAATGGTTCTTACCACATCGGTGTCTGTTTCTACGGTGTGTTCCAGGACACATGTTTGGTCAGACACTGAGCCTCCGTCCCAGCTGCAGTCCAACTGGATCAGGGCACGACAGCGATAGTGACACGTGAATTTACAGTCTGTAAATACACAGGACAAATGTTAGTGTGTGAAACTGTCGGGGGCGAAGAATCAGGGGAGGGCAGGGGCAGTAATAAAAGGTGGCATTTAAAGTAGGACTGGGGGGAGGAGGGGGTTTAAACCTGTAAGGCACAACACAGACATTCCAAAGCAGTTACTGTGAAATCCAGCAGAGTGCGCTCTTATTTAATTCAATTGTTCTGTCTTTCAGGCTTTGACGAGCAACGAGAAATTATCTGCAATAAATAAATAATAGTTTTCAGACCAATGAAGTGAAATGGGATCATTTTCCACGGCAAACCAAACGATCTCTCGCTGTACACTAGGGGGCCACGACCCAGTGGTTTGGTATCACTGTTCTAGACAGACAAATGTGACATTAACATATTTAATCCAATATTTATAATCTACCACTAAACCTGATGAAATCCAAAATGTAATATTATAGGATTGACTTTTTTTTTATTAGTTTAAAAAATGCTGCAGAAAGAACGTGTTGATGAGAAGATATGTCTTCACACCAAAACCACACAGACCAGGGCCGTACCAGTGACACCTTTCTGTCATGGTTCCTGTCACCTCTCGTCTCACACACACACACACACACACGCCGACAGAGACCAGAGCAGTCCACTCACTGACACACCGCAGGCTCTGCTTGTACAGGCCCCAGATGAAGTCTCCACACAGGTCGCACCACGTGGGCTGAGCGTGGCTGCAGGGCTGGAAGTTGTGTCCCTCTCCTTTCTCCTCTGTGGGCTGCGGGTCGTGGGCACTGCTCAGAACTCTGATGATGCCCACGCGGCTCAGCATGTCTGGGACTTTCCCCGGGCTGATTCTAAGAGCGTTGGTTCTTTCCAGACGAGGCGGCGAGCAGGGGACATGAGCGTCCATCGGCTTCGTCTCATCTTTGTTTGTGCGCAGCTCACGGAGCTCGATGAACTCACCCCACGACATCACGTCACTCAGAGAGAGAGCAGCACCACTTCCTGACATGCAAAAAAAGCAAAACCAAAAAGTTAGAAAAGCCAAATGGTTTTTTCAACATCAAACTAAAATAATCAAATGATTTCCTTTTTTAAGTTCACTAGTCCGTGTGCTTGGTCACCCACTGCACTGCAGCCACAGCAAACTTCATATTTTAATAATATTACACTTGATTTTCTTCCTCTTTTTTTCCTCTCTCTTCAAACTTTGTCTTTCGACATTTTCTTTTGTTTCTTAACCTTCCTAACTGCAACCTGCAGCTCAGCCCACTCTCTCTCTCTCTCTCTCTCTCTCTCTGTTAGACGTCGCTGCAGTCTTTAAACCACACACCAACGCAGCTCTCAGCACGGTCTCAGAAACCTGCCTCTTCACTCGTGCTGGAAACGTATGTCGAAGGCCTCTGAGCCTGCTGGGTAATTTATGTCAAACTTAAAAAAAGTCGGCCCACAAAAACGAGTTTTCATGAATTAGTTGGAACTTAAACCTGGGTTCAGTCGTTCTCTGCCGACACTCAACCCTGACCCAGGTTTGATCGTCAGCATCAGGAGAGAAAACAACACAAACACTGGGAGACTCTGTGAGGTCCTCAGAAAAATACCAAAAGTGACCAGCAGGGTGAAACTGGTGAGCTGCTTCAACACAGAGGGACATATTTCATTTTGCAGAGAAAACACTTCATCTCTGAGACAGTCAACAGTAATGACCTTTGACCTGTTCTCCATTCAAACATACAGCCCAGTCTGCGTTTAGAAACACAACCTGATCAGGAGTTTGTTGATTTTTTTTATTTTAATTTGATTGTTATTCATGTACGTTTGTTGGTGTGTTGCCCTGTTCCATCAACTACTACCAACTTCATCAGGCTGTTGGCCTTTAGTGTGTGTGGGGGGGGGGACTATACACAGCCCATAATCAGGTCTGGACCACAGAATAGCTAGAGCCGGCTCTGCTCTGGATCATTTCGTAATTCTGGGGTCGAGACCAAAGACTAACGGAACAAAAACGCGGTTCTGAGGCAGGATGTGTTCAGACTGACGGCTGTTCTAATGTTACGTCATTCTGTGAAACGAACGGCTCAGAGCCCATGTACATCTGGTCACACATCACTGCAACATGTTAGACTTCAGTGAGGGTTTGACGTCATCACAGACGTCGTTGACTGGATTAACTGGTAAAAGTTAAAGTTTCAAACTGTGAAGGAACAACATGAAACCGTTCGAATCCACTCACCCGCGGACGGTAGAACCGGAGAGTCTTCGAACGGCAGCTTCGTCTCGGACCTTCTTCCATCTCAGGAGAAAAAGTTTCCGCAGACATGTGTGACAGTTACCGGAGTCGAGCTTCTCTGAAACAAACACTAACTTCTGTCACCGTGTCATCACAGGAGCACAACTTCCGGTGTCTCTGGTCATTTTTTTTTTCTTTTTAGCTTCACTTTGTGAAAGAAACGAAAAAGTCAGAGGAGGATGTAGAGCGAGCCGTGAAGACAGGCGGGAATGCCTTCACATAGGGGGAGCTTCTGAGTCCGCAGCTCAGATGATAGTCACCCCCTCCCTCCCTCCTCCGCCCCCCC
>NC_024317.1:761824-777992 GCF_000523025.1 Cynoglossus semilaevis | reverse complement strand
CCCCCCCGACCGCCGACCCCCGTCCCACATCGTTAATGTTGATTTAGCACACACAAAAAAAACCAAAATAAAGGTGTTTAAAAATAATACAATTAAAGAAATAAAACATGAAAACCAGAGGGTTTTTTTTATGAAATGTATTTAAGGTCCATCTTTCAGCCAACATTTTGTGGCCTAACTATTCCTGGGGAAAATGAACTTTTAATATTTCCCCACTCACTGTTGTGACCATTTTTACACTGATAATGAATTATCCATTAGTCACAAGTCAAGTAGCTCTGAGGACGATCACAGAACAGAAACTACATTTACTCACAAAACCCATAAAACACACACGTGTGGTTATCACCCTGACTACTCCAACAGTTACAATACAATAACTGTGTGGTGAACATGAAGTGAAGCTGCTTTATTTTCTCAGCTTTGTCGTGAAGTCGTCTCCAACAACATTCACTGATACCTGAATTCAAACATTCATTTCCACATCCATGTCTCTTCTACTTAGACCTGGTGTCAAAGGTCAAACACGACCACCCGACGTCCCCATCAGTTTATACAGAGTGACATGGGTGTTCTTCAGGTGCTGGCCTCCAGGTTCCTCTGGACCTTCTCCGTGGCCTCAGTCATGAGCCGACACTGGCTCCTGTGTTGAGGCCAGTGTTTCACCTGACACTGTCTGAAAACAACAGAGCAGCAGCTGGTGTCACATGACAGAAGGTGGAGCTGTTGGTGTGAATGTTGGTCTCTGTTGGTGTGGTCACTGGTGTGGTCACTGGTGTGGTCACTGGTCTCACCTGTGACAGTACCACTCTCCCTGACATCTGGAGCATCGTTTCGCAGCCTCCTTCCCACAGGATCCACACTTGGGTTTCTCAGGGAGTAAAGTTTCCATCACATCTAAGTTATACGTCTGATTCAACCTGAAGTAAAAAAAAACAAACACAGTTGTTCAGGAACAAACAGAGTTTTACATCAGCTAAGTGTTCACGGTCCGACCTCTGGGCCTGGAGTCTGAGGTCGTCGTCTGATGGGTTGAAAATCTCTTTCACTTGATACTTTGCAATGGCCTTCCACTTCCCAGAATTCTCACGTACTATGTGGTTCCAGACTTCAGGAATCTACACAGACGGGAATATTTATATAAATTAAAAAAATAACTTTTGTAATCATGTGTAGAGGAACTTACCTGCTCCAGGATGAGTTCTTTTTTTGGAGGAGCGGGTTCTGTGACTGAAAGGTGAGCCAGGAAACGTTGAAGTTCCACCAGATTGGGCAGCTGATCCACCAGAACCTCAGTCAAGAACCCTCGGAGCTGCGGCACATTGACAACGGCTGAATTACAGATTTTTCGCTCTACCGTTTTTTTGGTATATAAACAATTTTTTCATTTCCAAATTTTTACTATTTTTGTGATAAAACAAGCATTTTTATCCTAAAAACAAAACAAAAAAACAGTAAAAATAACATCAATAAAAATACATTTTGTAATACAGTCATACAGCGTACAGCAAGGAATAACCTGTACGGACGATTTGTGAAAGTTTGGTTTTTTTGCCATAGTTCACGCCCCATGATGCCTCCTAAAAGGTTGGTAAATGGTTAATTTATACGTAAATAACGATCATAAAAACCAGTTCTAAAGCAGGAAAATGGGTGAAAGGAAAAGGTGGCTGCCGGAGGATGCACAGACGTCTGTTTATATATTTAATCCATCAGGAAGAGGACGAGCAGAACATAATAGGAGGAAATGTCTCCGTGAAAACAGAGAGCACGACTCCTTTAACGTTGGTTTACAGCTGACAAACAACAGAGGTAAAAGTTAAGAATAAAAACCATCGGAGTTTCCCCTGTGACCTCTGACCTTCAGGAGCTGGCTCTTGTTGAAAGTGTTGAAGTCATACTTCCTCCGACAGTCTTCTCTCAGCAGCAGGTTGTACAGTGAGATCCACACCTGTCCGTCCTGTTTGGTCATCTTTAAATGATCCTCCACAGGAATCTGCTGCCACCTGTTGTTGATGTATTTCTCTACATCACCTACAGGTTGAACCAGGACACGGTGGAATGAAAACCATAGGCTTTGTTAAGGTCGAACATTTTAAGGCGGATGTTGTGATGATGGACCTTCTGTGCAGCGTGTCCACGGACAGCAGCTGAGCAGCTGGACCAGCACACAGGGAACGTTGTGAGTGCACAGCATACGATTGATGACACTGATACTGCAAAAAAAAGAAAAAGAAAAATCAATACAATAATACAATTAACACTGAATAGACAAATGATGGAAAATGTAAATTTTTTTTTAAAATCTTTTTCAATTTTTTTTCAAAAAAAATCTTTTTCTCAAAATTTTTCAAAAAAAAATTTTTCAAGAAAAAATTTTTTCGAAAAAAAAAATTTCAAAAAAAAAGTTTCAAAAAACATTTTTCAAGAAAAAAAAATTTCTCAAAAATAAATTTTGAACAAAAAAAAAACAACACAGTCAGGAAGGTTAGGAGAAAAAGACAGAGAAGCCAGATTGAGATGGTTTGGACATGTGCAGAGGAGGGACAGTGGAGACATTGGTAGAAGAATGTTAGAGATGGAGCTACCAGGTAGGAGAAAGAGAGGAAGGTCAAAGAGGAGATATATGGATGCAGTGATGGAGGACATGCAGATAGTTGGAGTCAGAGTAGGAGATGCAGAGAACAGGGAGAGATGGAAATCAATGATTCACTGTAGCAACTCCTGAAAAAAAAAGGGACAAAGCCGAAAGAAAAAGAAGAAGTTCAGGACGTGGCGTTACCTGCTGGTGTGATCCGTGATGTAGCGCAGCACAGACACAGCTTTCAGTGAGATGTCAAACTCCAGTGCGGTGCAGTGAGTCTGCAGCTCCTGTAACCAGCAGGAAACGGTGGATTTGGTAGAAAATACGTCTAACCTGAAGAATACAGAGGAACTTTATATTTTACCTCTATTGAGGAAACATCTTTTTTCACTCTCCTGGTGTCTCTGTCTGTGGCTGTGCTCTCCCCCGTGACTCCCTTGCTGGCCAGCAGGGTGAGTTTACGGTGGCAGTAATCGACCAAGTCCAGAAGAGTGTCCTCTGCTGCCTCACAGGAGTCCTACACAGAGGACAAAGACTGGACTTTCATCAACCCACATCCTGATCCTGATCTTTGTTGTGGATCACATGATCAGATTTCACATGGAAACGTTACAGTATTTTTTT
The DNA here is from genome assembly GCF_000523025.1 of Cynoglossus semilaevis. NCBI lineage: Eukaryota > Metazoa > Chordata > Actinopteri > Pleuronectiformes > Cynoglossidae > Cynoglossus > Cynoglossus semilaevis. The sequence continues at coordinate 774,784 of NC_024317.1, read as the reverse complement.
ACTGTTGTGTTTTTACACTGACCTTGTGAAACATTATGGTCTCCAGTAGGTTTATTACTGTGGCTTCATGGTGAATCTGAAAAGAAAGTGACAAATATTATGAGGACTTCCTGACCGTCAGCAGCAGCAGCAGCAGCAGCAACAACAGCAGCAGCAACAGCAGCAGCAGCAGCAGCAGAAGCAGCAGCAGCATCATTTCACAGTCCTGTCCTCCACTCACCACCATGTACAGGTGAAATGTACTGTTGGGGTTGAAATCCTGCAGCTGACATAAGACAGGGAACACTTTGTGTTTCCACACTTCGATGAGGATCATCTCATGGACAAGGAGAGGAATCTAGTGGACAGAAGAAGGAGACGAGGGAGGAGGAGAGACATCATAATCACTGTCACTTCTTAGATCTCATCCACAGACTGGACAGACAGGAGGACAGTCACCTTTCCATATGAAACCAGCAGCTCCTTGATGAACTCATCATGCATGGCCGAGGCGTTCAGTATGGCCTGCATGTTGAGTTTCTCCATGAACTCGTGCTGCCTGAACCACCTGACGACACACAAGGTAAAACAGAGATGAACTTTACTGTTACACCATACTTTACAACCATATGGTAATATTCTATAAACTAGAAGGAGTGGAAGTAGAACAAATGTTCTATAATAGACAGTGATAAAAGACAGTGTAGGGCACAAAACAGTCCGGGGGGGTTTAGAAAATAAGTAAACGTTTCATTCTCCTATGTCCCTTTAGGGGCTCCGTATGATGGAATATAACCGAACAGGATAAAAACATAGATGAGATAGAGTCAAATTAAGTTTCTAAGAATGATTATTTCTGGACTCTGAACCTTTTCAGCCGTCGGCGGATTCCGGTCACATGAAGACCAGGAAACCGGAGGCGTTTTGACTTTTTAAAAAAAATCAAAACTCTTACTAATATTCTGGAAGAACACACATAACGAGGACCCCAATCAGGGGCTCACCAACATATGCCTGACGAAATATTCAGATCCTCACCCCAGATTCTATTTAACAATTAATATAATGTTCTCATAAAGACAGTGAATAACAATAAAGCTTCTTTTTTTTCTTTTGTTCACTCGTTGTGTTGTGGTCGTTCTGGTTACCTGGGAGAGCCGACCTCCTTCAGAGGGAAAGTCTCCAGACTTTGGACGAAGCCTTCAGCTTCAGCAGGCAGGATCACAGACGACTCCATGACGTCGACGAACAATCACTGCCGTAAACAAATCAGTAAACAGCCGAACTTCTGGGTCACTTTTTCACTTGAGTTTAATTTAACTGTCCTTCGTATTTGTGTAGTGGCGAGTTGCCATAGTTACACCACACCACACTCACAGGAAGTGAAGATGCCGTCTTCCACCACAGGGGAGCGCTGCAACGCCGCAGTTTCACCTGAGAGCATTTACCGTTGACACTGATATTGTTCGCGATATTCTTATAATAAAGAACAAAATATTGACTATTATCTTGTAATTTTTCTAATTTTTTTCACTTCGTAAATTTAAGTTTTAATTTGATTTTCATTTAAATGGAAGCTCTAAAGTTTTTCAAACAAAAATAATTAAATAATTTTAAATTCTTTTTTGGCAAATATTAAAACAAATATCAAAAACAAAAAAATAACAACTGCTTTTAAAGAGAGTGCATTTCTAACCGTACTACATTTTCTATGAAGAGTTCTTATTTTACATTAAATAACAGTAAAAAGTCTTAGACTGACAGGGAATTATTTGTCATCCTCGCTGTAGTCATCCTTGTATACAGTTGTAAATTATTTTTGGACATCATAACAGTTATGTCTTTATATGGAATTTATGACATAAAACAAGTTAAAAAGGGAATGTTAAAATGAATGTAAACATTTAAACAGCCCTAAAATTTCTGGGTTTTTTTCAAGTTTTTGTCATAACATTTACTTTTGTCGACCATTTCTTGTTCTACTGTTTTCCCAGTGAACCTAAAGTAACTGTCGTTAAGAAAAAGAACAACGACTACGACCTTGTTTTTCTATGAACTAGTTAATGTTTAACTAACAGTCTTTTTACTACTTCTGGGTACATACTAACCAGTGCTGAACCAGCTCAATGAGTGAAGAAAGGTTAACGTCAAAAGGTTCAGAACTGTTTTTAAACATGAACTGAGCTGCTGTATCTACGTCAGTGAATGAACTCCTGGAGACACTGGTCACCTTTGACTCTGACAAAAGTTGGAGATGGATTTAGGTTTGGTTCCAGTTGTCTTGTCTGATCCTGGTTTTTAATCACTACGTATTTGGAGATCACACATCTGCTTTGATCTGATGGATGTAAACAAAGAACAGAAGAAAATTGACTTTTATCTCGGTTATTAAAGTATAATGTACTGGTGTCAGGTAATACATAAATAATGTTTATACTATATATGTATATATAGTATATACTGTGTGTATATGTATATACAGTATATATATATATACACATACATATACACACAAATACATAAGGTAGAGTGAGTTGAATGAGTCAATCCATACTATAGTTATAACAACAAACTGCTTCACTAAAATCTTTAATTTTCAACCAATTTTCAATTTTACAACTTTTATAAATATCATCTTCCATAAATGTCTTTATATTAAATAAAAAATATTTTTTCTATTTCACTCCTCAACCTCGACGTCTCCTGACTGAAGGCGTCTCTGGCTGTGACATCACGTCATTTCCAGCACACCACAATCGTTGGGTCATTTTCCAACCGTTCGTCCAGCTCCTGGTAACTGATGCCTGTGAATTCACAACAACCAAAAAGTCGGCATTAAAACATTATATTTGACGTTAAACAGACGTTGGTGCTGATTGGTCAAACAGGCGTTGGTGCTGATTGGTCAGCAGGAGGCTGGACACCTGCCTGTTTTGCAGCAGATTTCATCATAGCTGTGAAGACCAGTGAAGAGCCGCGGGGGACGGCTCCTTTCATCACGGACCACCTTCACCGGAAACTTCTGCAGCCGTCGAATGAGAGACTTCATGAGTCCGAACTGGATCAGCCTCCTGACACACCACAGCACACATGACATGAACACACACACACACACACACACACAAATCAAAAACTGACCTCGGGTGTAGAAACCGTTTTAAGGAAGTGCTGCCAGTGACGCTGACCTCTCATCGACCCTTTGAAGCTGCTGCGCGTAGCGAGAACAAAGGTCCCGTACCGTGGTTCCAGGACTCAGACCACAGTAGAGCTGGAACACGTCTCTCAGACTGGCCTGCTTCTGACCTGACACACAAAAACAAACAACTACAGTGAAACGAACATCTCTGAACAGACAAACACAAAGATTACTTTGAGCAGACATTTAAAAAGCTCTTCACCCTGTTTGGTGACGTAGCTCAAACACTCTGCCTGGAGACACTTGTCGTCCACCAGGCTCTGGACTTTAGGAGTGGTGCAGTACACGTTAGAGTACTGCAGAGGAAATGGTTCGCAAAAAAGGAAAACGGAAAATACAGAAATATTTTCATTAAATTTGTGAACTTTTAGCACTAATAGATAGATGCTGAAAAATCAACTGTTCAGAATGATAAATTCTCAAGATGTTAATAAATATTTGTGAAGCTGTTTACAGTCCAGTGACGCAGTATTAGAGACCAAAGAAAAAAATTAAATCAAAATAAAGTGACAGCTATGGTCAAATAGTGACGCAGTACCTGAAATATTGACACCAAGGTCACAACGCCGTAGTATCTGGAAAGAAGAAGACGGTGAGTGTTTAATGTCTAGTAATCATTAATCCACAGCTACCCTGTGATTAATCTGATCAAAACTGTAATCAGCCCTAACAGACTGTACGGAACTGAGCCGCAACTATTGGACGGAGTCAAATAAGAAGTACAACAAACAACCAACTGCTGGTTAAAACATACGTACATGAGATTCTGCACTGCAATGCGAACAAGATTCAGCTCAACATCTGCTTCAGCTGCGATTTTCTGGATGTGTCTGAATCCATCGATGAGGGGCAGGATCTGAGAGTAGAGTACAACATTCCTGTCCTGGTTACACTGACCCGTACCAGCCTCTCTGGTCAGTACCACAGAAATGAAGTTGTATTTTTTTTTTTCAAATTGTTGAAGTCTTCTCAACCCTACCTGCTGAGTGGTGAGATCCCACTGAGGTTTAATAAAATGCTCTTTACACTGTATAAACACGGGAACATCGTACTCCTGAACGACGGGCGGGTCTTTTCGAATCTCAATTAACTTCAGGTGGAAAGTATTTGACTCGTCTACAACAGAAAAACAAAACAGAAACATCAGACAAGATTAAAAATAAAATAAAGTTCCTCTTCAGAGCCAACATTAACATTAACACTGCTGTAAAAAACAAAAGGACAGTTTATGTGTTTTGCACTTAGCAGTCAGTACAAATATGTTTAGTAACAAAAGAGTGATTATGAACATTGTTTATTTTCACACATACAAATGCATACAAAACTAACTCATACCAATAGGTAAAGTACAGGCTCCGGTGGCGTTAAGATCCTCCATCAAGGTCGACATGATGGGTAAAAGTTTCTGCTTGCTCTCCTCATTAAAAATGAAGCCACTCTCTAACTGTGTCACGAGACAGAGAAAAAACAAATGAACATAGAAATGAACATATGATATCACCGGTGACATGGACGTGACACTGTTATTATTTCATTACCTCCAGTGTGGTCAGGTATCCTGACAGCTTTTTAACGATTGGTTCCAGGGCACACGTGTTGGTTTGGGCATCACAGACGAAGCCAAGGTTGAACAGGAGGGCGTTTCTGCTGTACTTCTTATGTTCAATACACACTGGACAGCCAATCAGCTTTTTCCCCATAGCAGTGCTACAACACAAACACAGAGTATAAGAGTCCAGGCTGGGCTGACGGTCATGATGATCAACAGAACATTCCATTGTTAGAACAAACACATATGAATCACATACACGGTTATTAGTTTGTTTTGCAGCTCTGGTTTGGTGATGATATAAACCTGAACTGTGTCAAAGAGTTCCCGTGAAATGTATTCCTCTGGAACCTGTGGGAAAATTAAATAGTTAAAATTAGGATTTCTAGTCCATCGATCGAGTGTTTAGAAAAGCATTTGTTAATAATATTACAATTAAATATATAATGTATATCATTTATGTTATTTTTGCTGTTCAACAAAAAATGGCCAAACCCCAAATATTTCATAATCGTCTTATTAGCCGTTATGTTATTAACAACTAGATTTCACTAAAGACTAAAATGATAAATGAATCCTACAGCGACTGTAATAGTAATTGTTATCGTGTTATTGTGATAAAATAAAACTCAAACACTTACCTGATATGTGATTTTTGGACCCAGCGTCGGGTGAAACTCGCTGAAAAATATGCACTCAATTCGAGTGGTCATGTTTGGCAGAGACATGGACTAACAACAAACTTTGTTTCTCTGCTGCACTTGAAGCTAGGTGTTAGCTCTAGCCTTAGTTTTGTATGGCTGATAATATCCTTATAACTATTTACCTATTACATATTCTTCCGTACGTTTAGCTTGGCATGTTTGCGATATATATTTTCTTTTGACCTAACCAAAACAGAATCAATGAAAAGCTCTAAAAACAAAAAATATCAACATATTCAATGTGCAACAAACAACACGTCCAGTAGCGGTGCCTTCATAGCCTCTCGGGAAGTTGCCCAATATAAGTTAAAAAACTTTCTACCCTTTACCCAGGAAGTTCACACTAGTTTTAACAAACATTACTGACTACAAGACCAGGTAATAGTTTGATAAACAACATACATTAGATTTCAAAATATTTCTGTTCGGTTTAGTTTTTCAGTCTGTCCGTTGGATTCCATGTCGATATATTATTTTGATAATTTGAAAGTAATTTGCTATTGTAAAGTAGTTGAATTTAATGTATGTATATGTTTGACTATAAACTATAAAAAGTTTTGGCAATAAATTTATTTTTGCATTTTAGTTCTACATAGTTTCCGTTATTTGTGCGTTTCACATATCTAGTTTTACTCTGTCCAACAGTCTTTAAATGCAACAACGTGTTGACGAGGGTCAGTACTGCGCACCTTGCGGCGCATCAGAAGACGTTTCGTACCACGTGAAATATTTTAGAAAAAAAACTGTAGGAAGTACTATCAACCTTGGTGGGGAGAGTGTAGTCCAACTAAAGGAGATATTTTAATTTAAATAATTCGACTTTATGGCCACAGGCGCAGCTGGTGTATTAGAGAAGTATATAAGTAGACAGTAGACAGTGTACGGCACCACCGGGACTTTACTGTAAAACCTATAGGAGCATGTGAAGGGCAGACAGGAGGGTGTTTGTTTAGATAAACCATGTGGAGAAGGTCACTGAGTGCAGGCTGCAGATGTTTTGGCTTCGGGAGTATTGGAGCAAAGGTAACTAACCTTTTTATTGTTTCCAGGGAATCGAGTTAGCGGGTGGGCCCACAGTGGAACAAAACAATAAAAGTGTTACCAATAACCAAAACCAAAAACCTGAACTTGTTAAAAACATTCTACATTTGTTCATGGACTAAACTCCTCAGTAGAATACTTTTAAACTAAACTAAAAACTAAAAACTACAGACTCTATTTCCTCACCTTACCTCCAAGGGTGTTAATAATAACAACAACAACAACAATGATAATAACGAACAATCTAATAAAAGTATAATAACATATTAATTAATAACAATGTAATGTTTTATTACTGACCTTAAACATGATTTCTCTTATATTCCAATAATTCCTTTCATTTTGAATCAAATATATGAACAGATCGATCTTTCTTGTATTACAACAATACTACAATTCTACATTTTCATTTTTCTTGGTTTTGTTTCGTTTGTCAGAGACGTGGACAGTTCCACTCACTGCACACCTGCAGCCCCCCTGCCCTGCCCGTGGGCAGGATCACGGCCCTCCAGGCCCTGGAGTTTTGGAAGAAGCACTTTGAGGAGAGCGGAGTGACGGAGCCCGATCTCTCCAGCCACTACATCGTCGCACATTCACTGGGAGGAAAAACTGTACGTTTTCTGAGCTCATCATTCATGCTCTGATGTAACGTCTGAGTTTTTTTCATGTGTGTTTCTTTTGTTTGTTTGTTTCTTCTGTCAGATTGAAAGTCTAGAGCAGAGGAAGTTGACAGAGTTTCTGAGCCGAGAAAAAACCGAGCAGATCTGGAAGCTCTGCACCAAACGTCTGTCCAGGTACTCAGACCACACAAGTACAGTACTTCACATACTCTCATTTATAACATAGTACTTACATAACGCTAGCATCATTAGTCTATTGACCGTCCAGTCGTTACAGGTTCATTTGATTTCTCGTCACCTCCTGTTTGTGCTGCAGGATGCCAGTGCAGTACGTGATCCAGGAATGGGACTTCAGGGATCTGACCCTGACCATGAGGCCTCCTGTCTTCATACCAAGACCTGAGACTGAGGTAGGACACACACACACACACACACACACACACACACACTGTAAAATTCAGATGTACTGTATACAACTGTGTTGTGTGTGTGTGTGTGTGTGTGTGTGTGTGTTCAGGAGCTGGTTGAACTGGTGCTCACTGATCTAAAAAACAAACCCAGCTCTGGAGACACGGTGCAGACGTGTTTGGAGGTAGGATGTGGTTCTGGGGCAGTTTCTCTCAGCCTGCTGTCCAGTTGCCCTCAGGTGAGGCGTTCAAGTTCCTCTTGTTTTCTATGGACAAACATTTAGTCTGTTTATAAATATTTTGATGACATCATTATCTAAATGCAGTTTCAGTTTTCAGAGCTGCTTCATTAACGGCTCGATGATGTCATCGCTGACAGCAGCGCTGGTGCCGTTCAGGGGAAAATAGTTCATAATGGCTTCAGAGAAAAAGAACTCACTGCTCGGTCTCCTTTTTTTTCCACAGCTTCAAGTCGTGGCCTTGGATCGCAGTCAGGAAGCCGTGGAGTTGACCAAAGAGAACGCCAGCAGGTAGCTCATCAGCTCAGCTCGTTAACGTCCTCATCATCCAATCACTGCTTGTGTTTCACCTCCACAGACTGAAGCTTCAGGACAGAATCCAGATTCATCATCTGGACTTTATGACAGGTGCAGTACTGTGGTCAACAAAACAGATCTGAACAAACACAGAGCTTGTCAACATTTGCACCTGTGTCCAGAGGCCGATGAGGCGTGCAGCCGCTGCAGCCCTGTGTCTGTGCTGGTCAGTAACCCTCCGTACCTGTTCTCTGACGATGTGAAGACCCTGGAACCAGAAATCCTTAGGTGATTAAAACACACACTTCAAAAATCAGAAATAAATGAATAAAATGCTTAAACGCTGAAGTCGTCACAGGTGGAATAATATTTTAGCACAAGTTTGAGTTTCATTCAGAGGAAAACTGAGTCCAGGGCAGAGAGACCTGATCTGTGGAGACGGGGCTAAATTTAGATCTGTTCACACTTAATGTTTCCTCTCCAGCTTCACTCACTGACCTCAGGTCTGCTGCCAAGAACATTAACAAAACATGTCGGACTTGGGGTTGGGTTTTTTTTTTCTTGATGTTCTTTTGCAGTTGGAAAATTAAATTTAAAAAAAATGAAAAGAAACATAGTTTCTCAAACATCCAGATCTTTTAGGAGCTGATGACAAACTAAATTAAAAGATGAAACAGTTTTGTTGATGATGAAAGACGTGTTAAAAAACGTCCACTTTTCTCCTGCTGCAGGTTCGAAGACCCGTTTGCTTTAGACGGAGGCAGCGACGGCCTCACAGTGATCAAACAGATTTTGACGGTGGCTCCGAAGATTCTGTCCGACCGTGGGTGAGGAACCGCTCGGCCTCACACACACACACACACACACAGCACTCCACCTGGGTTCAATTCCTAGCGGCAGCAGCGGCTTGTCATAAGAACAGCATGTTCTAGAAAAACATGCGTCTCATGTTGCCGTCTTAATGAGTTGAGTTTAGTTAAAGTTCCACTGAGTCCAGAACCAGACCTGGACCCAGTCCAGAACCAGACCTGGACCCAGTCCAGACCCAGACTCAGACCTGGACCCAGGCCAGTCCAGACTCAGCCCTGGACCCAGTCCAGACCCAGATAGGGACCCAGTCCAGACCCAGATAGGGACCCAGTCCAGACCCAGACCTGGACCCAGTCCAGACTCAGACTCAGAACTGGACACAGTCCAGGACAGACTCAGACCCGAGCCGCTCAGACCCGAGCCGCGGCTGTGGTTCTACCCCTGATGACAATCACACTTTTCTGTCTTTTTTGTGTCCTTTCCCTCCTCTGAATACCAGTGGCATTTATCTGGAGGTGGACCCCCGACACCCCCCCCTCATCCAGCAGTGGGTGGAGGCGAATGTGGCAGAGCTGCGTTATGTGGAGACACGGCCCGACATCAACAGCAGGTCCTCCAACAAAAGCCTTTTATGCCTCCCACCTTTGTACCATTATCCCTGTGTGAACCTGCGGCGGCGGCGTGGTGCTGCTGTAATCACGTTGTTAATGTGTGACATTCAAGCAGTGTTGGGGGAAAAAAAAATTTAAAAAAAAAAAACACCCAGCAGCGGTAACACAGGTTTGTTTTTGTTTTTCAGGCCTCGATTCTGTGTTCTTCAGAAAAAGCAGCGAGAGCTGGACGTGAAATGAGAAGCTGAGATCCTATTACTCCGGCTTTAGCCGCGGTCGGCTCCACTAAGCCATCTGAGCCGCACGCCACAAATCACACCAGGCAAAAATCACCTTCCTGAGCTGCAGCGTTCTCCTGATCCAGTCAGATTCTCGGTCACACCCTGTTCCCTAATACAAATGTGTGTCAGAGAACACAAAAGCAGGCTCAAAGCTGAAGGTAATTACACAGGCTTTCTCAGAAGCCACCCTCTCAGAATCTCAGCCTCCTCCCTGGAAGCACCAGGCAGTTCTGTGAATCTGCCAATGAACGGCCCTCCCCTCCGCCCGTTCATTCGCTGACTCAGATGCAGGCTGCGCGCATTTTAGAAAAAAAAAAAAAAAAAAAAAAAAAACTCTTTGTGGCCTTCACGGCCTCGCTCACACAAGGAGCTCAAAGGCCACGGAGTTGTTGCATTTCAAAGAAGATTAACGAGGAAAATGGCTACAGGGAAAAAGTGTTCACTGTAGTGAATGATCATTAAAACAAAGACAGAATCTTCCTGTGAGGAGAGACAGAGACAGGAGGAGTGGAGAACGTCAGACTGAAAATGCTTGTTTTAATAGAAAAAAATGAACATTTGTAAAATGTAGAAAATATGTGACAAAATAAAACGATGCGTTCAAAGGAATCTGTGTCCAGGAAATAAAATGTTCACCTTGAACTGAGGAGAGTAAAATACAAACAGACAATTTCCACATCCACCACAGAATGAGTGTAGAGTACAGTACTGACTTTCTCCCCCTCTCCCCCCCCCCTCTGTGGGACACTTCACCCCTCAGTCCTCCACAGACTGAGTCCAACGTCAGACACGTCAGTTTCACCTGAAATTGTACAAATGACTTCAGTAAAAAATGTTTGACCCTGTGTCCAGTTCTTCCTCCTGGGACCGACCGTCACTCGTCATCCGTCAGGCTCCGGTCAGCGGCTCTGACCGTTGTTTGTCTCTGAGTTTGCTGCACCAAGATCTCGACTCTGAAGATCTGGTCCAACTCCTCATACCTTGAAAGGATAGTCCTGGATGAAACGCAGCAGAGGCCGTGGGAGTGGAAGCTGGTCGGCGCAGTCGCAGTGTGTGTTGATGACCAGGCGTGTGAGGTGCTGTAAAGACGGGAGGCCCGTGGGCTTGTACACGGCCCGCTTCAGTTTGAGTACCACTGACGTCTCCTGGATCGTCTGCTGAGAGGGTTTGGACGGCGCCTCCACCTCCATCTTACCCTCCTCCGCCTTCTTCTCCTGCCCCATGTAGTGCTGCACCAGGCTGGGTACGCTGGGGAAGGACGACAGGCTGGGCCGGGCCGGCGAGCTGGAGTCCAGCAAAAACTGAGCGCCGCTGTACTGGATCCTAATACTGGTGGGACCCCGTGCGGTCCGGACCGAGAGGGTCAGCATGTACATGGGGTGGCTGCTGTCCCGCACCAGGAAGGCTCCTTCACACGCCTCCTGGAGGGCAGCGTGTGCCTGAGCCGCCGTTACTGCCCCCCAGTACCAGCCTGCACAAAGACAGAACCCAGAACATGAGTCGAGCCGCTCACACTCACACATTACAGCCATTAAAGTTCATGAACCGAACAATAATACTCTGAGCTGTGTCTGCGCCGTACGGCAGGTCACTAGGAATGTCACTGGAAATTGAAATTTCCAGGAAAAAGAGTTTTTTTTGTTGTTTTTTTTTAATGCTCAGCAGCTGGAAATGCGTGCACATTTTTTCTCGTGCTCATACCGGAATTTTCTAGATAACAGAAGTTGCTAGCGATGGCTCGAAGGTCTTTTGTGGGGTCCCATGTTGGAGGGGTGCTCGGGAGGCAGGGGTTGGACGCTACTGTTCCAGTCCGCATACCCTGGGGGGCTTCAGAGGACAGGGCAGCTGGCAGAAGAGTTCTAGGGCTGGGAATAAAAATACAGATTCAAATACAACCTCAATATTATTATTATTATTATTGGATAAAAAAATATTAAAATTACAGTGAAGTTGAAAACAATTCTTAATTGATGACAAACAAATAACGGTCAATTAATTAATTAAAAACAAGACAAACATTTTGGAATTAAAGAAAAAAAATTAGGTTAGGCCTAAAAATATGATCATAAAACTGGAAATCCATGTTCTGTCCCTTTTTATCAGCTGTATTATTATTTTATATAGAATTAAGCATTAACGGCCGTTTCTACTTTGTATTTACGTGTAAATTCTGCAACATATATTTATAAATCTGTCTTAAACATTTAACTTTAACTGATAACAAGGTCGTGACACATTTTTAACATTATCACAGAAGCTGTTAATTTAAATAAGAACGAAATAAATAAAGGACGGCGAATAATATTTTACACAATGTATAAAATTATATAATATAAAGAAAAATATAAACGAATTAAATAAAAATACAAGTCGATTAAAAACACGAATTAAATAAATTAATTGCGGCAGATCTTTTTAATGTTACAATAATTATTATAATTAACAGTTACGTTAAAAATAATTTTTAAAATGTACATTTTGCTTCGGAGACTTAACTGTTTCATAACAGCGTAAAAACGTCCACTCACCTCGGGACACAAAGAATCATAATATCTCTCGATTCCTTCTGGAAAAACTCGGGCCGTAAATTTATTCACAGAATAAAAACAGTAATTGTCGTAAAGTTTTCGAAAATAAATGTTGGGAAAATCCAGCTCTTTTGGTTCGATGTGAAAAAAAGAAGCTCATTCGGAGACTCTCGCAGTGAAGACGGTGAGGATTTCCGCGTATGAGAACCGCAGCTTCTGAAGTTCGTTAGAAAAACTAGAGAATCAGGCGAAATTAATAGAAAACACTCGGGAAGGAGCGAGAGAGGAGCGAGAGAGGAGCGAGCAGCGTCGGCTGGAGTGTTCTGTCGCCAGACCGGGATCCAAATGTGTGAAGGACAGACTGTAAAGGCTGGGCTTTTAAAATTTACCGTTTCCTAGAAGTCTATTCTGAGAAGTGTTCAGAGCTGCGGTGCCTCTGACGTCACGGCGGCTAAAGCTAAAGCTAAAGCCCCGGTAAAGAGCTCTGCGGACGACGCCGTCTCTTCGTCGACACTTTTCGCTTGTCTTTACGGTCGAGTCGATGCGTTTCTGTTGTTAAACACACACGTACAAATGTATATACATATATTTATGATACAAGTAAGATGGCAGCGTTTCCGTGTAGCCGCCCCCCCCCCCCCCCCCCCCCCCCCCCCCCACCCCCCCCCCTCCCCCTCGCCAACCCCGCGCCTCGCTCC
>NC_024317.1:711446-761627 GCF_000523025.1 Cynoglossus semilaevis | reverse complement strand
AACAGCGCTGCGGCTTCTCCCTATCCGCTTTCCAGGAACAATCCCACAGACTCCGCCCCACCGTGCTGCCCCGACAGACCCGTCTTTCTGGGAATTCGCCGCCTCGCCAGTGGAGTTAATGGGAATGCGCATAGCGCTATTTCCACTAATGTAGAATTTTTTCACCCAACGCGTTCTCCTTCAGAGGGAAACACGCGCACGTTTCATCTCATCTGTGTGTGGTTATTATGTCTCGTTACCCGGAAGTGGGTCCGAGCAGAAATAAGTTGATACGTAACCAAATAAAGTGAAGATAAGAAACTTCTCGACGCGACCGTTGTTGCACCTTAGGATTTGACCGAACCGGTGTCGAGACTTACTGAGTTAATCGGATTAAACCGTTTGTTTACGAGCAGTTGTTTGTGTGTGTGAAGGGCGTGACCGACGGTTTAAGTGATTTCCCTCGCGGTGTCTGTAATTAAGCTGCTGCCGACGATGCAGTAAATCAAGTAAATCTGGATTTTTGATTTTAAAATCCACCCCCCAGATCCAGATTAGTCAGGAGTTTTTATCACCTCAACCCTGGAACCGTGGGATATTTATTTATACTGATTAACTGATATTAATGATTCAGTGTTTTATATTGTTTTAATCTAATTTTTATGGAAAACATTTTAAACTGTAATTTAATTTTTTGTGCATCTGCATGAATGTCGTCGACTCGGTAACTTCTTGTTCTCCTGTTCACATGGAAGTGGTTGAGACCCTTGAGAGCAAAAATATTAAAACGGTTCCAGTAGGTGGCAGTAATGTTTCCTTACGGGTGTAGAGCTGCAGTTTAAACCCATAGAAGCAGGGATTTACTTAGTTTAGATTAAATCCGAGGAGACATTTTTACAGTTTTATAACCGCTACGTATGAAACACAATAAGAATGTTAACGTAGATTATTTACAGTTTTATAACCGCTACATATGAAACACAATAAGAATGTTAACGTAATAATGTTCAAGTTATTATTAGTTTAATGTTTATTTTTTTTGTTAAAAAAGATAAACAGAAACAATTGTAATATTTTTTATTTAATTTTTTATTTTAAATTTAAACATTTCGTGTCAATATTTTCCATGAAATTAAACTTTTTTTATATTCTATGTCTACTGTAAATACAGTGATAATTAATTAATTGATGTGGAAATATACAGATGCACAGCAATTTCATTTCAAAATCAAAATATTATAAGATGTAAATTTGTATAATAATAATAATGTAAGTATTAAACAGTAATAATGTTGATATTAAATAGTTTAATTATCTAATTAGGTCGTGACCTTTGTGACCCTGCTCAGCCTTGTCCAAACTCAGCCGTGAGTTTGTTTTTATTTTTCACACCTGCTGACGACACAGCAGTCACGGTGTGACATCACAGTGATGTCACGACGTCACGGTGTGACATCACAGTGATGTCACAGAGCTGATGAAGGCCGAGGCCCGTGTTCTGTATCTCAGGGTCTTCAACTCGTGGTGTTTTTCCTACTTTGACTCTCACTGTTATTACACTTTGCAAAAGTACAATTAAAGAATCATTTTTTGAAGTGTTAAATTTTAAATGATGCCGTTTCTGAAGTGGGACTTGAACATGTCACCGTTCTTTTAATAACACAGACCTGGTGTCGAGTCTTAGGTTCACAGTCGAACTTTGAGTTTTCAGAGAAATGAAGCCCGACTTTGGCCTGCTGTAAATTAGTTCTTGGAATTTTTTTTGTTGTTGTCCTGAGGAGTCACGCCATATTTCAAAAATAAGCCGGCACTTCAGTGAAGCTGTCAGCCTGAGGCTTTCAGAGCTCATCACAGATGATAGGTTTACACATTTCTTTGATAAGAGTTGAAGTTCTTTTCATCTTTGAAACACAGACTCAGATGTTGGATCACAGACACACGGGTCGGTTGTCTTTAAACACGGAGTTTGTTTGTTTTAAAAATATTTTTTATTACCGTCGTCATCATAGTTTGTTGTCGTCTTCAGCGTTAAGACTAAAATGATTGTCATCGTTACTTTTAGCATTGATGTTAGCATTATCGTTGTCGTTATGGTTATCATCGTTAGCACTTCGTACATTACCATCACAAGCATCACCAGCAAATGTGATCATCACCGTCATCAAATACAAACTTTTTATATTTTAACATCTCTTCTATTCATTCATTTACTGAGAACCACAGACACCAACTGAAAAGTCATAACAACTGGAAGTTTAACGTTTCTTCTCCAACAGTCCTGAGATGAACTCCCTCCTCCTCCCCCATCTCCCCCACCACCAAAACATGGAATCCTATCCTCCCCCACCACCAAAACATGGAATCCTTCCAAGCTGTGACTTTTTCCTTAATCTCTGTGGCTGCACTCACGCACCGACACCACATGCTCCACCAGTGTCAGCGCTGGTATCTGTGGTATATTTAACTTCTGAATCTTTAAGTGGCACGACTTCCCCAGAACTCACCGAGGTCTCACTAACGGGACAAAATCAAAACCTGCTGTTTTCTTAGAAGCTCTAGGAAAGTTCACAGAACTTTCCTAGAGCTTCTAAGAAGAGTCGTGACTGGAAGCAGAGGTATGAATTCATCCGTTCTATGTCGAAAGAATATACTTTTCAAGAGCAGCTCTTTGTTAAGTGGTTACAGCCGCACAACCACCGCACAACCGCCGCACAACCACCGAGCAACGTTGTTATTCTCCTCAGGGCAGAAAACTTTCCTCCAGGACAGGATCCTGACCCCTGACCCCTGACCCTGGTTCACCAGCGAGGACTACTGTAGTCCAGGTTTTCTTTATTAAACTGTCCTCAGAAGACAGAGTCAGCGTCAGACCAACTAGTTAGTTCAGTTACCTTCAGTAACACAGCTGACCAATTCAGTTAAACATTTAAATATTTGATTTCTAACAGTCATGTCCAAAGTCCTGAGACACTGTCCACCTGGTGTCAGTGTTTTGCTCCTTTTCTGAAATGTAATTTTCCACTGTTCTCCATTAGAGTAAAACACAGTCCACTTCTTGAACCTAAAGGACGTCTGGTCCGTTAAACTCCCGTTGTCGTTATCTTTAATTATTACATCTTTTTAACGTAAGGAACATCAAGGCTGTGCTAATTTTTACGTTACTTTCACCTCAACTCTGGACCAAACTCTGTTCTGGACTAGCTCTGCTCTTAAATCTCAAGTGACCTTTAGCTTTTGGTTAGCTTAGCTACAAGCTATTTAGAAGCCTCTCAGATCTTTCTGAACATATTTGGGCCACTGCGTCATTTTTTCTGAAGATTAGCACTAGGCTAGTTCCTGTTAGCTGAGATAAGATATGATGTAAAAGAAAGGCTTAATATTCCAAAGACAAACGTCCAAATATAAGAGTTTGATTTTGATTTCAGTAATTTTAAATTTATTCAGTGCATTTGTCTTTGACGAACACATCGGTGGAAGGAAACCATAACATTTTTGTAGCTCTTAACATTTCCAGGATGTAAACATTACGTGATTGGATATATAAAAAAAACATTTTTTAAGAGGTCTGATGTCATAGTATAAACACAAGATTTTATTTTGTTTTGTTTCAGGGTGTAATTTTCCTACAAACGCTGTTGAACATTTATCGAACGCAGAACACGAGAGCCGGAGCCGTGACATTTATGTCATTTAAGTCATGTTGTAAAGATGTGATTTATCCTGCGGTCAGTGGGAAACACGGAACACTTTCATCCCGACTCCTTCACTCCATTTACTCTGAATATTTTGACAATCACCGCCGCAGTTAACGCGTTCGTCTGACATGAAGACATGGGTTTTAACAGAGTGTTTCAGCAGACAGACAGAGTGTGTGTGTGAGTGAGTGTGTGTGTGTGTGTGTGTGTGTGTGTGTGGGTGTTCTCTCCTCCGTCCTGACGACGTGTTAGTGAGAAGAGCAGGAGAAATGCGAGGAGCTGCCAGGAGGTCCTGGGTTCAGCTCTAGCTCTTCTGCAGGCTCTCTCCTGTGCCCTTGATGAGGCGTTTGTGTCCCCTCTTCCCGGCCGGGCCCCTCGGTTTGGCGAAGGCCTGTTTGAGAGCGTGCTGCTTGGGGTGGACCTCGTCGTAGAGAAACTGCTGCGTCAGTTCATCTCCATCGTCGATCTCCAACTGAAGGATCAAACCAGTGAAGAGACATTCAGTTCTGTTTCACCGCAGACTTTGTCTCCTCACATTTTTGCGACGCCTCCGTCTCTTCTCTGATCGTCGACTCGTTTCCTCATTAAAAAAAAAAAACTACTTTTTTTTTCTCTATTGTTTAGTTTTGTTTCTCAGCCTCAAACTTTAGGTCGGAAAACGTTTTTATCTCCTTAGACCAACGGTCCTCAAACTGAGGTACTTGAAGACACGTCACCTTTATTTTATTAAGATTGTTGAGGATTTTTGTGAATGATTAAACAATGTTTTTTGGGGGTAAAGTTATATTTATTAAAACTAAAACTTTTATGGCATTAATTAATGTTTTTCAAAATGTCTCCAACAGTAAACACTACTGTAGGAGACATCAGAGACAACACGGTGCCCCCCCCCCAGTGCCCCCCCGACCCTCCCGTGACCCCAGCTGACCTGGTTACATACCTTTTTAGCTACTTCCAGACCGTAGTCTCTCTCCACCTCCTCCAGGAGGCGACTCTTGCAGCTGGAGTAGAGCATTCGTTCCTTGATGCTGCAGCTGTATCCAGGCATGGAGTAGATGAACACTGAGGAGAGACAGGAGAACCATAAAGGATCAGGAGACCACAGAGGTCATCAGGAGGTCAAGGGTTAACGCAGGAAAATAAAGGAAAAAACACTGAAAATAAAACCATCCTCATTCTCGGTAGATTTGTTCTCAGGAATCGAACCAATGACGTTCCAGTCCAAGAGTTTCTACCACAGATTGATGACTGGTTAAACTGCTCACAGCTGCACTAACATAGTTAAGGTTTGTTTTTAGTTAGAGCACAGACCTCAGTGTTTCCACTGACTTCATCAAATGAAGCCCAGATATTGAACATGAACACTTTCATCTTTGACACATGTTTGAACAGAGAGAGAAAAGACGGGAAACCGTGTCTATAAAAAGTTCAGTCTCTACGTTTGAGTTTAAAAAGTTCATATAAAACAGTAGTAGTAAAGACTAGTAACCAAGACTAGTTACTGCATCAGAAAGTGAACACAAACACACACACACACCGACTGATTCCAGGCAGTCTCCTTCGTGGGAGTGTTTGTAGAGGAAGAAGTGGTATCTGGGAGTGTCTTTGGGAACTCTGCGGGGCAAATCTACGATTTCTGTCGGGTTGGAATGGACCAGCTCGATGATCTCCTTCTCCACATCCAGCCGCTGGAGAGCAAAGAACAGAGAACACACCAGCACGTCAGCGCCACCTGTAGCTGGAGGACTGCCTCGGTCTGGACCAGCGGCCGGACCAGCGGTCGGACCAGCGGCAGCTCACACTCACCAGCTGGACGTAGTTGACGTGCCTTTGAGCCAGCTGCTGGAGGGCTCTCTTGGCTGACTCCTGCAGAGGGAAGGCCAGGCCCTGAAGTGTCTGGTGCATGCAGTCCACGCTGATCTCCGTGTTCACCTGCAGGGGGCAGCAAGCAGCCACGTCAAGAGTCACCACAGCAGACGGCTGGGAGTTTTTGTCTCACATTTATTTTCACTGCAAACAAATGAACATTAGAATTCTACGAAAAACAAAACATGAAACCAAAGAAGGTTCTAGACACACACACGTGTCTTACCTGTTTCACTCGTCCCTTTAAAAGACAACACAACACAGTGTTACATTAGAATTAAAGGACAATTCTACACAAACGGGACATCTGCAGAAAAAAGAAAAACCTGAAATACAAAGTTGTGTGTGTGTCATGTAGATAAAGGACATGTTGACCCCCTGACCTCTGACCCACGACCCCCTCACCTCAGTGATTTTGATCCTCTGGAGCTCCTGCTCAGCTAATGTCAGCGGGGCGGGTCCTGAGCAGGATGTCACGTGGTGCTGGTAACCCAGCAGACAGACGTCCTCCTAACGTCGTGAGGGAAACACAAACTTTAACATCATGAGGTTTGATTTATTTTGAGCCGGAGCTCCTCAGTGTCTGTGATGACCACAGACACTGACTCGGCTCACAGACATCATCAGCAGTGACAGTCTGAACATCATCTCCACTGAGCCCCCGTGTCGCCCACTCCCACAGTGACTCTACATCATCCACTCAGTGTTTACATCAGCTGTCACCTAACTGGGGGGGGAGGGGCGAGGGGGGGGTCAACCTCACTTCACCTTGTGGATGATGTCTTCCCTCTGGTATGCAGTGATCTTTATGTGGTTGATTTTTTCACCAGCTGTGGTTTCGAGCGGTGACATCGTCCACATACTTCGACCGTGAATGTGACGCCGTTTCTCAGTCAGAAGTCACTGCAGCGTTCACGCCTCACTTCACGGTTGATTTGAGTTCTGGACCAGGACGGTAGAGGTTTCCACCGATCGACCGCTCACTTAAGGCTAACTTTGACTTTTAAGTCCAATTTTAATCTGTGGTCAGGGTGACCCCCCCGACCCCCCTGACCCCCCAAAGTCAACTCAAGGGTCATAACAGTGATAACATCTAAAGGGTTCTGACCTCAGCTGTGCCGAACATCTCGTACTTCACGTGGCCGCCGCCAAACTCCTTCTTGAGTGTGGCCCGAGTGGCGGCGTAGAGCATCTTCTGTTTCACCTGCAGTCACAGAGTGGAGCCATGTCTGACAGTCACACCTACTGTGATATTCTAGAGGTCAAAGGTCATCAGTAATTAACGATAATCAGTAATCATCAGTAATTTCTGGTGAAGCTCAGCACTGCTGCTCCTGTATTTGTTCGGTCTAGTGGATGATCTTAAACACTGTCTGTAGCTCCCCCGTGTGGAGGCAACAGAGAGCTGCAGACTTGTGTCCCATATGATAAACTGTGTAGAAAGAGTAGAAAACTAGTGAGTCATGGTGTTTCTTACTGGAGACTGATCTGGAGACCAGGAAATAAAGATCCACTCGTAGCCCTGAGCATTCTGGGAGTCAAGGCGGTACAGGATGTAGCAGGGCTCCTGGTCGTCCAGGAGGGGAAGCAGAAATCGGTCATAGTCCTGGTCCCAGCTTTTCTCTGGTTCTCTGCAGGTCCCGAGCACCAGCTGCTCTGAAATCAGACCACAGCTCATCACATACCTCAGCACATGCTGCCACCCACTGACCCACAGGGCCGGCTGACCTGCAGTCACCACTAACAGATAGTCAGGACTGGTGTTACTGCCACCCAGTGGACAGACTGTGTCCTACTGTAACATTTGACATCATGATGACATCATGATGACATCACGACGTGGGAGTCGTTGACTTCAGACCGGTCCAGTGTATCTGCTGCAGACTGAGGCCTGACGTCAGGGAGGACCTGGGGGGAGGGGGGTCGGGGGGGGTGCTAACCTTTGCCACCGTCCCATCTATATCTAAGTGTCAACAATGAAAACCAAGACCCCGATGTTTTCGATTGAGCAACTGCTCAAATCAGAAGCATAAACACAAAAACAAGTGTCCTTGTGGGACACGTGGTGGGGGTGGGGGGGGGGCGGGGATGACTGTCTCTTGGGACATGATTCTATTTTTAGCTGCAACACATTCCAGTTCCACAAACACATTCTTTCCATCAGCTTTTCTCTGTCTGTAGTTCCAGTCTGTGTCCAACTGAATACGTCTCAAACAGACAGACGTCCAGAACCACAACAGCAGAACATCTGCACCAGAACAGAGTTCAGGTCAGGGCGGTGATGTCACTGGTTGATCAGATGAGGACGGGGGCAGACGGGGGAGACGGGGGGAGGTGCACTGATCACACGATGATGAAACCAACAACTGTGATCTTACTGCTGCTCTGACTTTGACACAAACACCGTGACACGGAGTCACTGGGCCACGGCTGCTCTAAATAACCCAGTGATGCCCCACTGGGATCAAAGTGCTGCGGTGAGGAGGCAGAAGCGGGCTGACGCCACCTGGCTGTAAGAGTAGCCCGCTCTCTGTCACCACTCGTACGGACAGGCACTTCTGCATCGCAAATATGAGGGCAAACACTGAGTAGGACCGGCAGAAACATCACCACCAAAATAGTCACAACTGCTCCCAGGATGCATCTGTCGTGAGTCACATGACCAGTGGACGAACATGTAAACACATCAGGCAGCAGTGAGGACACGTCAAGGATGACCTACCTGGAAATCTAGTGCCACACTGAGCAGCTTTGAACCCACAGCTCAGGTGACAGTGAACGCCTCATCTTTCACACACACACACACACACACACACACACTCTCTCTGTCCCACGTCACCAAACCAACATCTGATGTAGAGTTCATGTTTTACAGTATAATAATCTTCTAGTTTAAATGACCAAATGTTGAAGACGACACTGATAAACCGGCAGGAATTGAAGAAAGTCACTCAGCTCTCTGCTGCCACCTAGCAGAAAAGGATTTAACTGTCCTGCCTTTCATGCTTTGACAAGCAAAAAAAAATCACATGCAATAAATAAATAATCGTTTTCAGACCAAATCAGTGAAATTGGACAGTTATCCTCGGCACAGTGATGGGAATCACTGCCCAATCCCATAATCCTAAATTACAGTTCAATTATTTTCTACTAACTCACTCAGTGGAAACCTGTATTTCTCTATAAACTATCCCCACAAGTACAGCTTTACCAGGAAAACACACACACACACACACCCTACAGCAGCCTGGTCTTGACCTTCCAGGAAGACTCAGTGTTTCCTGTGTTTCCTGTCTGTGGTCAACGTCTCCTCAGACACGTCGGGGTTAATATACGGGCACATATTTCTACTAAAAACAGACGCGGTGTGTGTGTGTGTGTCTCAGGAAGTGGATGTTTCTGTCAAAGTGAATAAATACATTCATAAATAATAAAATAAACAGACTGTATTTTGGTCATAAAACCCCAACGTTTTTCTAAATAATGTTTTACATTTGGAGATTTTTCAACTTTTTAAAGAAATGTATTCATTAATTTACAGAATAAAGTTTGACAAAAGGTTAAAAAAACTCTGTTGGTTTCATTTCATTTTTGTATGGATTCATAAATGTAATCATTTATCTTTAACATATTTACCTGGATTCATTGTTTTAAATTTTACCTAATTAAAAAGATTCCTCTCACTCTTTTGTTCAATGAACCGGAACAAAAACATGTTTTTTTTTAAAGGATTTAAACTTATTTCAAATATCAACATACGTGTCCAGACAGGTGGAGGCTTCTCGTCTGTGAAGGTTCTCTGACTGAAGGTTCTCTGACTGAAGGTTCTCTGACTGAGAACAGAACTGAGGTCCACTGTAACGACAGCGGTTCTCTAAGGTCACTGTGTGTCGGGGTCACTCACCGTCTCGGATGCACACCTTCAGGAGGCGCACTACTCCACCTCTGGCTCTGGCCAGGAACTCCCTCAGCTCCGGGGTCACCACCAATGCCAGGAACATGGCGGCTCAGTGGTCTCCCTTCTCCCGCCTGAAGCAGAAGCAGAAGAAACAGCACAAGAACAGAACGACCGCTCCACCAGACCAGGTCTAAAATCACAGAATCTCAGAACCCCAGAAGATAAAGATTTAAAAGAGCCCGGATGAAGGACCAAGGTTGACTTCAGACGGCCTGACTCTGGTTCCTCCGGTCCTGACTGCTGTAGAGAACAAGTGCTGAGAGTCTGGACTCAGTGACAGACGGAGAAGGGACATGGAACTAGGACAGTATCATGTGTTCACAGAGACGGGAACCTGATCACCGCTTCACCAAATTTAGCTGACTGACTGTGCAGTCCCAGTGACTGGTCTGTGAACATCCCCCACCACACACACACACACACACACACACACACACCAGCAGCAGCAGAGGAGGGGGGGGGGGGCAAACCTGATGAACTGAGCCAAAAAAACAACCCTCTCCCTGAGATTTCACCTGTAGACCAGTTGTTTTCATCAAGTAAAAATCCTTCTTTACTCTTTAACTTTGTTTAAACAAAATCATTTTAAAAATGAACACTTAAACATTTGTTCTCAGGTTTTTCCAGTTTTACGACGATGATCTTTGTGTAGGGTGCAATTAAATGTCAGTTAGGACAGTTAGGAAATTACATTTTTAATCTCAAACATTAAACACAATCATTTGACAAATATTACAAAGAAAGGTCATTTTTAAATACAGTATAAAAAGACATTAGAAATAAAAAGATTCTTTGAAAACTACTTAAATACAATTGAATCTTCCATCCCCGCTGCATTGTCCTGTGAACACAGAAGTGGTTGTACTGCCCCCTCCTGGTCATATTGACTTTTGACTTCTTTTTCTGTCATCAGTCATCTATGGTTGGCAGCCAGAAAGCCTGAAATATAAGATTTAAAGTTAAATTATTTCATTCACACACACTTGGATAATTTTTTTTTTTAAAAACCTGAATTAATGTAAAAAAAAAAAAAAAAAAAGTTAAAAGTTAAACCACTGCTGCATCAACTCTGTCCAGAAAACAAACTCACCATGTTAGAACAAGCACTTGCAAACGTCATGAATTTGGGGTTGAACTGCAGACAGGTAATGGGTCCCGTGTGTTTCCCGTCTAATAACGCCACCTTCATGCCGCTCTCTGCATTCCACACGTGGATCTTTCCATCTTCTGACCCTGGAATATGTCCACAAACTGCATCAGTCGGACACTAAGCACCAACGACTGCTTCTTCACAACATTCATTTGACCAATTAGTGCTTCAGCGACACCTGTTGTACAGCTGGGCTACTGCAGAGCTCACGACTCAGTTGGATTGACAAGTGACTTAGCTTCAGTCCCAGAGTCTAACTTTCCCACACGACCATAATCCGTCATTTCTAACTGACTGTAAACTCTTTAATTTAACTCAGTCAACAGTAACTCCTAACAAAGACGTTAATCCGATCTCACTCTTAAGTTCATGCAAAAAAAAAAAACACTGCGCAGTCTGTTACTGTATTCCTTATCCGTGGAAGTATTTATATATAAAAAAAAAAGAAATCTCATTTGAACTTACCAATCATTACAAATTGTGAATCGGGGGTGAAAGAGGCTTCTAACGTTACACCTTTGCTGTTGTTGTAGCCCTGTGGGTGAACCAACATCACCGTGAATGAGTCAACAGGTTCAGTGACATAAAAAGACGTTTGGGTTTCTATAAAATTCCAGTTCCATGTCTCACCCCAAAGGAATGCAGCACAGCACCCTTGAATGCATCTAGTATGCGAAGAGCGCCACCATTGGTAGAAAGGAGGATTAGTTTTCCGTCATTGCTGAACTTGAGCCCCGTCCACTCACAGGTTCTGTCATACTGGAGCTTGAAGGTTGCAAATGGACCCTGTTGACAAAGAGCAGCAAATGACACTTCTGTGAAGCTTCAACAGGTGAGAGTTTTGAACATGTCCAAATCTTTAACATTCTTTTAGACATACCAAATCTTCTAACCTTGTCAAATGAGCGCAGATCGTAAAGTTTGACCATCTCCGAGTTTATTCCAGCAGCAAAAATAAGCCCCTCAGGGTCAAACGAACAAACTGGTTTCCCCTGGAGGTGCATCAGACCCTGACATGGACAGACAGCCAGAACATGTCAGAACCAGCAACATTTGTCTGTTACCGTGATTGATCATGGTTCAACTACTGTCATGTTCACCTGACAGTTGGGAGACCGCAGATCCCACAACCTGATGGTTTTATCTAATGAGCCAGAAATAAAGGTGTCATCCACAGGAGACATGGAGAGAGTCGTCACTCTGGAAATCAACAAAAGAAAACCATTAGAAACAAAGACAACTAATTCTTAGTAAAAAACAAGAAACATTAGGGCAAACGTTCAGTCCTCACCTTTTGATATGTCCAGGAAAGTACCGGATATATTTATTGTCATGGAGGGAAAGGTATCGAATAGTATCTTAAAGGAAATTGGAAAGAAATAATGAAATATGAACACAGGTAAGAATCAAGAATTGAATATATATATATATATATAAATCAATAAAAATCCCACAAGTGGAACACAGGCAGGTGTGAAGAAGGAACTCGACCGTGGGCAAGGCAGTCACTTGTACAGTTAGCTCCTGTATGGGGCAGAATCACAGACCCTCAAACTGTACAAACAACTACCTCAGACCACAGTGAGTACAGTGTCCACTCAGATCAGTCTGCAGCTGCGACGAAACCATCAGTATTATCAACACTGAACTTAACATCTATGTCATTTCACTGCACAACGACAGACCAGGACTAAAAAAGGGAGGAAACCATCAGTATTATCAACGACAGACCAGGACTAAAAAAGGGACTGCGTAGTAACATACCATCGATTTTGTTGGAACTGTAGACCACGGTGTTGGCAGCATGTGTGTATCTGATGAGATCCACTCCATACTTTTTACTGTAGAGAGTTCTCTTAGGTCTGTGATAAATCACAAAAAGCAGAGAGAAATTATTAAAAATAGAAAGATATATATTTTCTGCCACCAGTACAGGTTGATGTCCCAGTGGATATGTATTGGATGTGTAGGTAAATCTCCTTCAACACCCCCACCCCCTCTCTCCAAATTAGATCTTTATTGAAACACTAAACATGTTGTATTGCTGAAGTCGAACCAGAAAACTGTTGACTGAGACACAAACCACTTCGTTAAGTGTCGTTAGTCTTTGACATGGTTGCAGATTATTATATTGCTTCTGTGGGTGATAACTGTTATGTAATGTTAAATTAGCCGTTATATATTAAGTATTAACAATTTCGCGTGACAAAAACCAGGATGTTACATTTCAACAAAAATGTCCCAATTACACCAAATGCGAAATTGTATTGTAATTGTGCTAGAACTGATTTAGAAAAAATACATATTTAGCTTCAAATCGTTGTTTCCCTCTGTAATTTAAGGCACTGAACATTGCATCGAACCGCCGTAGTTTTATTGCAGCATAGCAGGCCTCGCTAGTTAGCATAGCCGGCAGTTATTGAAGAAAAACATGGCATTAATATAATAAAGTCCACTCACTTTCCATCCTGGCAGTCGTATAAAACCAAGGAATCGTCGTCGCTACTGGAAATGATCGCTTCTCCGTTTGAACTGAAGTCGAAGCAGTTGATTTTGTCGGAGTTTTCTCGAAACACCTTAGCTACCCTGAAGCTCCGCAGCACATTGTCCGTTAGCTTCATGGTGGCCCGTCTGAGTCTGAAGGGAAACGGGCCCTCCTTCGCACTTTAAATCACCCTATATGGGTTACGTATTTCGCTTTATAAATTATATGAAACGGAAAACCTCTTAGAAATGTTTCTAAAGAGTCTGCGGTATAAAATCGACAAAGAAAGCGCGGCTGCTACACTTTCCGCTCTGTGGGAGGGAAAACGCACCGCCTTCGACGCGTCAGTTACGCGGAGTTTCACAAAACTACACGGGAAACCACGAGATTCAGTGATCATCGCGATATGTGACAGTTACAGTGACGTTTCCTCGAAAATACAATATTGTAAATAATAAGTGAATTTAAAACTTTCTCTAATGTAATATAATTATTACACCACCCTTTTATATACAATTATTTTAGTCCACAGCTTTTTTTTTTTTACTTCATGTCTACGGACGGTCGGTTCCATTAAGTAACTGTTTGTCATTTTCTAGTGTAGTGGTTCTCACACCTGCCTCGGACGCAGACAGTCCTGGGTTCGATTCTCAGAAGAACCTTCGATTCTCTGGGGGCAGACTGCCATTTACACAAAAGTTACACAATTATGGCATCGATATAGACTGCCGTTTACACAGAAGTTACACAATTATGGCATCGATATAGTTCAAACTTATTTATTTTAAACATTTCACAATGTACCAGAACCAAAAAGACTCAGTTACCCACAAACCCACTCTCTCACCCAACCCTATTGCGTACAGCGATAGAGACTCGATTCGCAAAAGGAGAAGACTGTGAGCACTGCTTCAAAACGAACTAAAAAAAGAACGTTGAAAAACGACGCGTTAAACTCAAGAGGGACGTTAATTCACGGCCATGCTCCGTCCGAGAGTCATTCCTGAAGTGTTCTGCGTACGTCAGTGTGTGAAACAGGTAGATCCTGAGACAGTGTTGAGTAAACAAATACATGACCAACAACAAGTCGAGTCACGAACTGTTGTGTCTTTATTTAAACTGACGTGAGGAATGCACGTTCTTTATTATTATTATTATGATCCGTTCTTTACACAAATGACTCTTATGTCTTATTTTAAACTGTCTGTGAAGATTCTCAGTCAGGTCAAGGTTGAAGAGTTTCGTTATTCTCGTTCTGATTTACACCATGTTGCTCAACGGTACTGATAAAAGATCACCAGGCTTTGCACCGAAAGACAACGTCAGTGGCTGATATGGAGCAACAATATGTGGGTGTTTCTTTTGTATTGAGGACAGTGGTAGAGTGGTTACATGCTGTAGGGGGCGCACACCACAATCTCCCCCTCATCGTGACGTTATTACACTCAAGTCAATTATTACTCAGTAGGTACACAAGTCCAGTCAGAGTTCTAACACACACCATGACTGCTCCATGAATCCACCAGTCTGTTCTTCACAGGTAGGAAGCTTCATTTAACACCAGACTGACACGTTTCGTCTGAGCTGCCTTTTTATTTGACTGATTTTTAACTTTTTTAACTGATTTGATGTAAATGTTCACCAACATTGTACTATCTTGATGACGTTTGCTCTGTCTTTTTAAACTGATTTGATGTTGATGATGACTTGATGATCTTGATGACGTTTGCTCTGTCTTTTTGTGACTGCTCACCATTTTCAGTTCATTTTACCAAGAGGTAAAGTCCTGTCAGGAACTCACGTTGACAAACTCAACCACTCTGCTCTGAATGTCCTTAAACGTGACGTTGTTTCTCCTCAGGTTTTCTGTGGTCTGATCCAGTGAAGACTCCATGGCACGTGTCCTCTCCTTGTTTCGGGTTCAGCCTCTCCTGGCCCTGGTGGACAGGAGCAAACCTGCATACAGAAAGATGTCAATGGACTGGAGGGCACGCCAAGTGTTTGCAGCAGCAGTGGAGTCCGTGCAGCCTGACACTGTGGTGCGACAGAGTATAGAACGCAGAGACGACTCTGTCGTTATCAGCGGTCAGAAATTCACTCTCAAACACAACCTGCACCTGGTCGGTTTTGGGAAAGCCGTACTGGGAATGGCTGCCGAGGCAGAGAGGATTGTGGGGGATCACCTTGTGAAAGGAATCATCAGTGTGCCCCATGGTATTCAACAGACGTTAAGGCAGCACGGAAGAGAGTGAGTGAACGGTAAAAAGTCCTAGTGTGAAAAACACGGAATAAAAACATAAACGTTGTTTCATTTCCGTTACAGCCACCTGTTGTTAAAAGAGAACAGTCCAATCAAAGTGGTCGAGGGAGCCAAACACAACCTACCTGATGCTGACGCTCAGGAGGCAGCAGAACAGATGAAGAACCTGGCCGGTCAGCTGACCGACCAGGACCTGCTCCTGGTACTGATTTCAGGTGAACACTTTGTTTCATGGGGTTGTTTTTTTTCACTCACGTCTCTTGGTGACAAATGTAAGTTTATGTCTGAACCTGGTCAGGTGGAGGCTCTGCACTCTTACCTGCACCCGTCCCACCGATCGTGTTGCAAGAGAAACTGGATTTGACCCGTAGACTCGCTGCTGCTGGAGCCACAATCCAGGAGCTGAACACAGTCCGCCGCGCCCTGTCTTTCCTAAAAGGTGGAGGACTTGTACGCCACGCTCGTCCTGCGCAGGTAACATTTCACATCGTTTCTGACTTTTGTATTTCCGACAGTTCTTTTCTCCAATAATTTTCCTGTGATCCCTCCACAGGTGGTAGCTCTCGTTTTGTCTGACGTGATCGGAGACCCTCTGGACCTGATAGCCAGTGGTCCCACGGTCTGCGGGGACTCGAGGTCTGAGGACGTCTATTCTGTCCTGGAACGATACAAACTGTTAGACTCTCTACCATCATCAGTGAAGGAAGTTCTTGCAAAACCAAATCCTTGGAGCGACGATACGTCAGAAAACGTTTTCAACTTTGTGGTTGGCTCCAACAGCATCGCCCTCAAACGTGCAGGCCTCCGTGCCAGAGAGCTGGGCTTCCGACCTGTTGTTCTGTCTCCAGGAGTTTGTGGAGATGTCAGGTCAGTTGCCAGACTCTACGGCCTCCTGGCTCGATTGGCCTGTGCTCAGGACGACCCCCCCCCTGAAGTATCTGCTGAGGTGCTAAAGCTCGGGCCTGAAGTTGGTGTGCAGAGCTGGGACCTGCACAGAATCCTGAAGATCTTGGAAGAAGGGCGTACAGAGGGATGGGGCGCCACCTGTCTGTTAGCAGGAGGCGAGCCCACTGTGGAGCTGACAGGAAAAGGTCGGGGGGGGCGAAACCAGGAGCTGGCTATGAGAGTTGGACTGGAGCTGAGAGGCTTACCGCTGCCCCCTGATGGTCCAGTGTTCCTGAGCGGAGGCACCGATGGTCAGGACGGACCCACGGAGGCAGCGGGGGCTACGACTGATGGGGGGCTGTATGAAGAGGCACAAACACAGGGACTGGACATCAGCAGCTTTCTACACAACAACGATTCTTACACATTTTTTTCACAACTCTCTGAAGGGCAGCGCCTACTTGTCCCCGGTCTAACGTGCACTAATGTGATGGATGTACACATGCTACTGATTCCTCCAATTCCTGTAACAGAAAGATAAAAGTACACGATGATGATGATGATGATGATGTGGTTCAGTAACACAGTTCACAGTTCACAGAATCCAAAACAGCAAACAGCTCCAGGGAGTACGGTTGACAATTCTCAGTAATGTTGTAATTTAATAAGTGTTGTGAAACCAGTCTAGTATGAAAGTAAAGAGAGACAGGTTTAGTTTAGTTCTCTTGTGTTGACCTTGATTTTCCTCATGCTTTGACTTAACATCACTGACTGAATTCTTAAGCAAATTACAACAGTGTTATGTGTAAAAAAAAAAAAGTAAATTTCATTTTCCTCAAGAATGTCTTTTTCTGCTCTTGACAGATTCATCACATCTGAAACGTATTTTTTGACCAGTAGGGTTGATTTTATTTTTTTTTCAGTTTATATAATCACAATCTAAAATGTATTAAAAGAAAAGTCCATAAAATATGAAATGGTAAACAAAGCAATCCTGTTTCTTCATTAAAAATAGGACATTATTTTACAGCTCACAGTCTTTTGACCAAATCAAGTCCACGACACAGGATGTTATACTACGGTAACATGTTTCTCCAGGCAGTCATGATCAGACGGTGATTCCATCCTGAATTTACTGACAATGAAACTTTCTGTCAGAAACGGTGGCATCCCTGAAGGACGTGAACTCTTCACCAGTCGTTTGTTTCAAATCCTCCCTCCTGCTAATCCCTGTGACTCTTCATGTCTTCATCTGCTTTGCTTGCCCTGCAGAAAAAGTAAACGAGAGAGAGGATTACAAAACTTCAGACGATAAGAGAGTGATGCAGCACAGCACGTGTACCCTTCCTAGATAACTGGTAAAAAAAAAAACAGGGCGGGGTCCAACAGATCAACACTGACATGTGACCACATCACTGACCCCACTGTGCAACAGCCTGTCAGCACAGACACTCACTCAGTGTGAAATATATCGTCCAGAATGTTTCATGAGCTAAAATAATGATAAAAACATGTTGATCACTGAACAACAACCCTCGGTCGCTGTAGTCAGAGTGTGAACAACACTAAGAAACGTGTCAGTTGAAGCAGTGGCTGA
Organism: Cynoglossus semilaevis; assembly: GCF_000523025.1. Taxonomy (NCBI): domain Eukaryota; kingdom Metazoa; phylum Chordata; class Actinopteri; order Pleuronectiformes; family Cynoglossidae; genus Cynoglossus; species Cynoglossus semilaevis. Next base: position 743,752 of record NC_024317.1, on the reverse strand, counting down.
CTGTGCCAAGAAAGAAAGGGTGGAGTCGAATTAATCCAACAAACAGAAGGAGAAGAAAACAAGATGTTTGAGAAAGAGCAGTGAACAAACCTTATCTAATCTAATCTTTAACTAATCACTGCTTTCAAGTCTTTTTGAACAGATTACGACTTCAACTTTATCAACTACGGTCCTACTGAGCTTTGTTTAACCAGCAAATGGAAATAAGTTTTGTTCAAACATTTTAAACTTTGTTGTAAATTCATTTTGTCACTGTTAAAGAGTTATCACTCCACACACACCGAGTCATTGTAACAGTCATCGTCTCATCAATCATTCTTTATTCTTGACTGTTGTTCCTGCTTCACAACTTCATTCCCAACATCCTGATACATCCATGATCTCTGCTCCACTCATGTCTAAACTTCCCAACCAAACACTCACCACTGAAGCCTGTATTAAAACCAAACTCGTGGAAAGACAATGTGGAGTGGGTGAAGCCACTGGTTGAATGAACAGAGCGCCACCTACCATCCGCTGAGGTCGGGGGCAGCATCAGGTGTCCCTCCGTTCTGTCCGGTCCCTGTCCAGCAGCATGAACACAGGAAGGAGAGAAAACACATGAAGCTCACGAGCGTCTGTTTCAGTGGGTTTCAATGATTCCACGTTTCCTTATTGGTCACCGTGTTTAAGTACAACGACATGTCGTAACAAAGGGATACTACTGACAAAGTACAGACGTCCCACCTTGTCTGTAATACATGTCATTCACCGTGTTCCCGTAGACTTTCCAAGCAAAGTGAATGGCTATCAGACTAAAAATCAACCAGCTGAGAAGGATCTTGAATATGGATACTCTCATGTCGTTGGCGAGCCAGTCGTCCACGAACTCCGAGAGAAACGACAAACAGCTGTCAGCGATGCGCGACAGGAACTCGAAGTCCCACGATTCATCCATCCCTGTTCATTAGACACATGTACAACCGAGCGTGTTAACTCTGCGGTGATGAAAGACGCAGAGTTAGTTAGCAGGCTAGTTAGCACGATAAAAACGCCATATTCTTAGATCGGAATCTGACAGCACAGTGACGTAACGTTGCGTTTTATTCTCTGGTTGTCTAACGGCGTTCTGTGTCGTGTACTGGAGTTGCTGCCATCTACTGGTAAATTCTTATCCCTACAACGTCAGTAATCCATAAAATAAAGAATAATATTCACATTAATCGCCTTCAAAACTAGTCAGAATTTATGTATTAACGTAGCATGAAAACACACTAGTTTTGTCAACGGGGCTGTAAGAATTTCAAAGAGGCTTTTAAGTCAAAACGACATTTTAATACATGTTTGAACTGAAAGAACGCCGAAAAAATTTGTATTTATCTAAAATATTTATTTTTGACTGAGTAGAAATGTATTTATACTTTAATAACACATTCCCACATCAGCGAATACAACATTTAAAATCTTGACAATTATTAGTTGTTCTATTTAAACAGAACACTTCGACACGTCATAGTCCCGGTCAATATATTACGTCATTTTAAGAGGCGGAACCCACAGAGATACACACGCCGATTGGTCGGTCGAGTTTGTCATGAGAGACTCCGGATGTCGAATGTGCTAAGGAGAAATTTTGTTTTCTGCTACTCATTCTGACAGCTCCTCTGTTACCGGGATGCCGACGGAGCTGAATACAGCACATCACACTTTCAACTTTTGTCTGTGACCGGGAAGAAATCGTAAGTTTAAATGAGTGCTTTCTTCTTTTCCAGGAAAATGAAGACGATATCTTGCTTTGCTGAACCCAGGCCATGAAATTGATCTTTAAGGGTGACTGCTAGCGGCTATTGCTAATCACCATGTAAACATTCCAGCCTGTATTGATTTAGCTGCTTTGGAATTTACTTTCAAACATGTAGAATAATAAAAAAACAGCGTGTGTCGATCAGCAGTAGCCGCACGGAGTAGCTTAGCATCCCTTAAGCCATTTAAGTATTTAAAACGTGCAGAGATATCGTCCAATCGAGTGTCGTTTCCCAGTAGCGCACAAGTAACTTCGCGGTTGCAGATCTAAACTGGTCATGTTTGTTCGGCATCATTCCTCTGTTATCATGTGACCCTCTCACTGGTTCATTATGAGTGAGTCCATTCATACGGGGCCGGAGGAGCACGATGTCCCAGAGATCAGGAGTTTCTCATGAAACAAACGGTCAGGTAGAAGTGGAGGTTGGATTTTCTAACTTGTATTAAAGAGTTTCCTGAAAGTGGTAAGTTTCTGTTCATGTGTAGCTCCTGGGATGTAACATGGACAGAGACGGTCATCCAGACGGAGAGGCAGAGGCAGAGGGAATGAACATTTGTCGTCCACTCAAGGAAACCATTCCGTCTGGTGAGTCTGTGAGAACACACTTTTAATATCCTTGTCACTTCATTAAGTTGAGACAAAGAGTCGTGACTGTTGAGAACTGTTGCTACTACTGCAGTAAACCCGTTTCTGTTGAACTACTTCTACTACTCCATGATTAATGGTTTTTTTCCACCTAATTATTCAGTTATTTCTGTTGTTTCCTCCTGACCTCCTGACCTCAGCCGACACCTTGGCGACTTCGCTGTCCCTCCTGGGGAACCATATGTTTTCTTATCCAGTGGAGCGGGACGACGGCGCCACCTCTGACCAACAGGAGCCTCCAGATTCGTACCTGTCACATGTTACAGTGCACGATGAGCGTCCAGATGAAGAGCCGGACTCTAACCACAGAGAGAGTCCACAGACGGAGGACATGGACAACTCCGACTGTCACAGCAATGACTCCAGGACGGCTGACGGCGGAACCAAGGAGGACGTTGTCGACATCGATCAGAGCGACTCCGGGGAGTTTGTGGTGACGATGCTGGCCAAAGCCAAGCTGGAGGAACAAGGTATCGGTGTGAAAGGAAGGTCGTCCCCCCTGTTGGAGGTGGGCACCGAGGAAACCCCCGCCTTTATGTCTCACCGCGATGAGGACGTGACGGCCGACAGCTGGCGGGAGCACAGGAAACACGTCTTTGTTCTGAGCGAGGCGGGAAAACCTATTTACTCTCGATATGGCAGTGAAGAAGCTCTGTCGTCCACAATGGGAGTCATGATGGCGCTGGTGTCCTTTGTACAGAGTGGTGACAACATCATTCGCTCTGTGTATTCAGGTAAGAGCATCATGTCGTTCACCCCCCCTCCACCCCCCCCACCCCCTCTCCCTGACTATAAAGAGCACATAAAAACCACAGCAGGTGCTGATTTTCTCAGTTCTCTTTTTAGTGAGAACTGTGTTGTATTTATAAACCAATGAACATCAACAGGAGCGACGCTGTAGGAGAAACTGAAAGAACGTTAATCCCCTGACCGTGTGTGTGTGTGTGTGTGTGTGTCTTCCACAGAGGGACACACTGTGGTCTTCTTACAGAAAGGCCCCCTAGTGTTGGTGTGTGTCTCCAGCAGTCGGCAGTCTGAGGAGCAGCTGCGTGGAGAGCTGCTCTACGTCTACTACCAGATCATCAGCATGCTCACTCAGGCCAGCATATCCCGCATCTTTGAACACAAGAAGAACTACGACCTGCGGAGACTCCTGGCGGGGTCGGAGAAGATCCTGGACGGCCTCCTCAACCTGGTGGACTCGGACCCCAGCTTCCTGCTGGCGGCCATACACTGCCTGCCCCTAGCCTCATCTCTCAGGGACTCGCTCAGTCAGATCTTGCAGAAAGCGATCACGCCCAACCTGGTTTTCTCCATCCTCATCGCAAAGAACCAGCTGCTCACCATCGTCCAAGAGAAAACCGTCATCGAGGACACCAGGCTGGAACCGGCCGACGTCCACCTCCTGTTGAACCTCATCGGCGCCTCCTCTGCCTTTCAGGCGGGGGAGATCTGGACTCCCATCTGCCTCCCCCTCTTTAACCCAGACTGTTACTTTTACGCCTACATCTCCTACCTGGACCCTCCAGAGTGCACCGTTTGTCTGCTGCTGCTCTCCACCGACAAGGAGGCCTTCTACGCCGTGGCCGAGTGCAAGAGGAAGATCGAGGAGGCCATGTTGGCCCAGAACTCCCTCAGCCTCATCGCCAAAGCCCAGTCGTACAGTGTGAGCCAGGTGGGCGTCTCAGACCTCCGACACTTCATGTACAAGCCCTTCGATGTGCCAGACAACCACCGCCAGCTCACGCAGTTCACCAGGTCTGTGTGTGTGTGTGTGTGCTTGAACCGTGTGCTACCAGTCGGACTCTGACTGTAGCTGTGCGTCTGATGGTAACTGTATTTTTTTTTTACATTGATTTCAAACGTAGCCCAGAGATGGAGGCGCCGTACAGCAGCGAGGAGGAGAAAATGCGACTCCTTGACCTTTACCGCTACATGCACAGCCGCATCCACAGCACGTCACGGCCCCTGAAGCTCATCTACCACGTGGCAGAGAGGGAAACCCTACTGGCCTGGGTAAGTAGTGTCCTGTCGATAACTGTTGACGCTGCTCCTGTGATTCTGGGGGGGGGGTCACATTATGCCAAGTTGGATGACAAGCCCTTCTTTCTACAGGTCACTAGTAAATTTGAGCTGTACACCTGCTTCAGTCCTCTGGTCACCAAGGCCTGTGCCATCACAGCCATCACTAAACTGCTGAGGTGGATCAAAAAGGAGGAGGAGCGCCTCTTCATCAGATACCCCCCCAAATACTCCACCACCCCAAATCCTAGCAAGAGCTCACGGGGGGGCAAATCAGACCAGCAGGACTCCACAGATAACGGGTTCCTGTCTCTACTATAGGACCGGTGTGTCTGGGACCGGTGGCTCCGCCCTCTTCACCACCGTACACTGGTTCCTACAGTTTGTTTTGACTCGACAGAAACTGAAAACACTACGTCTGACACTTTTTCAGGAGGAGTGACTTCTTAGAAGCCAAACGTCTTTTACTTTCTCCAACAGGACGGCATGACATGCATCACTACTTTCCCCCGAACCGTCGGGGCCAAACAGCATTACCGTATTTCACCTAAATAAAGCTGCATCTGAAATTCCAATTTATATATATTTATACACACACACTACCATATTTTCTGGAATATAAGTCGCTCTTTTTTTTCATCCTTTGGCTGGTGCAATTTATACTCCAGAGCGACTTATAATCTGGGATATCCAGTGTGTATATATATATATATTAGTTTATATTCTGATTAAACAGAACGTGGATTAAATTCAGTGCAGCTTTATTTCCCAGAAATCCTGTCGTCTGTTTGAACTGAACTGTGGTTAAATATATTTGCAATTGTATGTAAATGTTTTTATAGTTGTTTTAATACTGCATCTTATTAGAACAGTTCTCCTCACAGACCACGAATGTATTACAGACGATTGGTCAATCATGTTGATGACATCACAGACGGGTCAGACCAGGACAAAAACTACCTTTCTCTTCTAATGTTACAGTAGCTGATGCACTAGTTAGACCTGGTGAACAACTGGAACTGCCCCAGGGTGGCGCTGTTGTCATGTGACGCAGCAGGTCACACAGAGGTCACACAGGGGTCACAGGCTGGGGCTCTGACAAGCCACACACCCCAGCACTATTTATGTCCCATTGAAGCTTCATTTATTTTACAGGTTGATTAGAAATTAAATGCACAACCCCCCCTGCACCCCCCACCCCCCTCCAATTATCTCAGTGATTTTAACTGTCACCACTCTGGGGGGTGTTGTCTGACAAAGACGCCCCCAGTGATGCTCTACAGCAGATAGTTCTAGTTGGTGGACACCAGGGGGTGCAGTGAGCGAGTTTGACTTTGAGGTACTTTTCCTTTTGGATGAACAGTTTTGTGAAGATGGTCGATGAGAACGGTCGGATCTCTGTGTCGGTCGACTCAGTCCGACTCAGTCTAAGTCTTAAGGAATATATGTCTGCGGTTAAATAAATAAATAATCACCTGGTTAAACAAACGCACGAGTCCTGATTCATCTGAGCAGTGAAAGCCACGCGGCTGAACTCTGACGGACCAACACTCAAAACTGGTAAAAAGATTCAACATCAATAAAACAACCAGAGCTGATATTTTCACCCAAATGTTCGATAACTCGTCGTAAACGGGGACACGGACGCCACAGCAGCCCGCGGCGTCCACAAGGAGTGAAGACTGACATCAGTCTGACATCAGCATCAGCATCAGCTGACACTCCCAGCTGCAGCATCAGTATCAGACATGGAACGGTTGACACACACACACACACTTGTTTCAAACGGTATTTAATCTGGTGTGAGAAAATATCGTCTCAGACAGATCTGGAGATCCTGGGGTTCAGAAGAAGAAGAAGAAGAATTCAAATACGAAGATCAAAAATCTCCTGTTCCAAATCTGAACATGTCTGAGTCTGAGTGTGGTCACGGAGACCACAGGGGAGCTGTGCAGGGAATATATTCTGACATACCATCACTACTACAAAGAGTTACTGAGCATCGTACAGAAATCTTCAACAGTTCTGTTGTCTTTTAAATAACAATTCTCCACTGCCACAAATTATAAATTAAAATCTACGTTTGATTTTTGCATTCCTTAAATAACTTCATGTAGGTCCATATAAACACACATTTACATATTTACAGAACTATACACACGCACCGTCACCACACCCGGAACCACACGCAGCTCTCAGAGTCCACCCTCCTGTTCTGACTGTTCTTTTAAAGGGCCATGTTGTGCTTTCAGCCAGAAAAAACAACCGCAGGTGGTGTACGACCACAGGAGGTGTACGACCACAGGTGGTGTACGACCTCAGGTGGTGTACGACCTCAGGCGGTGTACGACCACAGGTGGGCGTACGACCTCAGGTGGGCGTGGTCTAATTCCGTCTCTCGTTCCTACAGCGGACGTCTTCACGTCTACATGTCGTCAGTGACTTTTCCGATGACCGTTAATCCGTTACCTCTACCTTTGGTAACGACAGTAGACTTCGTCCTAACAATAACCACCTTCGACTGTGTAGTGGCGTCACACTGTGGCTGCAGCAGGTACTTCAACATCTTATCTCGTAAGATACAGTTTCACAATATGGAAAAATAAGTCAAAATCCACCCACGGCACGTCACAGCTGGACTTGTGGTTCCAAATAAATATAACCATAAAATCAAACAAATGAAATATCAGTCTGTCCTGTGGTGATCAACCCGTGGTTCTGGCCTGTTTGAAGGATCAGTCTTATTTATTCTTTTGGGAAAAGCTTCGTCGTGAAACGCTGATGCGACACCTGCACTCTTGACTCATGAGTCAGGCTTTACATCTGCTTTTAGCGACACCTGCAGGCCTGAAGTCCAGATGTGACGTGTAGATAAAGTGAGACTTTTCACACTTCAATAAAACACAGTGACATCTCTATGGCTACCACAGTCCAAGTACATGTGGAATCGAACCTCCGTCCCTCCGGTCAGAAATATTTACACTTTTTCTTTCAATCATTTCAGCCTAAAATATCTTTTTAAATAGTGGTTGTGTAAAACATTCTTTTAAAAAAAGTACACGAATTAACAAACGAGTTCGTCTACAAAACAAATCTGTTGAAGTGCGTCTCCGTTTATAAACCAGAGAATCGGTTCTACACAGAAAAACTTCAAAGACCTACGATGGTTAGAAACGTTGGCAATTCTTCTCTTCCACCTCCTGGAGAAGCATCTAGAAGCGAAGCTTCCATGATGTCAAGGACTGAGAGACGGCCCTGTAAAAATGTTTATATAAAATTTGAAGGACTGAAGTTCAGGTTGTGTCTCACGTGATTTAAATGCACCATGGCTCGGTCGTACGCCGTGTGAACCGACTTGCGCACGCTTGGTTTCTTGCCTTCCAGTAGGCGCAGTTTGTCCACGGTGTCATCCATCCCCAACGGCAGCAGTTTGTCCCGAGGAAGCCACTGCCTGAAAACCACAGGGAAACAGTCAAACACCTCAGCGTCCACTCACCAAACAGGAGACGCCGTCGGGCGAGGACGTCGTGAACCTCCTGTACGTTGTTCTCCTGCTCTTTTGTTTTTTGTGGAATTATTTATTATTTATTTTATGTTGAAAAACCACCTGACTTTAACTACAATGTGAAAGGACTGCCTTTCACATTGTAGTTAGAAGTTCCAGTTGAAGATTTTGACACAGGACCAGAACTGGCCACTAAAAACAGACTGATCTGGGTCCCGGGCCTTATGTTGGTGACACGTGTCTTACCAGGTTCTTTTGGCGTCAAAGAAGAGCACCAAGAAGAGCTTTTCGTCTTCTTCCGTTCGCCTCCACTCTCCGCCCAGTTTGAGCACCTCCACAGGAGGCACTGGGATGGGGATGCCGTTGTGAAGAAGCCCCTCCTGGGGCATGTCAGGGTCCACGATCTGGAAGAGGTCATTTGGTCAGTCACAGTTGATGTACGTTGTTCAACATGAGAAACAAAACCAATCGTCTGACCATGGCTGGGTACGACGGGTATCCTCTGCACTTGGCCCAGACCAGGTCCAGCGGTGAGAGCTCTGTCTTAGTGTCTACAGACAGAAGTGCAGACTTTCCTGTGAACAGGATATCCCAATATTTGTGATTAATTCTCACTCAGGTCTTTGGTCTAAAGTGTAAGACGTGAACTAAAGAAAACTGCATGTTTCTGTTGGTGGAGTTCTTCAGTGTGTGTTGATGACGCTCTGCTGATACACACCAGACCCACAGACGTCAGCGTTCTCACTCTCAGGGACTTTGGCCAGAGCAGGTTTACCCCGACTTCGTTTGGGGGGGGGGACGCTGCAGCTGGGAACAGGAGAGGAGGGAGAGGTGGGTCATTTCAACTTCAAATTTAAATAAAAAAAAAAACAAAAAACAAAACACTATTGATGTTTGGTTTAGTCACATGGCCTCAGGTCAAACTCATCACAAACAAGAAAATTTAAATGTTGCAGGCATAGAACTTATATATATATATATATACACACACACACGTGTGTATATATATATTACAGATGTTTCTAAAGTTTAGTGTCTGGTGAATCATAAGAGATTCCAGGGGTAAAAACATTTACTCCCCCTCTACTCACTCGTTTTTTTGGTCATCATCACTGAGCTCTGCAGAGTGCTGTTTCCCGTTTGTCAGACCTAACACACACACACACACACAGAAATGAACCAACGACTGATGGATAAACAGCCGACGTCATGTGACCTGCAGTGTCGTGTCACGTTCCCACCTGCGTTCCCACCCCTGGCCAGGTGAGGGTGTCTTTCAGCCTCACTGTCGGAGCTGATGCCCCTGGACCTCAGCTGGTGCAACAAAGGTGAAGGAGGAGCAGGAGAAGGACTGGGAGTGGGAGGTAGCGCGGTCACGCCGGGCGACTGCGGTCGTTCGGGGCTGTGATCCAACCCGTTGGATGATTTTCCGTTTTGTTGCGGTGACGTCTTACTCCTCGAAGTCCGTGCTCCGTTTTTAGCTTTCTTAAACAAAACGGACGTGCGGCGGCCGACGCCGGCCAAAGACTGAGGTGGAGGCTTTCCCAGTGGCGTCGCCTCGTGAACCGCTTCCTGCTGTGACGATGGCGTTTCGCCGACCTCGGCCTCGTCTTCGCCTTGGCTTTTGCTCCCGCTGCGGGACGACCTCTGGCGTTTGTAGGAACGACCCGGCGACCGCCGCCCCCCCGTGACAATACCCAGGACGGGAGGCTCCAGAGGAGCGTCTCCAGGAAGAGGAGACGACACTGGACAGGTGAGCTCCAGCACAGGAGGAGAGTCTTGGCAGAGGACAGAAAACTCATCATTAATGTTTCATCCAAACCTTTTTATATTTCCATTAAACTGTTAAAATGTACAACTGATTTAGAACAAATACAAAAAAAGTGAGGACATTATTTTTAGATCACTGATCATCTAAAACAGCTCAGACTGATTAATGTGTTTCATTTGAATCTAAATTAAACCTCAATGACGTGAAACAGATTTCATTTCATCGACGTTTTCACCTGTCCCACAGTTGGACACTGTTGACGCTCCCTTGGCTTCACTGGTCGACTTCTTTGTCTTGGTTTTCTTTTCCTTCTTCTTGTTCTTCTTCCTCGTCTTCTCCTCCTCCTCCTGCTGCTCCTCCTCCTCAGCCTTCTTTGCTCCCTCCTCCTCTTCATCACCGTTGGTGCTCTGGTTGTTCAGCTGCTGCTGGTTGATCTTCTGTCTCAGAGCGTTGATTTCCCGCCGCAGCAGCCTGATGCGTTTGGTCCGTCCACCGCTGGTGCGCATGGATCCGACCACGTCCAGTTTTTCCAGTAAGACCTTCAGCTGCTCGTCTGTGTTCAAGTGGAGTCTGTTCTCCGGGTCCAGGAGGGAGTCCACTGTGGGGGGGGTTAAACGTTGAGTGGTGGCAGCCATTTTAGGTGAAGTCAATCTGAAAAGAACATTTTCAGGTCACAACTCACCGTCGTCCCAGTCACAGTTGTAGAAGCCGTGTTTGTTGGGAGACTCTGGGAGGTGCATGCCCGTGTTGGGGTCCAGGCCGATGCTCTGGTACTGCCTCTGGGCGTGGCGGAGGACGGCGCCCCCCACCTCCCGCAGCTGCAGCGCCGTCTTGTGGAACAGCGTGTCCTTGGAGTTGTACTTGAGGCAGTTGGAAATCATGAGGTCAAAGTCTCTCTCCAGGTCAGAGATGGAGCAGTAACCGTGTCCCTCCAGTTTGGTCCTCATGGTGGAGAAGTCCATGGGTTTGGAGATGAACTCCAGGTAATCTGGGACCTGAGGGAGTCATCGTCATCACAACATTGGACGGTTCATAAATAAAGGTCTGAACATTAAGATTGAAGTGGTTTGTTTTTTTTTACCAACCTCTGACAGATTGACGGGCTGGGAGAAGATCTTGGCCGTGTCCTTCTCCTGCAGTTGTTCCAGCGTGGAGCGGAGAAGAACCAGGGCCGGGGTCAACTTCAGCTCAAGAGTGGTCTGCTGGACTTTCAACTGGAGAAGACGGAGAAGAAGGAGAAGGAGAAGGAGAAGGAGAAGGAGAAGAAGAAGAAGAAGAAGAAGAGAGAACACAGTTAACCTGAGTCAGCTGTGACATCACTAATCACTCTTCCCTCATTGGTCCAGCTCTAATTAGGGCCGATGTGTAACCAGCCGTGTTGTTAAGAAATATTTATTCTGTGTAAATATCTGCAGCTTACAGAGAAGTGCGGCCTCTGAATCTACAATCATTTGTTTCTTTTTAGGTCTAGTGGGCGTGGCTTATAATCAGGTGCTCTCAACAGTCCAGTACTCCATCGATCTGAGCCGTTCTTACACAAACTAGGACTGAGACTCAGAGCAGAGCGAGGGCTGACTGTGGAGCAGCAGAACCTCACCTCCTCTCTCTTTAGTCTCTCTCTCTTACGGATCAGTTCCACCAACAGTCTGGCTCTCTCCAGGTCCTGTCGCAGCTTCTGCCAGTACCGCAGCTCCTCTCTCGCCGCACACAACTTCTCGTCAGGTTCTCGCTGGACACAGAGGTGAAAGGTCAGCTATTGTTGGTTCTCCACACAGTATTCCAGAGTATTCCAAAATCATTTCAAGGAGGATTTTTGAACCCTTTGCATTAGTATCGTACATTTGAATTTGAAGTCTTTGACGACCAAACAGTTAATAAACAGACTGGAGTGAAACGTTCAAGCTGTCGTGTGGTCAGTCCCCTGCTCTGCTGGTCAGTCCCCTGCTCCGTTGGTTCCTCACCTGCTCTGTTGGGCCGTTACCTGCTCCGTTGGTCAGTTACCTGCTCTGTTGGGCCGTTACCTGCTCCGTTGGTCAGTCACCTGCTCTGTTGGGCCGTTACCTGCTCCGTTGGTCAGTCACCTGCTCCGTTGGTCAGTCACCTGCTCCGTTGGTTCCTCACCTGCTCTGTTGGGCCGTTACCTGCTCCGTTGGTTCCTCACCTGCTCTGTTGGTTCCTCCCCTGCTCTGCTGGTCAGTCCCCTGCTCCGTTGGTTTCCGTTGGTTCCTCACCTGCTCCGTGGTCTTGTGCGCCTGCATGTGGGAATGAAGTCGTCGGATCAGAGGCATCCCATTTCTGGACTGTCGTTTCAGTAACCAGTAATTGTGAAGCCGCTGCATGAACTGGTTCTTTCTCTGGACGTCGACTCCTGTGCAGATCTTGTTGAGTCTGTAGTGAACGACAGACAGGTAGACAACAGCGTCAGTGTCTGTCAGGATCAATGTTTAGTTAAACACTTTGGCAGGAAGTGAAAACCGATTCCACGGCGTCCTCGTGGAGTATCAGTTAAATATTAATACCTCCAACCACATGGGTTCACTTCATCTTACAACAATCATCAAACCACTAACGGCCGCGACCATGTGATCAATAATGAATGACGTCCGGCAGTGAACGAACCTGTGAGAAGGAATCTGAGGCACCAGCAGCAGAGGCACGTTTGACCGCCGCGTCGACCCTCCGGAACCTTTGGTGTTCTTCTTCTTCTGGCCTTTACTGCCCTTCTTGTTGGATGGTGAGGCGGGGGTCTGAGTGTAGGAGCGCTGACCCCTGTTCCCTCTGCCGCCCACCAGTCTTCCCTCCGACTCGTCCCCTGATTCGTCCCGTTGATACCCGGCAGGAGAGTGATGTTCGCAGAACGCGGTCTTCTTCACGGAGAAGGTGGTGCCGTTGACCCCCGTCTCCCGGACCGGGTCGATCTTCATGAAGAGTCCGGCCTTCTGAGCGCACGTGACATGAAAGGCCCTGTAACAGTTGGCCTTGTGGCACTGGATGGACGCGCCCCGGCCTTTCTGCTTACATAAGTAACAGGTGAGCTTCCAGCGGGCCGGGGGGATGTTCTTGATGCCCTCTACGGGCTCCAAAAACACCGTGTTGGCAAAGCACACCTCTGGGATCCATATGGCACAGACGACGTGAGCCCAGCGTCCATCGCACGTCTGTTTGAAGGCACCTCCTCTGTTGGGACAGAGCACACAGTCTACAGGACGGGAGGGGGACTGCAGGCAGCAGCGGCACAGCCACTGGCCCTCTGGGACGTAGGGAACGCCGTAACACTCCTGGTGCACGGCCAGGTTGCAGATGTCACAGAAGAGAATCACGTTACTGTTGAGACACTCGTCGTCCAGACAGACGCAGCAGAACGCGTCTTCGTCCACCGCGTTCTGCGACAGCGCCTGGCTGCGAGACTCCAGAATGGACTCTCGCTCCAGGCGATCAATGAGCAGCTCAAAAGTGTCGGGAGGGACGGAGGCGTGACCGTCGGAAACTCTCTTCTGATTCACCATCTCCAGCCACGCCAGGTCCTCCTCGTCCATGTCGTACTCCGCCACCGTGTCCTGCTCCTCCACCGACCTTTCTATGTACCGGTAATAAGCTGAAGGTAGGGGCGGGGCTTCTGAAAGGGAAACTGAAGGCAACGTTCGAAAGTTGGGCTCAGGGAGAGCGCTCTGGTTGGATGGGAACTGAGAGGAATTAGCATCTCCGGAGTTCTGCCTGGAGCCCGAGCGGTGGTCCCGATGAGACGTATTCTTCCCGCTTTTCCTGCTTTTGCTGTGCGACGGCTTCCTCCAGGACTTGGTCTTGTTCTGAGTCTGCTCGCTGTTCTCCTTGTTACTGTTGCACTCAGTGATGTCCTGAGCCGTCATCTCATCCTCCGTGATGATGGGCAAAGAGTCCGTGATGTTGATCCGATGAAGCCGTCCATCCAGGTCCACTTCCACGATCTTCTGAGCCTGAGCGTACGTCAAAGTCTCCCTGGACGGAGAGAGCTGCAGTCTGTAGGGAGACGGGGGCCGGAACTGGACAGACGACCCTCTGCCCCTTCCCCTCCCTCTTCCTCGGCCCCGACCCATGTTGACTTTACGGACAGCTGTTTCACATTCCCACCACCTCTTCTTTTTCATGGGAGTTCAAACCAGCAGCCTGCCAAAGAAACGAGAGAAAATGACTCCAGTTGTGCAGACTCGTCCATCAATAACAACGGAAAATGTCAGTTCTCTGTGAGGTTTGATATCAGACATGACCATATATGGTTAGATATGGATTATGGATCTTCTGGCACTTTGAGGATATTTGTGGCCCACAGTGATCAGTGACATGAGACCAAGTGGATCCATTTTTTGTCTGTCAGCTTTCTGGGCCACAGTCCTGGATCATGTTCAAGTCCAACACAGACACAGCTACTCATCTGATACTCACACAGTTCTAATGATTCCTTTTTGTCAACTATAGACAAAGGCTAACAGCTAACACTTAGCTACAGCTACAGGGTTTCTACTAGTTTCTATAGTTTTGATTTGATTTGATGTGGTCGTGTGTTTACACTGACCAACTCTCACTCATCCTCCTGTGTTTATACTGACTTGAGTTTAATTTACACAGTTCTGTCAGCACATTCATTTTATTAAAGTGTTAAAAACCAATGTGACGTAAACGCAGGGCCTTTTATAGTCGTATATAACACTTTTATACGAAACCCAAACATTTAAATACGATGTAAAAGCTGAGGAGCAGCTCACAGTGTCAGACCATGTTTGATACGTTTTTAGAACAGTGAAATAACAACCGTCTTCCACCGTTAAAGGTTTAACAGACAGTTTTATGGAGCCCCAATAGTACGTGGCTCAACTGTTGGTCTGTTTTCCACCGGAGCGGCCGTCAAGTGTATTTCTGCTGTAGTAAAAATACCATCTCTTTTCGAGTCCTCCTGCTGCACAAACACACCGCTTGACAACGTACAGTCCAACTGCCATCCCATTGGTCCAACTCTTAGTCTGTCACGCGCCACATGTTTCGCCTGAGCCAATCAGATTACAGAATCTTTGTTTTTTTTCCCCCCTTGTTGCTGCGCCTAGTTCGGTTGAGAAGCGCTAAATACCAACCCTAGTATCTATCATCTGTCAGCCATTTTAGACTCACGGCGGCAGAGACGCTGTTCGTATTGCAAGTTCATTAGCAACTTAATTATACGAACTAGATGCACAACAACAAGCAGCTCCGAGCAGTGCTTCGTGCATCGATCCACAGATTAACTGCACATCTTTATAAAAACAACACACTGTCGATGTGCAGCGTCGGGGGTTTTTTCTTTGTACACCAGACCACTGCAAAAAAAACACCGTCTCTGATGTGATAACGATACTCGGTCGGACAGCGGACACGGACGTGTCACCAAACGTTTCAAACACCGCTGAAATCACAGAAACGTAGCGTTGTTTACCTTGTGATAAGCTCCTCCGTGGTGCCGACGTCAAAGTGAATGATAGCAGCTGCCTCAGTGTCAGCTACTGAGAGGCTACAGCACAGGCGGACATGCTAGCCGTTAGCATGGCTACCGGTGATATCAGCAGCGACAGCGTCATTTTCAGAACCGTAGTTCTCCGCTGAGACGTCGGTCACACGCACCAACTGCACCCGGTCTCATAGCTGTGCTTCCAGGCTTTTGAATAAACCTTTTACTCATCAATGTTGAGGCAGAATCGCGAAAATATAGAATTAATGTTACCTGGATGAGGCTAAATATTCAGTCAAAATGGCTTGAAAAATACGCCCCTTTGGAAAAAAGCACCTCAGCCAATCACAGGCCGCTGTTCCTCACCGTACACGAGGCGCACCGAGCTCTGATTGGTTAAAGAGTCGACGCGAACTCATCGGTGTCAAACTGGACTTTGCCACAGTGACCAGCGGCGAATATAACAACGACGTAGACATTCCGCGCCTTTACAGCCCTACACTTCTTCAGCCACTTTTGTTGGAGCAGAAACAGAACAAATAAAACCGTTTACTCAATAAAATATGAAATAATATTTTAGTTTGGAACAAATTAACCTTTATATTATTTAACAGGAAGATGGAACGGAAGGATCTGCAATGACGAAAAGAGTTCTATTTTCCCTCAAACGTAAAAAGCTTTTTAAGAAAAACTCATTCTAGGAGATGAATCAATTTGCTGGTAAATTTTGATTTAAAAATTTCAATTTATTTTTTAAAATTTATTTTATATTTTTATTTTAATTTAAAAAATATAAAAAAATATTCCCTAAAAAATATGTATCTTGGAATAAAAACTGTGGGTCGCAGTCTAACATGAGCTCATACACTAAATCATTTTGATTTTAATTTCATTAACCACATACAACTGTATAAATATATTATATGACCTAGAAACCACTGTATTTGATATAAGTTTCAGATGTAAGTACTAAGTAAATACTCGTACTGCAGTACAGTCCCGTACCTCACAGTATTCCTCACAGTATTCCTCCTCAGCTCTCGGGGGTCCGTCCACTCTCTCCACCCACATCTGAATCCCACATTTGAATTTGAAGAACCTCAGAGGCCACTCCATCAGAGCGCAGCTCCTGGACCCTGACACATCAGTGCAGTCAGATCCTGGAGAGGAGTTGATTTGACATTTGATTTGACAATTATTGGTTTGTTTTCTTTAAACCTCATAACTCAGTTTTAAGTCAGATACTATTATTAACTAGTTTAACAACATTTTTTCCTACATTTATTTAATGCACAGTGAATGACTTACTGTGTTTTTAGGATTCAAACCAGCAACTCCACCATGTGGTCTGTATTCTTTCTGGTCTCCTCTGGGCTTTTACTGGAAACAGGACTGTGCACTGCAGGTAAGACATGAAACCAACCTCTATTTTTTCTGCACAAACATTAAAAAATATGTTTTTTAAATTAAATGTAAATCATGATTTAATCGACATCTGATATTCAGTTCACTTCTGTTTTTGGCCCTGGAGCTGCAGTAACTCTCCACTGTTGGATCACTGTAGCTTCAAATACATAAACTGTAAGATTCATTGTTTATAAAGCGTCCACATCCTGTCCAACCGAGGACACGGACGTGAGCCAGTTGACTTTCTGACAAATTTGGCTTTAAATCCACACTGGAAACAAAGAGCGTGTGTTTGAAGGAGGCCAAAATGTGACAGGAGTCTGAGAAACTGGTAAATGTGTCATGGTTTGAAAAGGAGGATGTGATGGTTGTCAGGATCACCCTGCGCTCAAGGATCCCCAAGGCCTCGGCCTGAATCGAGGCTTTTGATGTCACAGCGCCAAGACAACGAGGTCCAACTGAGACTGAAACATTTAGAAACTGTTACATTTTCAAAGAAGAAAAGCTTTGCTGGAACACTGCTCACCACAGAGCACTTGTTGATAAAAAATCAACTTTTTATCCCTTCAAACTGTGTCCTTCACAGCGAGGGACAGAAACCAGGACTGGTAAAAAAAAAAAAAAAATCTTCAGGAACAAAGACAACGATACAGAGGCTCATATCAAATCCAATAAATATTTCATTTTGAAGGTCAGTGTTGTTGTCACCTTTCTCTCTCTCTCTCTTCCTCAGGGCAAACAGTTCTGAGAGTCACGACTATAAAGGTAGTGGATCTGCTGCGTCTCTGAGTTTTACTGTTCCACGTTAATAATACTACAAAATCATGTCAGTAAACACATTGTTTTTGCACATCTTCTTAGCAAGAACCATACACCATGTCCAGGGGAACCGACCTGGAAGGGTTCTGTATGGACCTGCTGCTGGAACTGTCCAAGAAAGCCGGCTTCTCCTACAAAGTTCAGCTGGTGAAGGATAATTCCTACGGCCGGCAGGATGAGAACGGGAACTGGAATGGGATGATAGGAGAGGTGGTTCGAGGGGTGAGTGACAGCTGAAGAGGTCGTTCCCCCCCCCCCCCCCCCCCCCCCCCAGACAAAGACTGGAGGTTTCTCTGCCTCACACCTTCACACCTGTGTTTCTGTTCTGTGCAGGAGGCAGATCTGGCCATCGCTCCGTTAACTCTCACCGCAGCCAGAGAGAGAGTTGTGGGAATGACCAAACCCTTCATGCAGACAGGAATCAGCATCCTGCTGCGGAAGGACATCACCGTGGAAACGGGCGTGTTTGATTTCCTGACCCCCTTCTCCACGGAGACCTGGGTCGGCGTGGTCGCGGCCTATCTGCTGACGGCGGCCAGCATCTACGTCATGACCAGGTTGGTGACTCCAGGTTTTTGGTGCGTGTAGTGACCAACCTCCCAGTGACTGTCACAATGCTAACGTTGAATGCTAACGTGCTGCAGACTCAGTCCATGTGAGTGGAGTCAACCTCAGAGTGAGGAGAACAGATTCAGCTTCGTCCAAAGCCTGTGGTTCACAGCCGGAGCTCTGACTCTCCAAGGTTACACACTCACAAACACAATCACACAACAACAACAACAACGACGACAGTTAGCTGTTAGCTCGTCCTGTTTCATCTCACATTTTCTGTTGCTCTCATGTGGCCAGGAACTGGTCCTCACCCCAGAGCTTTGTCTGGACGTGTCCTCACCTGCAGCTGGTGGTTGTTCACCATCGTCCTGCTGGCCTCCTACTTCTCCAACCTCAGCTCCTCGAAGAGCCCTGAGTCCACTCAGCTGACGGTGAAAGGGTTCGAGGATTTGGCCAATCAGAATAGGATCCAGTATGGCTGCCTGGCCGGCTCCTCCACCCTGGCCTTCTTCAAGGTCAGACCTAACACCTCCACTCAGCGGAACGTTTCTCCTGGACGTGTCGCTAACGTTTCCTGTTCACACACAGAACTCCAACAACCCAGTTTATCGTAGAATCTACGAACACATGGAGCGAAGTAAAAGCTTTGTGTCGACCCTGGACGAAGGCGTCCGACGTGTGAAGGAGGGCGACTACGCCTTTATTGGAGAGTCCGTCTCTCTGGACTTGGCGGCGGTGCGACACTGTGAACTGGTCAGAGCTCGAGAAATCATCGGCATGAGGGGATTCAGTATCGCCACGGCTCTCGGTGAGTGAGTGTGTGTTTTTGAAGAAAAAAAAGACTGAGTTTGTTTTCAGTTTTTAGGAATTCTGCTGTGCATCGTCTCTTCCAGGGTCTCCGCTCATCAAGAACCTCAGCGTGGCCGTCCTTCAGATGAACGAGGCTGGAGAGCTGGCTCACCTGCAGAGTAAGTGGTGGTCCAGCAGCTGTGTCCCGGACCAGGCCCGGTCTCCATCCGTCCCACTCCACAGCCTCCGGGGGCTGTTCCTGCTCCTTAGTCTGGGCGTAGGGCTCGGAGCGCTGTTAGCCGTCCTGGAGCTCGTACACAAGAGTCGCACAACTGCAAAACAGCTAAAGGTAACAGGATGACTGTAGCGCTGGACTTCACCCTAATGGTCTCTTAGTTTCTTCATGTCTCACCTGAAAAATATCCACCTGTGGGGGCAATTAAAAAATGTAAAAAAAAAAAAAACATATAAAAAAACCCTAAGTCCAGGCCTTATATTTAATTTACTTTTAATTTCAATAACTTTTAAACTCACTTCTACTTTACTTTTTCTATTTCTATTTGGTCAATGTAATTATTTGTTTAATCTCAGAATGTGTTAGTAATACTAGTAGAATCAATAGTTATAGTAGTAGTTAGTGTAAACTAAGGTGAAGTGGAGTTTGTATTTTGGTCACTCAGAAAACTGACCAATCAGAGACACTGTGGTTTCAAAACAGATTGTCTTAGAGCCCTTCTAAGATTCTACCACAAGAGGGCGGTACAAAACTACCGCAGTAGTAACCTACCGCAGAAAACCCATTTTTATAAATGTAATAACGTATTAATAATTTGGCCAAAAGTTGAATTTTCTGTTTTTGAAATTGTTTTCTTCATTGTCAACTCTTTCTCAATGTGAACAGTAAATAAAATCAAGTTTCTTGTTCATCTTACTGAGATGTTTCACATCTTCAACAGAAATCCTGCTGCTCCGTGCTGTCTGAAGAACTGAGCCTCCGTTTGAGAACCTCTGATGTGAGCAGCGCCCTGGAGAACGCAGAAAAAGACAAAGAAAAGGCATAAGAAAAATGTGGAAAATCTGATTAAAAGTCATTTTCAAAGACCTGTTAGCTAAAATCAAACCTCACATACACAGAGTTAGCATAGCAGTTAACGTCTACTAACGGAGCTAATGTACGACTTTCTTCTATTCCTGATTTCCAACTCAAAGTTGACAAGAACCGTCAGATTGACTAACTGTTCCTGGTGCAGATGAACAAACATCACGATGTTGATGAATAAAAACGGCCGCAGCCTCAACGTCCTGACGTCACGTCATTTGTCGATACTGTAAATACTCTGGCACATGTTTGTCTGAACAAGAAGTCGATACTGTAAATACTCTGGCACATGTACTACAAAAAAGACATGAGTACACAGTACTACAGTAACAGCAGTAATTACCAGTAATCTACTGGTTATAAAAGAAACCAGTTTGGACCAGTGAGACGTGTTTCCTGGTTCCTGTTTAGAGGAAAACAAACGATTAAAACAACAACAACACAGCAGGTGCTGGTGATGTAAGTGGACGTCACATATGCACCAGTTTTTTTGGAAGAGGAGCCTCTGCTGGCCGTCTTGATCACTGCAGCTAAAATGACATTTGTTAGTGACTTAAAAACACGATCCATAGATGGTGTTCATTTTTTATTTACTCTTTATCGACTGAGAGAACGCAGTGTTTAGAACTCCCAAGTCTTTACACACACACACACACTGTATACACACACACACACACACACACACACATCCATTGTTCTGATGAAGTCCTTCAGAGTTTCTCATCCAGAAAAAGCGGTGATTTACAGCGGAGTTCTTTGATCTTCTGATCAAACAGAGCTTTCATCTCCCTCTGCAGCGTCCCGTCCTTCTGCCGTGTCCCAACAGACCGACAGGACGGGACCAGCTCCAGACTGTCCACGCTGCTGCTGCTGCTGCTGCACTGGTCCAGGCAGCGGCCGTTGGCCAAGTGACCAGTTTGGTGAGTGTGGTTCAACACTGGGCTCTGTTTCCTAGGACAGCTGAGTGAACGAGCTTTGGTCCAGATTAGACTGGACTGGTTTGGGGTGAAGGGAGCTCCAAATGTTCTCCTCACTGGGGTCGGAGATGAAGGAGGAACGATGGGTGGAGGTTTGGTCGTTGGATGGAGAAGAGTCTGCAGCACCGGCTGAGACGGAGCCATGACAACCGGCTGAGACTTCAGCTTCGGTTTGAATCCAGAGTCTGTCTCCTCTGGTGCCTCCAGTGGTGCCTCCCCTTGTCTGTCCTCTGGGGCCTCCCGTGGTCCCTCCACCGGGCTGTCCTTCGGTGCCCGCACCCTCCTCCGTCTCTGACGTCTGCAGCGTCCCCTGCTCCCGTGTCTCATCGTCCAGTTCATCCTCCAGTTCTTCCTGTATTGAGTTTTGACTTTTGAGCTCTGGACCATCAGGATTCGAGTCCTGGGAGGAGGTGTCAATGACAAAACTCTCCTCCACTACAAAGGGTGGAGCCCCCATGTGGTAGGAGTCAGTGGAGGACATCCGGCTGAAGACGTCTCTCCTGGTCTGCAGCGGCTCCTGGATCTTCACCCTGTGAGCTCTCCTCACTGGTTCACTCACAGCTCCTCTCAGGACGGCGGTCTTGGACGCCGGCGCCTGGACCAGGAGAGACTTGTCGCTGTTCCTGCTGTCCAGGGAGACGTTGTCCAGGTCCCTGTGAAAGTAGACGGCGCGTCCGTCTTCCGAGGACTGGACGGAGGAGTCCAGAGACGGCTGCTTCTGAGGACCTTTCAAATGTTTCTGAGCTGCTTTCTGAATGTGTTTCCTGGCAGCGTGAACTGCGTTGGACGGTTTTATCTACGGACGAAGAGGAAACGCGGACGTTAGAGCCGAAGATTAAAGATGATAAACACGTGTTGGTCTTTAAAAACCTCACCTTTCCTGACATATCGATGACAGCCACGTGAACAAAGATGGAGGAGTCCGCCATCCCCTCCAGGTAGACGTGACGATAACCTGACGACAACATGAACCCTGGTCAAAGTCAAACTCATGTGTCGGTCTGGACCGGACGCCTCGTGGTCCACGTACCTGGCATCAGGCTGGAGAACGCTATCGTCCTCTGTCCAATGAAGTCTCGACCAATGGGATCGTGATCCCACACCTGGAAACGCACCAGAGCGATCTGTGGCATGAGGACGTTGAAGATGAAAGTCTCCTCCCACATGGGGTTAAAACCTGACAGACAACAGGGGGGGGGGGGCGACATGGGGGGGGTCAGACAGTTTATATACTCCTGTCTGGAGATCATGTGACTTTACCGTGGAGACAGCAGAGGTTTACCGTTGTCGTCCACCACTCTGGTCTGCTGCTTGGTGCAGTCCACAGGCAGACCAATGATCTCCACCTCCACGAAGGGGTCGATGATCTCAACGTGGAGAAAAACACCAGGGTTTCATTTCATTTCCAGATTCTTTTTTTTAAATGTTGCTCCTAATGACAGTGATAACTGACACAGCAGATTTAGACTAAAGTTTAACTCAGGTCAATAAAACTATTTTATTTTTGGTTTAGTTCCAGTTGAAAACATAATACAATACAATAATAAAGTTTAGTTGTGTAATTTTTCACATTTATATATTTACATATATAAAATAAATATATACAAAAGTATATATTTTTTAAATGTGCTGCCTTTTAGGCAAACCTAAATGAGTGCTGATTGGACGGACTGATGGATCAATTGATGATGTCATCGTCATTAAGAGCAACGTCACTTCCTGTTTGTGACCAGTCAACACATTGTTAGCACTGTTAGCACTGTTAGCATCGTTAGCTTTACTTCTCCTCTGTCCCCGAACATGGAGTCCTTGGGTTTGGGAAGCTGCTGACCGCTGATGACCTTCAGCACCAGCTGGGTCTTCTTGTGTCCTGGTAGAGGGTCCTCAGACGTGGGGTTGAAGGAACCTGACAACAAGAACACACCTGTCCGTCTTCACTCCTAAAACAGCCCACAACAAGTCAGTACCAGGTGACCTTTCACCTTTCCACATGCATTTGGGCTTCAGGGTGTATCCACAGTTCCCGTTGCTGGAGAACTTGGCCTGGTTCAGTTCTAACATGCGTCCCTCCGTCTGGTAGTTCATCGCCACTGAGACCAAGACCAAGAAGAAGAAGAAGAATCAGACGGAGAATCAGACGGAGAAGACATTCTCGCCCAGGTCGACCTCCCTGACCCTCTTACCCATGTGACAGCCTGAGTTCCAGTACGGCTGTGGGTTGAAGTTGCTGGAGTCCACCCTGTAGTTGGACGGATAGACTCTAAGCAGCTGCCGCTGGTTCAGACGCAGCAGCTGAGCGGGCTTCAGCTGCAGGATCTGGTTCACCACCGTCTCGTCCAGCGACGACACCTGCCAGCTGTTCGTGAACCCTGTCACAGAAACATGGATCGATCCAACGGTTCTCCAAACGTACGACGGATGTTGACGGATGTTGACGTTTACCTTGTGTTTCTATGTCGTGCACACGGACGGCCTTGGTGTATTTGACCAGATCTGACAGAGGTCGAGACAGTCTCATGGTTTTTCTCTTTCTGAAGAGATGGGGGGGGGAGAGGGGGGGTTAGAAGAAGACTGAGAACCTGGTCTTAGAGGAACCATCTCTGAGTCCTACTTGGGATGGTACACGATCTGAGTCCTTTCTCTGCTGCTGCTGACGTCGGACTCTCCGTCGGACTGGGACCTGTTCTTCACTCGAACTCTCTTTTTCTTTAATATGAAAAAAAAAACAGTGAAAAGATAACGAGAGAGAGAGAGACAGAGAGAGAGAGACAGAGAGAGAGAGAGAGACGCCTCGTCAGACCTTTCTATCGAAGCTCCTCATGATGGATCTGGTAAATCGTCTCTTCTTTTTGGTCTGACTGACAGAGTTAACGTTCCCGTCCTGAAACAGTCGACATGCAACCGTTAACCATCCAACCAACCATTCATCCATCCCCCTCTCCATCCGACCGTGTTTTACTGGCCTGTGTGTCATCGTCATCGCTGCCCGCCTCTTCGTCACCACTGTCTTCATCAGACACGTCTCCTTCCTCTGCATCAGGGTCCAGATTCGCAGGAAGTTTCTTTCCCTGAAGAAAAAAAAAACCCAAACGTTTTTCTGTTTGTGTTCATTTTTCCTCCTGAGGTTTTTCTTCAGATCAACAGAGGACATTACTTTGACCAGGACCTTCCCCTTCAGAGACTCAGGGGAGGGCAGCTTCTTGGTTTCGTGCACGTTGACGTTGGACAAGTCCAGCTTGTCCTGCAGTACCTCAGTCAAACACTGGGCCATCCGTTTCTGCTGAGGCACGGTGCAGTGGTTTTCTATGGACAGGATCACCGGGTACCTGGGAGGAGGACCATGATCCTCCTGTTAGAGGAGCAGGACTCAGTGCAGTCGTGGTATCGTGTCACCGTCGGGGCCGTCAACCTTACTGTGACTTTGTGAAGGCGTGTTTGTTGATCGTTTCGATCACGTCTCTGAAGAGAATTTTGGACGTCAGCGTGTAGCCGTGGTGGATGATGGGCTCTCCGTCCGGTCCGTCCCAGCAGTCCACTAGAAGACGAGGAGGAGCAGGAGGAGACACGCTCACTTTAGAGATTGATTGACAGCCTAAAGAACCAAGTCCGCCCCCTACAGGCCATTACCCTCCACGCAGCGACAGCCAGCCTGGAGGACGTAGGCGTACATCTCCACCCTGGACTGGGACAGCAGCTGGTCTCCCGTCAGGTAGGTGTTGTGTGACGTGGCGATGAAGTAGCTGTTGAGCGGCTGCGTCATGTCCTGGTTCACCTGCTGGTGCTCCGGGTTGAAGACGTCGCCTGCAGGACTTCTCATGTAGTTGGTGAAACCTACGGAGAAAAAGAAACGTCTGATATTGAGCTGATATTGTTTTATTTTCTAAATGATACGGGGAGAAACACTGCACACGTACCATCAATACCCAGGACCATTTTCTGCAGGTTGTCAGGACACGGCTCGAACCTGGAGACGATGTCGATCAGGAAGTCTTTGGTCAGACCTCGCATCTGCAGAGAGGATTTCAAAAATCATCCCTGTGTGTGTGTGTGTGTGAGTTCAGTTAAAGGTCACAAAAACAAATCAAATACAAATATCTTCAGTGGAATAGCTGTGCGCCCTCTAGTGGCCCACCAATTAC
This sequence comes from Cynoglossus semilaevis, assembly GCF_000523025.1. Classification (NCBI taxonomy): domain Eukaryota; kingdom Metazoa; phylum Chordata; class Actinopteri; order Pleuronectiformes; family Cynoglossidae; genus Cynoglossus; species Cynoglossus semilaevis. The sequence continues at coordinate 718,792 of NC_024317.1, read as the reverse complement.
AGCACAGGTTAACGTGTTCACCTTCTGTTCATTTTCCAGAAAGTGCGCGAGGTCCTGGAGATCCAACACCTCCTTCTGGTTGCTGTAGGAGATCATGATCAGGTACAGGTCTCTGCGAGTGGAGATCATTTTGTAGAACGAACAGAATTCTTCAAAGGCCAAAGAACCCTGGTTCTCATCTGTGTCGGCCTCCTGACATGAAAAAAGAAAAACAAAAACATTCCTGATGAACACACGTCGGTTTGGACCTCACGACAGGTACTTTGGCTCCATCTGGTGGTAAAGCATTTTAACAACCTACTGTTGTCAACTACAATTGAAACCCCAGTGTATCATAAATCAAAGCATCAACATATTTAGTGCGGCTCAAACGTCGGCCTTGATGATGCGTTTCTGTGTGTGACGTTGTTGTTGTCTCACCTGAAACATCTGTCTGACCTTCTGCTTGGGTAAATTCACGTTGAGTTTGTGCAGCAGCTGATGAACTTCACTGATGCTCAAGGTTCCGTCTCCGTTCTTGTCAGCTTCAGAGAAGGTCTGCTGTAGCCACGTGAGACTGTAGTTAAGGTGTGAAGACCGTCGGCCTGTGAAGGTTCTACCACAAACTGTCAAACGGCTGATGAAGGATATTGATCGCGGGTGCGTTGCCTGCGGGCCAGACTGTCTTCATCACTGATACCAGCCATGAGGTACTTCAGTCCTGTGACCCAGGTCCGGGCCTCCTCCGAGTTGGTGGAGACCAGGTCCAGGGATCTGACCCTCTCCCCGTAGTAAATGCTGAAGCAGCAGTTCGGGTCAAAGCGGTTGTCTGCGTACCTCCTGAACATCTCGGACTTTTTGCCCTCACAGACTTCATGGATGGAATCAATCGTTACTGAAAGAGACGACGTAGAAACGTGGGTTCATCATCGACAAGTTAAAAAGAACGTCTGCCTGGACTGAAGTGTCACTGACTGTATATATAATGAGATGATGTCTATGTAAATATCTGTCTCTCCCAGCTCCACCCGTATGAGCAATAATAAATGCAGCCACACGGGGTGTCGTATCAGGATTTGAGAACTGGGATTGAACCCAGGGCCTAATGGTGGCAGGGGGACCTCCTATGGGACCACTCTTCCCCCCCCACCCCCCCCTCACTTAGGTTATCTAGTCTGGAACTCATAGTATAATATAGTGTGTGTGATACAGTACCATAACCACTAGCAGTAGTACCACAGGTGGTAGGCGGGCCATAGTTTGTGAACCACTACATTAGAAACTGATCTAGAAGGTTCAGAAAAACCTCCAGTGTCGACCTTGATGACATCATCAGTGCTGAAGTCGACCTTGATGACATCATCAGTCTCCCACTCACTCTTGGCTCTGTCCTGTTTCCTGGACGGTCTCCATCGGACGCAGGACTTGTGTTCGTCCAGGTAGAAGAAGCGGAGCAGTCCTTTCTTCTTCCCCTTCAGTTTGGTCATGTGACTCCCGGTCTGCATGCTGCACATACATCGCTCCACTGCACAAGAGCAGACGATCAGTCACCTGTGGCTGTCTGTCAGTCAAACTTCAAAATGAACTCATTTAGACTTTAAGGCCTGGTGATTGGTTGGTTTTAATGAAGTGGCGTTAAATATGTTTTTTTTTAAATCATCTTTTCTGACTCACAGCCCGTCAGACTTTCTTGTATTAAAAATATAACAATATATATTTCTGGCACAGAGATGGAGAAACAGCGCCCCCTTCACTGTTGTTTGCTGAGAGCAGGAACCGTTGGTAACCTGAGGCCGAGGTACAGAACATGTGACCCGTCCTGGATCATCGTTCTAATTAGGCTAATCCTGGAGGATTGTCCACTCTCCATATGTCCGTTAGCTTCTCTGAGGCTTAGCAGCTTCAACTGCCTGTGTCTGTGAGCGTCTGTGGTTTGAAGTCCGTCACAGAAATGACTTCATGTGACGTTAGAGCCAGTGGAGAATATATTTAGGACGGCACTTTATATGTACAGTATAAATATATATATATATATATACATATACTCATTTATTGGATCCACATTATTGGAACTTGAGTATTTGTACATAAACTTTGTTGTTGTTTCTTTTTAATCTACAAAAATCATCCACTTCATTAGCCTACGATTAGCACCGCAAGATATTTATTATATATTTTTATTATTAGATTTTTTTTCTTTTGCAGTGGCAGCTGCAACACTGTGCCATCACTGCAGGTTCAAATCCCTCCACAGGTAAACAAACCCCCCCCCCCCTTGTCTGTTCTGACTGCAGTGTTACACAGACGGGTAAGATTTCTCTCAGAACATTTTTGGAGTATTTATTAAACCCCTCCACAGATGGGAGGGTTCTTACCGATCTGGCCCAGTCTCCACTTGGGCTGGGCCACTACACTTCCTCCGATCCAGAAGAACTCCTCCGCCAGTCTGGATATGGAGGCCTTGTGCCAGAGTTTCGGAGAGCTCATGATGGACGGGTTGGGGGGGTTCAGGGCGGGACTGGAGGCCAGTCTGATCTTAGCAGAGGAGACTCTGGCCCCAGATGGAGAACCCACCGGTGAAGACAACAAACCCAGAGACTGGAAGCCGGTCTTCGTGGGTGATGAAGGGCTGCCACGCGGCCCAGGAGCAGACAACGGCGTCATGGCTGGGTCGAAGTTCATCTCTGAATCCCACGTTCAGGTCGGACCCCGGTCACACCACATGAACCCACCGTCCTCCTCATTCTGCTGTGTTCAGGATGTCTTCCAGGTGAGTTCTTCAGAGTGGGATCAGGGAGTGGTGTCGGTAATATTCCCATTTTCACCGGCAGCGGTCATGACTCTGAAGTCGGTGATCTGTGAATTTGTTTCCACGTATTTCCTTCCTTCCACCAAAAGAAACGCTGCAGAACATGTAACATGTGTCAGTCACTAAGTCTTCCTCAAGCTGTAATCCTGGAGGGAAGCTTCGCTCCTGCTCCCGGAGGAGGATTTTCAACCGACCAGTAGGTGGAGCCTCGAAGAACAAAAGTGGTGAAAAATGATAAACACTGTGGTAAAAAAAAAAAATCCACACCTGACATTAATATAAAGTCTCAGAAACTAGGATCACGCAATCGTTTGGATATGGAGTAAAAACAAATGACTTTTAACCGTGTGCAGTGATGGCCCCCTACAGGCGAGGGAGTGACACACACCGTCTACATCACTGGTTAATTTCTTTTCGTGAGAAGCTTTTTCTGTCCTACCACGTACGACACTGTACTGTACATATGTGGCCATGCCATTAGATTATTAAATGAAAGTCAATTTAACGTCTAATAATGAAAATTAAAATAAAAAATAAATTTAATTTTGCGTTGATTATCTTTGTTACTTTTTTTTAGCATTTGCTAAAACAAAAGTGATGTTGAATATGTATTTAACGCAACCATTCTCCTTCAAACGTTACAATACCATCGTATATCACTAGAGGTCCTCGTACGCCCTCGTGAGGAATAGCTGGACTAATCAGCAATCACCTCAAACATAGCGTTTGTTTATTAACTTATGTCTGAATTTTTTCCGATTAAACTTTGACTAACGAGTGAGGAATAGCTGGACTCTACTAATCAGCAACCACCTCAAACATAGCGTTTGTCTATTAAGTTATGTCTGGATTTTTTCCGATTAAACTTTGACTAACGAAACTAAATTATTGTCCAAAACGTAATAAAGTGACACAGACCGTCGACGTGACTTGAGAGGCTGCGAAGTTGGAGTAAAAACTTCTGAACAAACAAATCTGCCGCGTCGCCTTGATTGGAAAAACGGAAGTGACGCGTAGTTAACAGGAAGAAGTGACGTGAGGAAAAAAAAAACATTTATAATTCTTACCTGAAACGTTTATTTATGAATTTACCTCCATGTTCCTGTAGGGGCTCCGCAAGAAAGACATATTTGGATATTTTAATAATTAAAAAAAAATTAGTAGTCAGTGACGTCATGCCACGTTGTACGATCCTCTTAAATAATAATGAAAACTATATTTATAGTTTTCATCATAAAATATTTTAATGTATTTAAAAGCCAGTAAAACATGTTATATGCGATTTACAATTATATTTGATTTTTTTTCAAAGAAATTGTCCTTAATATTTTTCCTTTCGCACAGCGATGGTGGTATAGTGGTGAGCATAGCTGCCTTCCAAGCAGTTGACCCGGGTTCGATTCCCGGCCATCGCAGTTGTTCATTCATTTTTTTTTTTTTAGAGCCCAGACTGATGGTTTATGTACAAACAAACAAACCTCGATTATTAAAGCTGGAAATTTAATGGAAACACAGAGAAACAAAGAACTTCGTCAGATTGAATTCGATTTTAATGGGTATTATACAGATTTTCCGAAGAAAAAAAAAAATTGAAACAAGAGCGAGCGAATCCCCATTTCCAAATCAAGAACTACAACAGCGTCAGCCTAACAAAGTGGATATTGCTATTACATAGTACCCAACAAATACTGAGCGAGGGTATCATGATAAGACATAAAAGTGTTTCTTTTTTATATATAGGAAAAGCACCTGTGGTTGAAACCAGGAGGAGGTGTAGTTTTTACTCTTATCCGAGGAGGGAGGTGGAGGTGCAAAGACTCCAAAACCATATTTGGTCTGTGGTGTTATACATATATTTATATATATATATATATTTATACTCTATAATTCATCAAATAATAAAGAGCCTCTCAAATAAACAACGTCAAGGGAGAAATTAAAATCTGTGTTCACATGTCAAACCTAAAGAACACTACTGACAGGTCGAGACTCTTCAAGGTTCACCATTCATCCTCAGAAATGCCCTGTGATTGCAATGAGATTCAGGGATAGAATAATGAAATTACACTTTTGCAAAATCCAAATAAAGTCTCTTTTTTGGTTTCAAGTAAGAGCAAAAAATAATATTCATAATCAGATTAAGTCTGGAGCAAGCAAACAACCAACAAATATCTTATTTACAATATCACCGTATGTACATCAGAGGGCGCCGAAGGAGGGTGTAGGTTCAATTTCCAAGTTCACGTTTACTTGTGATTTGAAAAGAAAAAAAAAAAAAACGTAACAGGGAGTACGATGCACACTGCAAGGTTCCTTTTTTTAAAAAGTGCAATTCCTTTTCTTAAAGTAAAAAAATATATATCCATATTTTTGTATATATGTAGAAATGTTGTTCATATAAACAGCCTCTGTTGATTTAAGAGCCTAAAACCAGTGACTACAAATCAATGCTTTCTGTTCGTAGGCAGCAGATTATTCTAGAATATAAGTTATTTTACAACACTCATTAGAAAACAATCAGAAGTACCGCGTCTCCACACACAGCCTACAGGCAGCGCTCGGGGGTTGCTTTTTCCTTGGGGGGGCAATCGTTAACTTATCTGCCCCAGCTGTGGGCAACAGGGTTCATCACATGATTGGGTTACACAGAACAGTTACTGCTGAAGCAACGGAGAAAGTTGCGTCGGAATATTAAAAAAGTAACACTTCCATTACATGTCTAGAGCGTCAAAGAGTGGCGGCCTGAAGGCGGTCCGCGTCACCTGCAATACTTCAAGTGTATAAAATACAAAAAGGTAGACAAGCTCGAATACACACGTGTACATGTTAGAGTATGGATGGCTTCCTGCAGTGACGACCGTGCGTCAGAACGGTTCGTCCTCCACACAGTTACAAAAGAAAAGCAAGCGGATATTAAAAAGTAAATAGTGGTAAACGGGCGTCTCTTCTTTCCAGTGGTCTACAGTGACGCCGCCGAGTGTACCAGTAAGGTGTGGCACCAGGAGATCCACGGTCTGCTTGTGTTTCACCGTCTTCCTTCCCTTTATATTCAAGTACTTGTGTGGCTATACTTGCACGTTGTAGAATAGCTTATACCAAAAATAAAATCCTGGGACGGCGTCAGGAGTCGCTGACGTCACTGGAGACACGTGAGGAAGACCTTTCTACAACATGCTGAGTCGTCATGCTACGTTCCAGTTTGTTAAGTCTGCGATACTAAACACGACAGAGTCTCCTCGGTCTGTCCTTATCAAACACAGGAGGTGCCGGTCCTCGGCCGTGCTCCTTTGGTGCCGCCCTTCTGTCCGATCCTGGGCGTGCGTGCGTCTCTAGGATCCGTCGCTGACTTGTGTGGTGTGTCTGTGTTTGTTTGTGTTTGTGTCCCTGCAGTCTCCGGGGGGACAGCTGTCAGCCTGCAGCGACAGCTGGACCTGGAGCTCCTTAACGACACTCTCCAGACTCTGCCGCGCCTCCTTCTCCTCCTGGAGCTCCTTCCTCAGCTCCTCCCGGTCGGACTCCGCCTGCTGGAGCTGCACGTGCAACTCCTCAATCTGCAGAGCAACGACAGAAGAGCTGAAGGTCAGAGATGATACCGATACCTCAAATACTGGCTAAATACTGGCTAAAATACTGCGGTCAGGTGATGCGGTGTCAAAGCTCCGCCCACTTCCTGTTTGACTGACTGTGTTAACCATGTGTTTTATCTTTTTCCTCTGATGGTCACGTGGTCTAATGTGACCACGGTGTTTGGACTGAAAGAACCGTCTGGTCCTGGCTGTAAACATGTCCCTGTTTGGTGTCGTCTCACACACACACACACACACACACAGCTGTGCCACCTTTTAAGTCATTGTATATTTATTGAAACTCAACCTGAAGAAGTATTTGTGACAGTACTCAGTACCAGTGAGTACACAAGTTCAAATACTCGAGTCCGTTTGTAAAGAAATGTTAACGATACTTTTCAGAGATTCTGTCATTTTTCTGGAGGATTCTCGGCGACGCGGTACCTGAGTGGAGTACTTGACTCTCAGATGCTCCGCCTCACAGCCTTTGTCGCACACTCTCAGCGCTCTCTCTCTCTCCAACTCTCTCTTCAGCCGATCACAAGACTCCTCCGCGTCCCTCATCTTCCTCCCCCAATCCACACGGAGGCGCTCAATCTCCTTTCGCAGGTTGCGTTTAGCCTCGACGGCCTCACGGAGGCGCCCTTTCTTGGCCACCCTCACAAACTCCAGTTCCTGTGAAAAACACCAGACAACAAATGAACACAGTGACGTGGGACGGCCTGGACGCCTGCGGTGGGTGGACGGTCAGGACGTGGTACCTGCTGGAGGCTGCGTTTGGCCTGGACGGCTGCGGCCAGCTTCTCCTCCTGCTTCACCCTCAGCCTCACCACCTCCTGCAGCACTTTCTCCCGGGCTTCTCTGGTCTCGGTGCCCGTGTACAGCATGTGTTTCAGAGCGTCCATGTCTGAGCAGACGGGCGCCGACGGCCAACCAGACGTCTCCTGGGCTCGAGTCACGCTCTTCAGGGTCGCAGCCTGGGACACGCTGGG
>NC_024317.1:710672-711339 GCF_000523025.1 Cynoglossus semilaevis | reverse complement strand
GGAAGGTGGGGGGGCGGCTGGAGTACAGAGAGGTTTTACATCAGTGAAGATTATGGTCAAATTCAAGTCCAAACCACAAACACATTCATATTTCAAGATTTAAAATCAACAGACACTGAAACAACAGACACTGAAACAACAGACACTGAAACAACAGAACAACAGACACTGAATCAACAGACACTGAAACAACAGACACTGATTCATGGATTCTAGCTGAATATTCGACGCCTGTTTTCCCATGGTTTCTGTTATTGTTGTCAGACTTTTCTAGACTCATACATATTTATAATCACAGTGGGAAAAAAAGAATTTGACTTATTCTAAAAAAGTTTAAAAAAACATTTTTTTATATATTGATGTCACCGACAGCCAGACAGGAAGTGTTAACGGTGAGAACAGGAAACAGTCAGACAGCAGGAGACCAAGGTCATTCCTTTAGGAAGGTTAGCAAGTGAACAACTGCTGAAGGCATTTCAACCATGTGCGGTGTAATGTGCACTTTGGCCGCCAGGGTATCAGGGTGAATCTCCTGTACTCCTCACATTTACCACATGAGGGCGAAGTTGTACAGGAACGACCTACTGTCTGCTGATTCCCAGTCAATCTCACACGTTCTTCCTTCTCTCCCACTGTAGTGTAACAGACTGTAGTGTAACAGACTGTA
>NC_024317.1:709714-710278 GCF_000523025.1 Cynoglossus semilaevis | reverse complement strand
CGGACAGTAGTCTACCAGACTGTAGTGAAACAGTCTGTAGTGTAACCCAGGCTGCAGGACTCACGGTGGTCACGGTGGTCGAGGTCGTCACAGTCGTCCACATCGATCTCTCCGTCCGTGTCCGCAGACAGGACGGGTTTGGCCTCCAGTCGCTCATCTCCATTTTGCGGTTCCTGTGCCGACCTGGGATTGGTCGTCGGCCCCCTGCCAGGAGCGTGGCTCTCCCTGGGGTGGACCGGGGGGGCTGGTGAGGTCTCCTGCTTTTTGGGATAGGACCTAGAGGAGCAGCGGAGACACGTTGAAGGCAGTGCTGGTCCACGGGGCCGTGAGGGTCCAGTGATAACAGCTGTGAAGTGACTCACCGCTCCAGCGCTCTCTCAGCTGCAGCTTTAGGAGACCAGGGGCGGAACGCCGAGGGCCTCTGCTTCAGCTGGACCTGTTTCAGATCCTGGAACAACACGTAGAACAACAAGCTCCAGTGAGCACACACTGCACAGAGGGTCACTGCTCCCCCACCCCCCCCGACCCCCCCGGTGTTCAGACTGACTACAGACCTTGTGTGCA
>NC_024317.1:707932-709229 GCF_000523025.1 Cynoglossus semilaevis | reverse complement strand
AATACATTTCTTTATTGATAAAACAATGACATCAAACACTAACAAAACGATTCTCTACGAACCTCAACGTCAGACAAGACAAATGACAAGACAGGACAGTTTAAGGACAGACTCACAGGTCTACAGACAGGTCTACAGACAGGTCGCCTCATGATTTTCACTCTATTATTCTATATATTTTTGGTCAATTTTCCATTTTTGATCAGAACCCCAGACATAAATCACAGGCTTTAACTGCATTGAGGACAAAGACGTTTTCTTTTCTGTCTCTTTATGAACGTGGACAGACACGACACCGACACTGGTTTTATTTATTCAGGACCAGAAGAAAAGGCAGATGGGTCAAAGAAGGAGGGATGACAGAAGATGTGGCTGCGTAAGTGCTCTCTGTCTGAGAGAGAGAGAGGGAGAGAGAGACACAGAGACAGAGAGAGAGAGAGAGAGACTCATGCTGGTCTGGCTGGCAGCCAACAGGAGCTCCACTGCTCCCTGTCAGGCAGAGGAGGCGCCATCAGGTGGAGCAGATCGACTCCACAGACCACAGAAATATTGCAGTATACAGCCAGACTGGGGTGAGACGGGGGAGACGGGGGAGACGGGGGAGACGGGGGAGACGGCAAATTAAAATAATTGCACTTATGTCTGAAAGACAATTGTGCTGAAGTGTTTTGAGAGAATGTGGCGAGTTAAGGCAGAACTGCAGAGGACCTGTACCGTACTGTACCGTACTGTACCGTACTGTAGTGAACCGTAGTGAACCAGCAGCCATGTTAAGCTCCTCTCAGTCAGTCAGTCAGTCAGTCAGTCTGTGTGAGATGAACTCCACGTGTTGGAACAGCTCACCTCCTCCACCTCCTCCACCTCCTCCACCTCCTCCAGCCTCAGGTCTGCACTTGTCAGACAGAGGAGGTGTTTACTCAGGCAGCGGCGGAGGCCGGTGAAGACCTGCTGCTGCTGCTGCTGCTGCTGCTGCTGCTGCTGCTGCTGCTGCTGCTGCTGCTGCTGCTCTCTGACTCACTACTCTGACATTTTGCCTGAGGACAGACAAACACTCCCATCCTGTGGTCTGAATGTGCAGCTGAAGACAGATGATCAGAGCGTCCACCTCCACAGTCCTCCTGCAGGAGCTGTGTGGCTGTGGAGCGTAACTGCCACTCACTGTAATCACCTCAAGATGGCGCTGGAGATGACAAAGCTGCTCCCACTTCACCATGAATCAGTGAGGTTTTTTTTTCACACAAATCCAGATGCTGTGTGAATGTGTGTGTGTTCACACAGCCATGAGTGTCTGGACATT
>NC_024317.1:706810-707567 GCF_000523025.1 Cynoglossus semilaevis | reverse complement strand
TGTGTGTTCACAAAGCTGTAGGTGTTTGCTGGGTGACAGACGCTCAGAAGTGTTCAACAACCACAACAACAACAACAACAACAACAACAATCTCTCTCTTGTTAAATATTTTAATTACAGTTCTATATTTAATCTGGTGGATTAATTAATCCCAGAGTTCAGTGGATTTGTTTTGTGAATAAAATTCATTTGGACTTTGATGAAAACTCTCAGTTCAATCGTTCATGGATCAAACGTCGTCTGGAGCTGCAGCTGAATGAGGTGTTTGTCTGGACACGCCCTCCTCCGTCTCTGACTCAGTAATGTCTCTACCTGTCCAACCAGTCACTGCCTCACACACACACACACACACACACACACACACACACACCCATTCATGATTCAGTTTTTTCTGTCTCCCTGGGTCAGGCTCCGTGGCGGGGACTCGACCTCTCACCTGCCTGACTCCAGGACCGTGGTTTTCTAAGAACTGCTGCTCTGGTGTAATCAGAGTCTGTAATTACTGACGTGACTGTTGTTTTCCCGACAAAGGACGTCTGTCTGCTGCTATTTCTACCCTGAGGTCTGCAGCTCCAGGAAGGCTACGAGTGCTAGACATAACAGAGTCAGAAAGAAGACACTCCCCGACACCACCACCAGGGAGCTGCCGGCTAAATCAGACACTGACCACAGCACAGACACAACAGACATCACAGACACCACCAGGGAGCTGCCGGCTAAATCAGACACTGACCACAGCACAGACATCACAGACAGC
>NC_024317.1:704864-706549 GCF_000523025.1 Cynoglossus semilaevis | reverse complement strand
ACAGAGGAAGCACTGAGCTGAAGGAATGTACATAGTTGAAGGCCAAGTCCAGCCTTCCTTCAGGACTCCATTCCAACATCGGTCTTTTCATCTTTTCATCTGCCTGTTGTCTGATAGTTCTTCAGGGCCTCGTAGCAACGCAGCGTTTCAGCTAACGACCGTCCGACACCGTCCGACGAGAGCCGACGAGAGACAACGAGAGACGACGAGAGACGAGGAGAGACGAGGAGAGACGAGGAGAGACGACCTGCTCCAGTTTTTAATTAGCGCCACATAATGAAGAAGTAATTCTGGGATTAGCCTGAGCTATTTTCATGCTGGCATGGCAGATATTTACAGGGGTACCACACACACACACACACACACACACACACACACGGAGCTATCAATAATTATTATAATTAGCAACACATTTAACCTTCATTTGGAAAAGTTTGACCTATTTTTAATCAAAAAATTCAAATTAAAAGCAGTGACTGTTTCATGGCAGGAATTTTATAAAAAATCAATGAACAGGAAATGTTAGCAGAGTTAGCTTAGCCGTGCTGGATCACTGAGGAAATGTCCCTCTAGAGTTGTTCAAAGACACATCATATAAATATCACATGGTGTCACAACAAACACCATGGTGGTGTACAGCCCCACAGAACGGCCGGCGCTCCACGCTGTACAACACACTACTTTGAGCCTTAGATTATTATAAAAAGATGATGTTGTGACAGTGATGCTAGCTGGCGGCTAACTCCCTGTGTCTTCACGTGTGTTTGAGAAACAAGGCATTTACAGTGAAAAATAAAAATGTCCAGGTTTGACCTGAAACCTAAACCAGTCTGTTGTGAAGCTACAACAAATCTAATCCGACCGTGAGACACAAAACATCGGGGCAGCAGCAGCAGCAGCAGCAGCAGCAGCAGCAGCAGCAGCAGCAGTTCTCTGCTGTGACTAAAATAGTTCCCGCAGCTGTACTTCCTGGGGCAACAGTCATACAATACCAACGCACGCTGCATGACAGCACGGCATTAAGAAAAGTGCACGGCAACAAGACACAACAGTTTCAGATTACATCTACCTCTTCCCTCCCAAAGCCCCGAACGTAATCCCCAGATCGACATGTGCTTAGTCGGGCGCTGCCTCACTCAAGGGCACACCAACTGGCACGGCTCACTCGGGTGACGGCCTTAGTTGGAAGTGAGAGAAAACTAGTTTTGGTAATCTGATCTGGGCGGCGCGGCGCGGCCGGCCGGTCGGGGCAGGACCTTGAGCGCTCCGTTCAACTCTGGCTGCATAAATTGCGCGGCAGCTCGGTGATTTATATAAAAGGCCTGTGGTCACCTCTGAACAGCTGGGGGGAAATTATTGGTGTGTGCCCAGAATATCCTGAAACTCCATCCTGCGTCCACACAGACGCAGCTCCAGCTCCCGTTTCCTGCCTCTAAATCTTGGCCTAATATACCCACGTCTCCACTTCATTTCCTCTGTCTCCACTGTGTCCAGTTAAAGGACGTACACTCCACGCCGTGGACACTCAGAGGGAGCCGCGGGTTTAGCATCGGGCTTATTGGATTGTCCTAATGGTCTTTAGGACTGGGACGTAATGAGGTCTGAGGTGGAACCAGGATGAGCCGCGGCCTCTTAAGGTGGAATACATCCTTTCATGTCCACATGACACTTATAGCTTGAACGGG
>NC_024317.1:702420-704701 GCF_000523025.1 Cynoglossus semilaevis | reverse complement strand
ACACAGTTCTTCCTTTTAGAGTCATTTAGTTTCTACTAACGTCTGATCCATTTTATACAGTACTATATAGTATCACAGTATTTATAGAGTATTATTTTATATCTAATCTCAACAGGAAGTCAAAAAAGTTTTGCATGGTTTCAGATTCAACATTAAAGTGAAAATATGTTATGAAACTGGACTGGACTGGACTGGACTGGACTTTTTAAAACTAAACTGTTTCAAACCGCCCAGAATGAACCACACAAACAACAACAACAACAACAACAACAACAACAACAAAGTTAAGAATCCTATGAATTATTCGATTCAACTCCTTCAGTTGTTCCGGATCTTTCTGATCAGCCTACACCACATCCTGTCTCCAGTCTTCACTAACAATGAAGGAGATTAGTCTTCACTGCACAAACCAAATTCCACTTCAGGCCCAAACATGGGAACACAGACCGGGACACACCTGCTCTCCTCTCTCCTCTCCCCTCCCCCCCCCCCCCCCCTCTCCCCCCTCCTCTCTCCTCTCTCCTCTCCTCTCCCCCCCCCTCCCCCCCCCCCCCCCCCCCCCTCTCCTCTCTCCCCCCCCCTCCTCTCCTCTCCTCTCTCCCCCCCCCCCCCCCCTCTCCCCCCTCCTCTCTCCTCTCTCCTCTCCCCTCCCCCCCCCCCCCCCCTCTCCTCTCCTCTCCTCTCCTCTCCCCTCCCCCCCCCCCCCCCCCCCCCTCCCCCCCCCCCCCCCCCCCCCTCCCCCCCCCCCCCCCCCCCCCCCCCCCTCCCCTCTCCCCTCCCCTCTCCTCTCCTCTCTCCTCCTCTCCTCTCTCCTCTCCTCTCTCCCCCCCCCTCCTCTCCTCTCCTCTCCTCTCCCCTCTCCCCTCTCCTCTCTCCTCTCCTCTCTCCACTCTCCTCTCCTCTCCTCTCCTCTCTCCTCCTCTCCTCTCTCCTCTCTTCTCTCTCCTCTCTCCTCTCTTCTCTCCTCTCCTCTCCTCTCTCCTCTCCTCCTTCCCTCAGATGACCTGACGTTATTGAAAACCAATCCAGCCAAACCCACAGAGCAGGACCAGATGTGAGCGGCGACAGGACATTATTAGCATGAATCTGTTCACGATGAGTCTGTGAGTCAAAGTAATCACAGGAAATGAAACACGCGCCGCCACCTGCTGTATTTATAGAGGAAACACTAACTGAAGCAGCGATGCTGCCGGGCCCTGGGCTACGTTCATAAAAGTCAGGAGTGAAGGTGAGTTATGACCAGACTGACGGACACCAACACGTCGCTGCCTCTGTGTGGAACATCAAAGGAAAAGTTCACGGGAAGTTTTGAAATAAAATATATAAAATACCAAAAAATCTTTTTTCTTTACAGTTTAATTTAACAAAAGGGATTGAAGAAATAAAATCAAGAGACTGAAAGAGAAATATTACTTTACTTTGTCATTAAATAATTTGTAATAATTAAACTTAAAATACCACCGACCCCCCGGTCAGTCTGCCCCGCCCATCAGTCACCCCCCCCCCTCGGTCAGTCTGTTACTGTTCACATTTCAGACCAGTGTCTGACCGACTGGGATTTAATCCTGTAGATTAAAAGAAGGCAGAAAGGCGATTAAAACGTCACTGGATAAACTCTCCAGCACCCAAACAGGTACAGCTGCCAGTACACACACCATCAGATCACACACAGTACCTGGTACTGCTCCACTCCCCCGTCTCCCCCGACTCCCCCGTCAGGCAGACACAGACTGGACCAGAGGAGACTGTAGTCATGGGGTCGAGACCTCCAGGGTCTCAGATCTGGACTGACCAGATGGACGCTCAGATTCATGTTAAGTACAAGGGATCAAAGAGTTCACTGTTGTCCTTGATGACCCTGAGAGGTCACTGCTGCGCTCAGTCAGAACGGAGAGAAAGTACGGAGGGAATTCAAAAAAATACAAATCAAAATATATATGTGTAAAAAATGTTCAACTGCAATGTTCCTGTGTTTTATTTATTCAGACCCAGTATAGTACACGCAGTATAACACGCAGTACACGCAGTATAACACGCAGTACACGCAGTATAACACGCGTGTACTATAACCAAGTATTCCCAGTCAGTGTGTGGTGTATTCCCAGTATTCCCAGTCAGTGTGTGGTGTATTCCCAGTGTTCCCAGTGACAGATGAAGGAGGACCAGTTTGGTTTATAAATGGTCCAGCAGCCCACTGGTCAGCTGAGCTGTGGTCTGGGCCTCCACGTCTCTCATGGTAAGTTGAGCCACATGACCCCCCCCCTTCTCCCCCTCCCTCCAC
>NC_024317.1:701741-702367 GCF_000523025.1 Cynoglossus semilaevis | reverse complement strand
CCCTCCACTCTACCCCCTCCACCCCCCCGGCAGCCACAGAAGAGAAGGGCAGGTGGCAGGTTTATTTGGAAAGATGAAAATGGGATGAATAGCAGGGGTTAAGAGGTCAGGTGAGGGGACGGCACTGGGAGGAGGTCATAAAAGCTGTGAGAGGATGAGGTGAAGTTAGGGTCACTGCTCACCCAGGGTCCCATGTGATGTCACTTCAGCCACACCGTAAAGTCCTGAGAAACTGCTTAGGAGCTAATTGGTTGAACCGAGGTGAGAAATCCTGCTGACATTTATAGACTTTTGGTTCTGGTCCAATCCTGAGACCAACCGGACATTTGTTCTGGATTCAAACTATTAAAATAGACTTTTTCATCACAAACTGAACATATAGTTGAAAATTCAGCGATTGGTTTAGATTAAAAAGAAAAAGCCCAGCAGGTGCCCCTAGTGGTGATGAATAGTACTGACAGACATTCATGTTTGGAACAGAGATGAAAACCAGGCAGATTTTTCCAGTTTATCCAAAGAACCATCTTTGAAGCAGACGTGGAGATGTTGCCTGTGTCAATCCAGTCCGTCTGTGTCAGAGTCCGGTTCAGGTGGACGCCGCCTCACGCCCTCGTGGCCTCGCGGCC
>NC_024317.1:701212-701658 GCF_000523025.1 Cynoglossus semilaevis | reverse complement strand
GTTTCCACTTGTTCAAGGAATTGTCTGTGAGGGAAATAGAGGATAAAACACCCACAACATCCGTCGCTCACATCCCAACATCCTACGACACATTCCATCCTTAAACACTGGTTCTGTTTCTCTCCTCTGTCGGGTAAAAAAAAACAGAAGTAATGAGGGGAGAGGGTCCGGCCTCGCAGCCTCCATAAAATAAATACGAGCACTTTAAGATGGAGGAGAAGGGGCGGGGGCCGGGGGGGGACCACAGCTCCTCATGAATTCTCCAATTTGCCGTCTGTTTCTTGACTCTGAAGATTTTTCTTGGAAATGTCTCTTCCTGGATGATTTTATTGCACAAGAGCCTGTGTTTTTCTCTATGGCAACCAAAAAACAGCAGAGCCCGACTGAGCTCTGACTCAACAAACACAAAATACCCAGTACCCAGTCCAACGCCAGGGTCCCCCCAC
>NC_024317.1:696866-701205 GCF_000523025.1 Cynoglossus semilaevis | reverse complement strand
CCCCCACAGCCCCCCCACAGCCCCCCCGCATCCAGCTTTCTGCCCTTGACGGATTTCAAACAGGGGCAGAATTATCACACTGACCGTGAACGGAGGCACATGACGGGGTTAATCAGGAGCCAGACTGGAGGTGACATGAGACGGAAGATATGTGGGGCGAACGAGGCTCGCTGGACGCTGCTGCTGAGGCTGAAGCTGAGGCTGGTGCTGCTGCTGAGGCCGGGGGTGAGGGCTGCGGAGCGCGGGGGGGCGGGCGNNGGCTGCTGCTGCTGTTGCTGCTGCTGCTGCTGCTGTTACTGCTGCTGCTGCTGCTGGGTTCAGGTCTTTCTATAAAACCAGAACCACAACAGTTCAGAGCTGCAGGACAGACAGCAGCTGGTTCTGTTAACCTTACAGAAACACACACACACACACACACACACACACACACACTGAGGCGTTACATAAAAGTCTGCCTCTCTCTTGGTGGGCCGGGCTGGAATAACACGGACGCTTTGTAACTCTAATGTAGCGGCTAAAGAGGAAGCCTGGGCGAGGATTCGAGTCCCGCGGCAGACGAGGGCGTGAGAAGAAGCAGGATGTGTTTCACCAGGAAACGTCGTCCGCAGCTTCTGTCGGACGTTAACGCCACAACTTGGCGACAATTAAACACAGAGTCGTTTGTTTACACATAAAGGTCAGTGTGTAACGATGACCCCTGACCACCGGGGGGGGTTCCTCAGTGGCTGTATATAGCACAGAGCGCCACTCTCCTGTGGAAGCTAACATGATGGGACACAATAAAGGAGCTAGGGGCTAGCTCAGCAGATAACAGTAGCCCCCCCCCCCCCCCCACCGCCCACAAACTGTACGTTTATTTGGGTTTTAATGAGACTCGCCACCGCACACTTCCTGTGATGCTCCGACTGGCGCCGAGGGCAGTCGTTCTGTTGATTTTTCCTGGTATTTCGTGCGTACTTCACCTTTAAGCTCTCATTTTCAAAGTCCACGGTTGTCTTCTACACTCAGGACAAATTGACACCGAGCTGGAACCATTTCCTGTCGTCCTCCACCACACGGACGTGAATCACACGCCAGCAGCAGATTTAGTTGGCCGCTCCTCATTGGTGAAGCGGCGCGGTTCTTGTCTTGACTAGTTAAGGCCATTCCTGAGACAACAGGACGTGTCTGCTGAAGTGTAACTGAAGACGACGGCGAGCCGGGCCACGGGTTCAGCTGCTGCGGAGCAGCTGTGCGGCCGCCGTCGCTCGGACGCGGTTTACGGCCCCGCGACAACGGTAGACCTGATTAGTTTGATATAAGGTGAGCGCAGCGGAGCGGGGGCGGCCGCCGGCGTCTCTCTGCCCCTCCTCTCCCCGTCCACCTGGTAGTGAGCGCAGAGGAGCAGCCACAGGGAGGGGAGGCCCTGCACAGGAACTCAATAATAACTTTCAGCAGTCTAGCCAGGAGGCTGGAAGCCCAGACTGTGGCTGTTCCCTCCTGTCTTTGTTCCTCCCTCCGCACATCCCCACGCTCCTCCCTTCACTCCCACCTCCTCCTGCTGGCCTGTGTCTGCTCCACAGGACTGATGCGTTCTGCAGACAGGCCCGCGCTCTTAAAGAGACACAGGCCACATTTTTCTCCCCTGAATCACTGCAGTGGATGGAAGCAGTGAGGCACTGAGGCACGGCCACGGCCACGGCCACGGCCACGGCGGCCACGGCCACGGCCGCTTCCAGCCAATCCAGCTCCATCAAAGGCCGGCGCTTTATTCCACTCCTTTTCTCAACAGCCCACATTCACAGGCATGATGCAAAGAGCGAGCAGCGAGTGGATTCTGCGTCTCTCACGGTGACTCGCTCCTTTCATTGCGGCTGCTTTTTGAAGGTGCCTTTGATGCTTTCATCCAAGTTTGTCAAGTGCAATCAATGCTCTTGGCACTAAGAACATTTAATGCCATTGTCATTATGTTATTCTGGAAAGAGTCCAAGTAAACACACTCCTGTGGAGGTGCAGTGGCTCCCACAGTCTGAGGCCTGGATCAACTCACCTCATCATTTCACTTCATTGTTGAACTTGATGGAACGGCGTCAGTTTTAAGCCTGGGGTTTGTTTTTTTCTATGAATAAAAAGTTGAAAATGAAATGATTTCCTTTCTGCATGGTTTAAAAAGGAGGGAAAGAAGTCATGGCTTCAGCGGACTGGTATTTTATTTTCTATCTGTGAAGATTCCCTCCCCTCCTGTTTCCATTGCTGCGTGGTCTTTACGAGCTGAGCAGCTAACAGTGTGTGACTGAGCAGGACCAGCTCTGTACCACAGCAAGGAAATGATTAAAAATTTAATAGAGTTGAGTGACACAGAAACCTACAAGGGCGTGCCTGCCAAACTCGCTTCCCGTTCTTTTGCTGTCAGCACTTTTCTTCTCTTCATACACAAACTGTGTGAAGCTGCAGAGGGTCTGAAAAAAACAGCCTCCAACTGGTGACGGAACGGGTTTCAGAAATATAAAAAAAAAAAAATTAAAAAACACTTTCCTTTTATTTTCAGGGCTCGTGTATCAAATGTCAAAATCAACAATAGATTTTGGTGAGGTTAAGTTGAAATGACTGGACTCCTTCTAGCAGAATCTGAGGGAGGAGCCGAAGGGTTAACACGCTTTAGCTGCAGAATAACAAAAGATGAAATCTCTATAGGAGGTATCAGAGCCAAAGTCAGCAAAGTCCTCCGCAGTGATCAGCTCGCTCTGGAAAACCTATAAGGCCCAGCCGCCGCCGCCGCCACCACCGCCTCAGATGGACGGAGTCATCCAGCAGAACATAACTGCCATCCTCAGGAGGGCCTTCAAATGGAAAACCTCTGTGACAAACGCACTGGACTCAAACTCGCAGCACTTCCCTGGCTCCATGTGAACGTTCAAACCAAATGAAGTCAGCACCTGACTCTATCAGGCTGGAACACGCCGCTCACACCAGAGCCGCTGAATCACTGCCGTTTGCCACATCATTGTGCGCCATCTGCAGCGTTGGGGTCGGATCGTCTGCACAACATAACGAGCGGTTGGCGACGACAGCAGTCACTAGGCTGCAGGGACGTTTGAAAAACAACATCTAAAAACCCTCATTAAACTGTGTAGTGGAGACTCCATCTCCAGTCACGGCGGTGACAACAGCTTGACGGTGACGTTCACTCCTTTGCCCTCGAACTCTGAACTGACTGTCACCTCCTTCACCTTACGAGGCAGATGCAGGGTGAAAAAAAGGCAATGAACTTCTGACCTGTCATTCAGACGGCAGAGGAAGCTTTGCAGCTCGAGGGCAACCAGAGTCCACCCTCCACTCTGTCTCTCTTCCCCTCGGTGTCTCACCCTGTCATCCCATAAACCCCCACTAAAAACCTCCCCCCCCCCGTCCCCCCCTTTATGAGTGCCAGATGGCGGGGAGGCCTCCTGGCCTCTGGACTTGCCTCTCCAGTCTAGTAAAACCAGTTGACCTCAGCAACATAAAAACTGCTATTTATGAAAAGGCTTGGAACAAAACACACAAACATCCTGCCACTGAAACAATCAAACGCCAGCTCATCTCCTAAAGAGCCCTTTTACAAGATGAGGGCCGAGGACGGGCAGGACGGCCGAGGACGGGCAGGACGGGCAGGCGCTCTCTCTCTCTCTCTGCACTTGGACGGTGCCGACGTCCAGATGTAGCAACTACACCCAGGTGCAGTGTTTTTCCGTGTCGAGGTCTTTTTATTTGCGTGCCTTGGGTGTGAGTGCAGGACTTTGGCAGCGTCGAAATTTCTCCCTGAGAAACGGAAAGGCAAAACAAACAGAGCCGTCTGCATTCAGGTCGGAGTTGCACCGCAGAACCACAGTCTGGCCCGTGGTTCACAACATTCTGTTCCAGCACTGACTTCACCTAAAACAAACACTCTCAGGACCCTTCCACTGCAGCCGGGGGGGCGGGGAGGGGAGGGGAGGGAGGAGGGGAGAGAGGAGGTGGGAGGGAAAAAAAGTTGAGATTTGAAGTCCATTAACAAATCCCCTCTCTCTCTCTCTCTCTCTCGCTCTCTCTCTCTCTCGCTCTCTCTCTCTCTCTGGGTCAAAATCTTTTCACTCACTTCTGACTTGTGTGGGAGTTGTGTCCTTTGACAACATGCTGCGGCTCAGACCGGGACTTGACAGAGAACAGGGCTGGGTGGGCAGCGGGGTCAAAAGGTCACAGATTGTCCAGTTGAGACACAGCAGTCCAATCAATGGTTCTCTTTTACTGCAAATCAATTTAAGGCTTTTTATCAGCTCTTCCAAAAACAACGTTCTCCCCTCGCCTCACCTCAGATGCCCCTTCTTTAGTTTTTTTTTTTTTT
>NC_024317.1:693515-696838 GCF_000523025.1 Cynoglossus semilaevis | reverse complement strand
CACCCTCCCCCCGGGGCGCCCCCTGACACGGCTCCCCCAGCCATTAGAGCAGCCGTGACGCTGGGTTATTAGTGTGATAAAAGTTTACTGTCCCTTCAGCTCCTCGCCGTGGCCGCTGTTTAACGCCTCTGAGGAACACGTCTGTGGAACCTTTCACACGGCAGATTGGCCATGAAGGCATCTGGTCAGTGGGCCGACCCACAGACACGACACGGAGAAATGAGGAACGACCCCACGAAGACAAGTGTGACCAGCACCGGGCGAAACCTCCGAGTCAGAATGATGAATTAAACCGGAGCATCCCTCTCGGGGGGGTGGGGGGGTGGGGGTGTCTGTGCTGTTTTCTCCTGTGCAGTAGAAGTTGTGGGCAGCCCAGATAACTGCAGCCTCAGCACTTCTCTCCACACTCTCCAGTTTCAAGCCAAGGGAGAGAACAAAGGCAGAGAAGTGAAGCTGCTGCAGAGGTAATGAGGACAGAGGCCTGCAGCACCGAGAGAGAGAGAGAGAGAGAGAGACCTCCACAACCAACACTGCTGCAGTCTGGTGGACGGACACCCCTGGACACCACAGACCGCCGCAGCGCCGTCTGACACAGAATGGAAACCACAGTGTGACCGGAATTTGCCGGAAAACTCACTGAGCTCCACGTCGTCAGACGTGAAGGTCCATTAGAAGCTGCTAATTTGATTTGGCCGCACGTTATCTGAGCCTGAGACGTTGGAGGTCTGGAGGTCTGCAGAAACAGAACTCTGTCTTCGCGGCGTTAGACTCCGACCTTTGACCTTTTAGGTTCTGAGCACAGACGTCATGTTCTGTCAGGGAGTTGACCAGGCGGCGTCAGACGGCGGCGTCAGACGGCAGCGCCGAGCGTTCACGGTGTGAACACAGAGGTCCACGCCCCTGATGTGGAGCCTCTGTCCAGCCTTGTTGTGGGAACCAACAACATCATTTAAAAAAAAAAGGACAAATTGTTCAAGGAAAGAATTTCAGTTTCCATGAAACTGAAAATCATTATTTTTCAGCAGCTCAAACAGTTCTGAGTCATTTGGTTACGACCTCTGTGCGTCACGACGACACGTTCTGACAGAGAAATACCAACTGCATGAATGTAAATATAACGCCGACTCTGGGACGTCTGTGTTTCCCTCCAGTGTATATTCTGGAAGTGGGAGACATTCCACAGAGACTTGGCTGTCAAGTCGTGTCGGTCCTGGTCCGTGCCAGCCCCGCCCCGTTAAGGCCCAACCTCACACATCATGTGTTTCCACTTTACTGATAGGGTGGAAATGACCTCAACGCAGTAAAAGATGACAGGGGTGCAAGTACTGTTCACCAGATGTGAGCAGAGAGAGAGAGAGAGAATGAGGAAGAGGAGGAGGAGGGGGAGGAGGAAGAGGAGGAAGAGGAGGGGGAGAGAAAACCACTCGCTTGAAGAATTTACTGCAAAACCCCTGAGGAGCTCTGTGATGGAGGGTTCCTCCAGTGGAACCCTCCAGTTGTTCCTGGTGGATCTCAGCAGCCCTACTGTGAGCCCCGCCCCTCAGGCCGTGGTCAGTATTACACATGTATACTCCAGCGTACATCTCCCAAAAACCCGAGTGTCGTTCCACTGCACCTGCCGTCCACACAACAGCCACTTCCTCCCTCCGCGTCGGGCCCAGTCTCTTTATCCCATTTAGCTCGGGCTGCACCGCGACAAAGGCAGAGAAATTAGGGAGTGATGCTGACGATGGAGCGGCTAATCTCTCTGGAGAGACTCATTCTATCAGCTGCCTGTACAGTTCACTCAGTGAAAGGCCTGAGACGGACAGCAACAATACCCTGACAACGGTACCTGGAACCGTGGGTGAGTCTCCATATGGAACAGATGTCCAGTAGGAACTGTTCTCTGGAACTGATTCACTGTGTCAACCTGTGTTTCAGAAACTGAGAACCGTCAGGAAACTGGGCTTCAAGAATTATACCACAGTTACATCGGCTGATCAGGTGACGTCGAGGCTGAAGCCAAAGAACAGAGAGGAAACGATCAAGTATCAGTAAAACTAAAGACAAAAAATAAAAAAAAATAATAATCAAAGTAAATAAATCAAACTTTAGTCAGACCAAAGACAGAGAGCGGGACAGAAAGTGAGCAGAGCTTTTACAGCAACAGAACATTTCACTCCTGCTTCTTATTAAATAAAGTATTCAAGTACTGAATGTACTGCAGTATCAGGCCTGACTTTACTCCTTGGTCGTTAAAGTCCACTTTTGTTTACAAACAGAAATCACCAAGACTCCTGTCTACTCTGTCCTAAACCAACAGACGGTTAAGTCAAACTCACACTCCAGCTCAGCAGATTCAAACTGTTGCTGCCAAAACAAGGAGTGATTACGTTTGGTTGATAATCTGAAAAACAGCTTGAAGTTTTCTTCCAAGACGATGATGATGATGATGATGATGATGTGTCGCTCATGCCCCGCCCCCTGTTCCAGGATCAGGTCTGTCTAAAACCAGACGCTCGTCAGTGCCACGGGCGGCAGGTGGCCCAGTGGGCAGCCGGCACACGGGGGGGGGAGGACCGCGACCATTAGACACCTGCAGGGGGCGTGTGTGGAGGGCTGTCTCTGTCCATGTAGACAGGCTACAGTGACACGGGAGGACAAAGGTAGGAGCAAACAGTGGGGCAACTGGCCAACACCTGGGTGAGATGAGGTGTACAACGCCCCCTGTTTTATAATGAGGGGCGGTGCACGAAGAGAACAAGGTCAAAGATGATGCACTGAGGAAGAGTGACCATGACAGAGCCTGGTGTGACTGTAATTCTGAATAAATAACCTCACCCCCCCCCCCCCCCGGTGCAACAAAGTGTGCTGGGACAGCTGTGCTGAATTCATTGGATACGGTGCCTGCTGACAATTCTGCACTGCTCCATCTCTGCAAGGAAGTGTGTGGAGCTGCTCAGAACACACACACACACACACACACACTCTACATACCAATGGCTGCTGTGGACGGAGGTCAACAGAGGAAATCAACTACAAAATATAAAATGCAAAAAAAAAACATATTTGCAGACAAACTAATTCCAACCTAAGTCTAGACTGCAGCGACTTCTGGTGAAACTGATTCCAGATCAGATCCATCAGCACAGTGTTAGAATGGTCA
This sequence comes from Cynoglossus semilaevis, assembly GCF_000523025.1. Classification (NCBI taxonomy): domain Eukaryota; kingdom Metazoa; phylum Chordata; class Actinopteri; order Pleuronectiformes; family Cynoglossidae; genus Cynoglossus; species Cynoglossus semilaevis. The sequence goes on along the minus strand of NC_024317.1, from coordinate 693,690 downwards.
GATTTCAGCCTGGTCAGCTGATTGGTCTGTGGAGCAGGAGAGAAAACGACACAGAAAGAACAGAAAGGTGAAGTGAAGCCAGAGTTCTTTCTGCTCACGTTTGTCTTTTCACAGCAGACACAGAGGAGGAAGGGGGGGGGGGCGGGGCATGGATCCGGTCGGTCGCGCGTGCGTG
>NC_024317.1:691794-692635 GCF_000523025.1 Cynoglossus semilaevis | reverse complement strand
CCAGCAGCACCAGCCTCAGCATCAGCTCTTATTTAGCACAGTGAGAGCAGCTCTGCTTAGCAACCACAGCCTCCAATCACAGACATAAGGAACAGACTCTGGTGGATCGGCCTCCAACGCTGAGACACACACCTGCCCACACACACACACACACACCCACGTGTACAGAACAGGTCGGTGAAGCCACCTGTCTCAGCAGGACAGAGTCTGAGGTTTGATTCCTCCTCCTGAAGCAGAGCCAAACACTCCTAATCCTAAAATAAAACCTGCATCTCCCCGGCAGGTAGGGGGCGTGCCTGAGCTCTGACACCACAGCAGTGGACTGACAGCTGCTCTGCTCTCTGTCCAAACAAACAGGGTTTGGACCCAACAGCCGTCTGAACACCCAGCAGGCTGTTGGGTTAGCCGCGTGAGCTAATCCTCCTGGGGGGGCGGAGCGTGGGCGGAGCGTGGGCGAGAGCAGCACGTCGATCTGTCATATGGCACCAGCAGGGCTGCATGTCCTCTGTGGTCCAACACAGCAGAGAGCTGCAGGGCGTTAAGAAGACACGGGGACCACGTTTACGTCTGTGTGTGTGTGTGTGTGTGTCTCTGTGTGTGTGTGTGTGTGTGTGTGTCTCTGTTGTCTCGTGCTGTGTCTCTGTGTGTGTGTGTGTGTGTGTGTGTCTCTGTTGTCTCGTGCTGTTGCTCTGTTGTAACTGCTCTCTGCAGTGGATCTCATTTAGAACGTCTAATTCATGCTCTAATTACTGAAGTCCACGGAGACGTGGTCATAAATGGGTCAGAGACGGAGGACAGCGTCCACGGAGACGTGGTCATAAATGGGTCAGAGACGGGGGAC